>NC_136943.1:17254035-17328130 GCF_949987615.1 Pollachius pollachius | reverse complement strand
CTACTTAAGATACATAAAAGTTTGACCTGAAGGTGGTGCTAAAGCAAATGTCGTGAGGTCACCAAAATTCATTGGCTTCATCGCTTATAAGGACTTATTAATGTACACTGTGAATTTGAAAAAAACGAACAAACATGAAAGCTATGCCAGATATTGTTCTAACACGAAAACTGCGATGGTGCGGGAAAAAAACATTAAAAAAAACACGAAAAAATCCAGATGAAAGAAAACATTTTTATTTATATAAACGTGATAAAATTCACATCACATCATTTTAAGTTTTCCAGTGAAAATGAAAATTGTGATGCAAAAATGAACATTTTCTGCATCTGTCAGAGATAGTGTTACATTACCACACTGCTGACAATTTCTCACATAACCATGAAAAAAAAATTGTCAAACGTAAGGACTTCTTCAGCCCAATAAATAATTCTCTTCAGAACCAGCTGTTAACTCTTAACACTGCAATAACATATGAGTGTGGTTTTGAAAAAAATAAAAAAGGAAATACATTTTGAGAACATGGGACCATTAAATTGTTTGTGAAAAACAGATACACATCAGCTATACTGACACCGATTAATAGCATTTTTTTTGTTGACAGCTGAGATCAGTAGATCATCCAATACACATGTGCATCCCTAATCCGGCTGATGTCTATTGGCAATGATATCACAAATACTGTATTTTATTTGCACAAACTCACTTTCTCTGAAACTAACAGAAAAGTATGAAGTGTAATCAATGAGCTCATGTACAAATTCTGTAGCCTGGGCAAGAGTGGGAACTGCCACTTCATAAGCCAATAATTCTTGATTAAAATTCAAAGTTTCATAGCGCTGGAACTCAAAAGCAACAACTGTGGAATCAATCAGAAAGATATCCTTAATCAGTCCAAACACTGGGAGAATGTCATTCACATCAGCAATAATCATAGACTTCCCACTGATGTACTTATTGCCATTGAGGATAAACCATTTCACTGAGACAATAGACTGCATGACATCTAATCCCAAAAAATCGGTGACTTTTCTCTTAACATATTCAGTATTTGTAACAGCTGATACAGGCCCTGATTCTCTTTCATTTGCAAAAATTGGATGCTCAAAACCTATGTCATTCTGACAACATTCAAGAAACTGATTGTGGTTTGCTAGTGATTTACACACATTTTTGAAATTTAACTTAGAGGCCCATCGCTTAAAATAGGAATGCTTTGCCTCAAAGCGAATGCACAAACTCCTTATTAAAGGACCAAGGGATATGATTTGACTAGGAAGATGCAACATGTAATGCTGCTTGGGTATCACATTTGCTTCAGGGAAAAGTTGTTTGAACTGATACAGGTGTTGCTCAATCATACTTTTGAGCAACAATACAGTTTGTAAAGAAATAGTGGGAGCCAGGACTATTTGTACTATCTCAATTAACTTCATAATGAATTGAACGTACTCATTGTCCACACCACTCAAAAGAAAAGGTAATATTTTTAAAAGTATAAACATCTGCCCACAAGTCTGTTTCAATTTGTTGTCATTAGCTGCTAGAGTGGTGACACTGATAGGACAAGGTTTGTCCTGTATATCAAGAGGTGAGTAAGGAAAGTTTTTAATGGCTGCGTTAAACTCATGTAAATCTATTTTTCCGAAGAGAATAAGGTGTTTTAATACAAGCTTAACCTCCATTGGTGCGACACCTTCGAAAATAACATGCATCATGTCCTGGGGAGTTTGTTTGATCAGATCAAATGCAGGAACATCTACTAGTCTGCTTCTTCTGTTAATTCCATAAGTGGTTTTGAGGGACCCTTTCAAGACATCTGTGCTTGCTTTGTCTATTTCAAGACACTGACTGATGTGGTTCTCCATAGTTCTTTCAACAAAACTATTCTCGTCAAAAAAACTTTGCATATCCTCAAAGTCACATTCACAGTGTCTACATTTACTATGAGCAAAACCAACCCCCTCCTTAAAGCCAGCAAGCTCGTGTTGGGCAAGTGTGTCTCCACATACGGCTATCACAGCACCAAACAACTCAGTTTCACCATTTTGTGTTTCAATCATGACACCATTGTAAAGCTGTGTCAGATCCTCAAGAATTCTATTTAGTACAACATCAACACCACTCTCCGAAATATCTTTTGCATTTGCAATAGCAAGGAGTCGTATCGAAGCCAACTTAGACCTAAATTTTGGATCAATATTACCTAAACTATAATAAAACATGAGCAATTTATTTGCAGAAGCATAGGACCCCAAGGGATTACATATTTGGATTTCATCTGTGTATAGTATTATTTGCAATGCATTCGGCCTTTGAGAATATAAAGGGTGAGAGGTAAAGAGGGCCCCATCACTAAAATCATAGAAGAATCCCTCTCTGCTCCTTTGTGGTAAAGTGTTCAACATGGTAAAGATTCTGGAATTGGTCAATAATTGCTTTAGACTTTGAATTAGGGGAATATAGTAAAACACTTTGTTTCTTATGGACATGACCCGTGAACGACCTCGCTTTACCCAACAAATCTTCTGGGACACTACAACTTCCTCTGGGTCAACTGGATTGAATAGTTCCCGAATGGCCCTATTCTGTCCATATGCAGTTGTGGAGAAAGGATCTGTGAACGTATCAAACGTGGCCAAAGCCGCATCTTGAAGCCGAGTGGTCGCGTCGGAATTCTCTTCAAACACCCTTCTCATTCTCTCTCTCAGCGTACCTAGGAGAACAGCTTGGTATTGTTGCACCCCTGAGATGACATTGTTGACGGTTCTCTGTGAAAATATTTGAAATTTATATTATTGTTTCCTGCACTATGAATCCATCCAATAAGTCCACAATATACAACTAAAGGCCATGACATAAACTATGTTTGTCTCAAAAATCACCTCACCTATGATCAGTTCATCTCATACCATCCATACACCCAACCACAGCTTGTGGAAGTTTATATTCAGTTTCTTTCAAGAATTGATAATTTTGTCAATGTAAACGTATGGGCACCGAACATATTTAGAAATTGTTCTAAAGTTGCAATTTACATCCTGTAGACGTTCATTTTTCAAAAAAAAAAAAATACTCTCAGCCAGAGGCATGACGTGACTCGCTCAGCAGGAAATATGTTCGGTGCCCATATGTTAACATTGATAAATGATAGATTCTTGAACAAAAGTGAATTCAAACTTCCACATGCTGTTGTTGGGTGTATGCATGGTATGAGATTAACTGATCATAGGTGATGATCAGTAGTCACTTACCTGTGACAAGTGGCATTCTTCACGGACGCTGACGGCAAAAGCTGCAGCAGATCTGGCAATATCAGGTTCTTCCTTTGGAGAATAATAAGAAGCATTTTTTTCATAATCTAGGACACCAATTATTATGTACATTTATATTTTTATATACACATTTATATACAATTATTATGTTTGACTTAAACCAAAGCCGTTTGTTTTAACTTAGTGTAAAAAAGAAAAGATGAATAAAATAGTCAAAAATAATATTTACAAGATCATTTGGGTGACTCCAAATTTTAAATAAATCAATGATTTTTTTGGAAAGAGTCCCATTCTCTGCAGACACTATCTGTTATTATATTTTTTTGTGTACTTCTTTGTGTAACTGTTATAATCCAAAATGTTGCTGTTTTCTATTCCATTTTGTGTTGCCTTTGCTCTGCACTTTGTAGCATTCAAAATTAATTTAGAAATAGCAAAATCAGCTAGAATTAATTTACTTAGGCAACAGAGGTCAAAATACATTGTAATGTTAAGTTAGTTTGACACTTACGGGGACAAGCCAGTCAACAACCTGAGGCTGCAGTGTTTCATGCTGAGATGGGTCAGGCGGTATTTCAGTGCTGGTAGCTGCAGACAGAGGTAGTACAGGCCGTGTTTCCGCAGCGCTGGCTATTGCATCAGTGATACTGTTGGAAAAAACCGCCAGACCAAAGTTCTGCAACCCCAAAGAGTGGGATGTGGGGTTCGCTCTCCATCCGCTTGGCGGGCACGCAGTCGTCAAATACAGAGGGTGCGTCCGTTTAATATGGCAAAAGAACGAGTTGTAAACTCTGAAGTCCTGGTCACAGCCATCAATTCCACAGTAAACCCAAAAGTCCGGACTACGACTGTGAACTGCATTTATGTGGCTAAGGAGCACCTTTACAGTTAAAGCAACAAAGACCACACATATCATGCATCTCCACGCCATGATGAATTCTCTGCACGCTTTCGTCAACTTCTTCTTCGTTTTGTTTCTTGGCGGTTGGCAAACACTTCTTCTTCTCTCATGTTTAACGGCGGATGCATGATGGGAAGGATCAGGTATTTATTTTTCTAATTACTATTTTTATACTAAATTACATACATTTAAATTAACAGATTTTAAGGCTCAATGCGGTATTTTAAAACGTAGTTTTAATATTGTATGCATTTTTTGTATTTTCTGCGCATGCTCAGTTCATGATGTCAGTCATTTGCGCCTACAGCGGTTGAGGCGATTTCCGGCTGTTTCCCGCTTTGAAAGAAAAGGCTGGTAAACTTGTGGTTCAACCCTTCAACTTAAGAAAAGAAAACCATTAGCTTCCTCTGGCCGCGTATTTTTTCAGGTAAGGGTGCGTGGAAAGCGAGCCGGAGAGCTCTGGTAACCCAACATGGACGAGTTCGAGGACACCATATTGTCGGTTTTGGAAGGTAAATCATTTTTTTCATTCATGTTAACTAATTAGCTGAGCAACATTAGCATCTGTATTTTTCTGTATCTTTGAAAGGGAGATTGTTGATGTAAATTAACAACTAGTAACTACATTTTTCATATAAATTGTAGTGCACGTGTACACGTGCAACGGTTTGTAAATCCTAACCGTTTAGGAAAAATGAATTAAACGAAACCCCTTTTTTTTTATTAAAGTTTGAAATGTGTTCTTGAGACACGCATTCATCAGTTTTACATATAAAAACTATTTTGGGATGATACAAGCTAGTCTTTAGAATCTTTGTGTGTGTGTGTGTGTGTGTGTGTGTGTGTGTCAGACACGCTACAGACACAAGCGCGCACACACACTAACAGGGAGTCGCCGTCGGGCCCTAGTCACAGCCAGGGAACGTGATGAGCGATAGCCTAAAGATTCCAGTTTCCCAGTTGACATGACTGAAGTAAAACGCACAAACTTTATATCACCTGTTCAACATGCTTAAACATTGGAATGTAGTAAGCCATAGGCTATATTCAGTGTGTGTGTTAGTGTACACAAGCGTAGTTCATGTCAACTGTGTGTTTACTGGCGAACGTGTGTAATGATGTCACGGTTACCTTGTTCACGAAAACATTTCCTATATTAGCCTTTACAATGTGATGGAGTGAAATACAAAGTGGAATTAGTTCCAATACATCAAGGACAACATATGGCTAAATCAAGTTTATTAAAGACATTAACTTGTCTTGCCTTTTGGGATAGGTGTCTAAATGAGACAGACATTAAATTATTTTTGACTGATTGGCAATCAGCAAATGAGATGTTTAGAACTTTAGTAACAACCAGGTGCTTCATTTCACCGACAACCATACAAACGTATGTATATGTGCGCATAACATGCAACTCATCATGTGACTGGAAGCTGGAAAATGTCTCATCTGAAATTAGATATGTTTTATCAATTACAGCCGCCAGCATTGATGAGGAGGTTTTGAAAACCCTTAGCCGGGATGACCTGAAAGATCTTTTTCCTGGCCCAGAGAATTTTCTCAGAAGAAAGAAGCTTTGGGATTTTATCAATCAAAAGGTACATACACATGGGATGGGATTTACTGTACAAATGTTCTCAAGTGATCAATGCTCTTAATTGTATTTTTTTTTATTTATCCCCAACAATTGTAATAGTGTGAAGGAACTACTGACCAAGATGCCAGCGCGTGTGGAAGTGAAAGTTGGATTTTACCCTCAATTAGTGCCATCCCAACATGCCAGCCTCATGCTTCCACTCCCATATCCAAAACTGCTGCCAAAACATTGAAAATGCCAGACCCACCAGAGTATGTGTTGTACACAGATTCAGAGTTGGATATGGTGCGTAGTCGGTACTTTGCATTGCTCCGCATTGGAAAAGAAAATGACTGTAAGCTGTCTAAGGAGCTCTGCTGCAGACTCATCCGGAACACAATCACCAGCATGGTTGCAATCCTGTGTGCTAGTCCCATGGGAGAAGAAGTAAAATACCCCTCCAAAGTTGAGATGAGAGCAATGGCACAGAAGATCGTCAACTATTACCCCATGTTATGTGATGCTAACACTAATATGCCATATGTAAGTAATGTTTTTTTCTCTCTCTTTAAAAAAAAACATCTATGAGTGGGATCCAAAACAGCAACTTAAACATTTGTTTTTACCACAGGTTACCATCTTCACCAAAATGCACAAGAGACTTCAAAATATGAGGTCCCCAAGGAAGAGGCAAGGCTCCATGCCGCAACGAGGCTCGGCCAAGAAGACTCTGTTCAGGTCGACAGGGACAAATGGTGACATAAGCTGTGATGCAACTGGTGAGACAAGCAGCGACCCAAGTGGATCCAGGGCTGACGCCATACTATTTGAGAGCAACGATGACCTCAGCGAGGACAACTCCAGAGCAGGTATGTTCTTAAAGTTGGACAAAGTAAAAGTGTGCAGTCACTGTACTGGTTTCTGTACATCCATAAAAAACGGATTGAGACTGCATTAATGTGCTTCCCTGTTAGTTTTCAAATACTTAGATTTTAATTTTTTAAAATTATTTTTCCCACAAAAAGCTTCCCTACTCCAGCTACCCTCCGGTGTGCAAAGGAAGCCCAACAATAGCAACCTGGCTTCACCGCTATCACCCACATTATCCAGGACTGTGACAGCTTCACCAACAACATCCAGGACTGTGACAGCTTCATCAACTACATTTGCAGAGGATGATGGTAAGCCCGCCTTCACCCTTTCAGACTGCTATCTATGATAGATCTTGATTTACAGATTAGATTAAATTACTTTCAAAAATATATCCATCGGCTCACAGTCATCGGCTACATTGATGCTAACAATTTTAAACAAATTACTTTTTGGCCTAACTGAACTTGATTTGACCCATTATTTTACAAACAAGCATTTCAACATGCATTGAACCTAAGTTGTGCATCATTGTGCTGTGCATGTATTTTATATTAGGGCTAATGAAATTAATAAAGTAAATTTAAAATTTCTGTACATTTTTAATACTTCATTAGGAAATTGCTTTACTCAAGCTTCTATTGCCTTTAACACTTGAGTTTGGTAGAAATATTACTTCTGAAATCTAGTGGGGGTACTATTTACAGATACAAATAGATAAAGATACTTTTAAAAATAAAGCAGTATGATAAAAGACGATGTGTAAGAAAATGAATAGAAAACAGATTCTAATAATCCATTCTCAAGTCCAGTTAATGGTTACAGATTTGGAAGTTCTCCAGTGTTTTATTGCTATGCCTAATACTGACTGCTACAATTACTTTCTACTATAATTGTTTTGTAATTTAATCATATAAATGAACTTTGATTGACCTTCTCTGATGTCAGTGTAGTGTTTACTTTAAAATGTCTTTGTCTGACTCTCCCTTTTTCCTGTGTTATCAATTTTAGCACGCAAAGACAGTCTGAAGATGCAGGCAAGGCACTACCGAACTTTGAGCAACATGTACAAGAAGCCCAATGCAAGACCCAACTTCAGTGATGTAGCTCAAATATTGGACCTTGAGTGTCAGGCCAGACGGGCTTTCATTGATGCAGATGTTGCAAGGGAAGAAGACCGACCCAAAAAAATCTTTGAGGCATACCCATGTTTTAAAGACATTCAAAATGTACGTTTCCCTACTACTTTGGCATGAATGATTTGCTTTTGTCTGTCTGCCGCCTTTTTTTAAGCTTGGTCAGTGTTTGAATAACTAAGCACAATTTTGTCCCAGGCAATGGATGAGCTGCGCCGCATCGTTGATAGCACCAACCGCAAATACACAGAGGAAATGAAAGGGAGATGGGCAGACTTTTGTGCTAAGGTGCAGTTCTATGGCGTGTGGAAGAAAGCCCTGAAACCACCTTTCCCCTTGGATGTACGTGGAGGTAAGTTGCTGTTCTATATCAAATGTGTCGTCTATGTTCAAACCATTCCATTCAATTCTATTTCTTTGCTCCATAGTGGATTTCTCTATCGCCCTCTTCAATGCACTCCCATTACTTTTCCCCTCCCCAACTCCACCACCAAAGCGGCTTGGAAATGCCAGTGAGGCTCTCCTTCATATCCTCAAGGTGAGAATTATGTTGCCACTTTAATGTTTCCTTCATTTACTCACATTGTTGTGCATGTTCACACCTAACAAGGGCTACTTAAAACTTCAGTGTAACTAGAGATTAAATACAATTATTCATGCTCACAGTTTGTTTATTTCGTAAATTTAAAATTTCAACAAAGTTCAGTCCTCAACTTGAAGTAATTCATTTTAGTTTCCTCTGTTTCGACATACATCAGTTTGAGCAATCTGTTGATATTGCACTTGATGCCATTCATTTGTTGCAGCGTGATCAGTTAATCAGTGACCGTGTTCAGTGAACATAGTCTTTTAAGCAGTTTTGATGCACAGCATGTTCATACTCTCCACCATATTGTCCTTATGGTTCTGTTCTAGCCTGGCGAGGACCCTGGGCTCTACCTGGAGAAGCGGCCTCTCTCCTCCCCGGTGCTGCTTTTTGATGGAACGACCTGCATCGTTGCCGTGGGAAACATGCCAGTCTGCAACCTCCCCCAGGGGGATTTTTGGGAAGGAATGTTGGTGTTAATGGCATACTACTACACTTTGCACTTGACATACCCCAAATGTATTGCAACCATCCTCTCTGTCATTCAGACCGTGGTAATTCGTGATGCCATCCACGATCAAGACGCCACTGGTGCATATAAAAAAGCAATAGATGAATGGAACTCGTTCATTGAAAAATAGGTGAATGGTGAGAAGGATTTTGTCGGGTCAGTTGTTTTGCTTTTTGTTTGCTGTGTCCTAGCTTGTTTTGTTCATAACTTGGTTAGCACTTGGTTAGAGTCCTACATTTATTTTCCTAAAAAATAGATGTAGTAGAGGTCCCACACATCCTTTAAAGTTTTTTGTTTTTGTATTTTACGACATAACATTGCATTGTCAAATCGTTGTTGTTTGTGTTCAAAAAATGACTTGATTGTGTTTGATGTTATGATGATGGAACCCTGACAGTGTTCCAATAAATGTGGATTTTCATCATGCAGTCCTGGCTGTGGTTTCAGTCAGTGAAGATGTGTAGTCTAGGAATAAGGACAGGTTTTAAGGTTTTGGGTCTATTTTTAAGCTGTATTTAGTTTCATTCTAGGATGAGGCAACTTGTATCAAGATACAGCTTAATCATACTATACTTAAACTGAGTCTTTTCAACTTAAAATATAATTTTTTTCAATGTTTTTAATCTGTAATTTGCTACAATTAAGGGTGGGGGGGAGAATTATTTGCTTATATTTAGTATATTTCCCTTATTATTGGACTGTATTTAGTTCAATTTCAAGTATATTAATCTAAAAAACAAGCATTCTCATCTTATTTTTAGCAGCGTATTTGCTTATATTTAGTATATTTCCCTTATTATTGGGCTGTATTAAGTTCAATTTCAAGTATTTTAATCTAAAAACAAGCATTTTCATCTTATTTTCAACACTGTATTTGCTTATATTTAGTATATTTCCCTTATTATTGGGCTTATTAAGTTCAATTTCAAGTAAATTAATCTAAAACTAAGCATTTTCATCTTATTTTTAACTTTTTGAAAACTACTTATTTCTAGATTTTAAAATCTTATTTCAAGATTTCTTATCAAGTAAAATTAACTTGCTGCATGGACAGATAATTTCACTAGTTTTAAGTAGATTCTCCTCAAATTTAGTGCTTATATCTTATATTCAGTCTACCCTTTTTTGCAGTGTATATATGTATATACTGTGTATATATATAGCCTTGCGTATTGTTATAATAACCATAACTTTTCCCCTGAAGTGTAAGAATAGAAAGGAGGTAATAATGTTCTTTTCCAAATTATTCCAATTGTTTTTGTTGTTTAACATAAATATTCATGGATGAACTTGAAGATAAAGAACTTTTAAATGGATGTGTATTCGTCCAACCTCCTGAGCTGTTTAGTTTTGGACCGGGTTTGATATTTGATTTGTGAAATGCATTATATATGGCTGTTCTCAATAAGGCAGCTCCGCTGTCTGCCCGCGAGCGCTCCAGTGAAGCCCAGCGGACCGAGAGACGGCGGGCTCGGTGATTAACACCGGCGTTGCTCAAACATAATCATATCCTTATTGATCCCATCCTGATTGATGATGGGAGCTGTTGGTGGGGATTAGACGAGGAGGCCGGGCGTCGGGGGGGTGAATGCCTTGTCAGGACTGCAGACTGCGGCGCTGTACTAGAAGTGAAAGACCAAAAAAAAACATAAAATTGCATGCATTCCCGCTTTTCCTGGTGATTACAGAATTGGAAGGCAACGTGGAATCAATGGGACGTTATATACGGGCCATTTGCAGCCGAACCGCGACAGTCTTTACAAGGTTGTCGCGCAATCGTAATTATTCTAAATGTGTTGCTTTGCAGGGGGGAATTATGGTGGCAATCTGCTGGTTCTGAAAGTGATCATAACTCCTTGGGCAGGCATATTACTCTTGTGAGTATTGTCCCTTGGAATGTGCTCTCAGTGTGGCCCTGTGTTTATCTAACAGTATGCTCTTTATCGAACACAATGTCTCAGGGCACTACTTCACACAGATCCTAAGTCCACCTAAAAAATAACCACTGAAGAGACCACTGTGTGTGTGTGTGCGTGCGTAAAATTTGCCATTTTAACCCTTCTTATACGCCTTCTTATCCCACCTTGGTCAGTTTGGGAGAAACTCCCTTTTTCCGGCATGGGTTGTAGACCCATACCCACTCCCAAGGAGTGAAGGAGCGGCCCTGACAACAGAGGTCATACCCCGGCTCTTGCCGTGCCCTTGCCTGTTGCTGGCGCTGCAGTGTGAGCTCATGGGCCTCCGCCAGACACTGTTGGATGCCCCAAGGTAAGCAAAGGTATCTTGGGGAGATAACTTTAGGGGAGGGCACCAAAGGCTAAGTCTACAGGGGTCTGCAGCTCTCTACTAAACATGAGTGTAGCTGGTGAGCAAACCACAGGACCAGGGGTAGTTGACGGTCCCAGTCACGCTGGTGTCATGAGGTGGCGATAGCTAGTCACATGGCGAGCTAGTCGCACACCTCAGCGAACACCAGCGCCTCGATGTCCTGCCCCTGATAGCTGTGAAGTTCTCCGGACGCGCCGAACCGGAACAACATCTTCTACAACAGCCTATCATCTGTGGGAACAGCACTATGATTGCACCCCCACCTGTAGCTCTGATTTGCTGATTGCATGAAGGACACATAACTGTTCTGGTCCCACAACGTGGCCCAGGAATTTGTTCTCAAGCTGAAGGAGGTTGCATTTATTGGGATGTAGATGCAGGCCTTTCCCCCCGAATGGCTTGAAAGAACTGGCGGAGATTCCCCAGTGCTGGTCTGAAGTCTCTGGCATGGACTAGAAGGTCGCCGAGCTGAACCACGCACCAGTTTCTGGGAATGTGAGCCAGCACCCTCTCCAATAGTCTCTTGAATGTGGCGGGGGCATCACACAGAACTGCAAGAGGCCGTTCTGTTCCTTGGCCGATGGTGAAAGCCGTCTTTGGTCTTGCGCTGAACTACTGTGACACTGCAATTTGGTCAAGGGCGTCATCAATGCGGGGCAAGGGATAGGAGTCCTTGCAGCTCGCATCGCTTAGAAAAACGATAGTCAATACGCAACCTGTGTGGACATCGGCCTTCTTTTCGACCGGGATGGCAGGGGCAGCCCAGGGGCTGTGGAATGGCTCTCAACCCCACTGCCATCTCCTGTATCATCCGGTCGGCAGGCTGCTTGATTGGCAAACTCTGGCCAGTGGCTCATAGTCTAATGGGCCGGGCTGTGACGTGTTAATTGAGTGCTGCACCGGGTTGGTATGGGTGTAGTCCTCATTGCGTCCTGCAAAAACGAGTGGAATTGCTGGAACAGGTCTCACAGCTGTTGGCTTTGCTTAGAGTCAAGCCCTTCACTGCTCTGCTGAAGCAGGTCCTGGATGGAGTTCACAATGTGTGATATGGAGGCCGGGGGAATGGTAGCCTAGGTGGAGGTCAACGTCATCATAGGTGGGCCAGTTGTGCTGTTGTCACCTCATGGGGTAAGGACATGAAGTGCTTCGAGCAACTAGTCAAAAAAGCCACATCACCTCTTCACTGTATAACTCCCCGGACCCACCACAGTTCTACAGATGACACCATCTCCCTTGCCCTCCACACTGCCCTCTCCCACCTGGCCAAGAGGAACACATATGTGAGAATGCTGGGACCTAGGCCTCAACACAGCCCTGTGCGGCTTCATCAAGGACTTCCTGACAGGCAGACCCCAGTCTGTGTGGAATGGCACCAACTCCTCCTCCACATTTACCCTGATTACTGGAGCACCGCAGGGGTTAGGGTTAGCCCCCTGCTGTACTCCCTGTTCATGGAACTTTGCTTGTCCACTCACAGCTCAAATAGCATCATAAAGTATGCTAACAACTTTACAGTGATTGTAACATGTATATGCCATTATCAAACAATGCTGGACGTCAAAATGTTTGCTTTCAATTTACTTTTTGTATTTTAAAGTTCTTAAACGCTGAGGTGGAAGTCTACAAATTAAGTTTTTGCCTGGGCACAAAGGTAGTAGTATGCGTTAAAAAGCACATTAAGAACGTGTTTAATCCATGTTCAATTTAGAAATGGGCTGTGGGCTTAAAATGACTTGGATCCCCACGTTGTTTAGATCTCAGAAAGTGGAGTAAGGATCCATATTAACACTTTTTACAACTGTTCAATGTGGATTTAGTGTGTTATTGTAGGGCTACATCTATACCCCTTGATGTTCAGTGTGGCTGATTTATCAATAGGCAATATTAATTTACCTAATAAAAGAAATACAGACAATTATGGAAGAATGTTTTGTTCTACTAGATGACTGTTTACCTTTGACATTGAAGAATCGCTTGGGGAGGTTGCTCATTATATTAAATGTTCACAGAAGTTACATACGAGTACGTAGTGATAATGAAATCATCATCTCATGTCGTCTCATCACACACTATAAAAGCAGGATCTTGTGATGATGCTAAATTGCTATCTAAATAACCTATTTAATCCAACTGCAAAAATGTCATCTTGAATACACAACCTCCGCAATCAAGTATTCAAAAGAGCTGAATGAGAAACCACCATACTATTGTTTAAACCCTCTTAATAAGAGTATAATCTGCGTTTGATATTAGACTACTACCAAAGTGAATATGAATTTTCTATTCAAAGTATTTCTGAACACCTAAGGGACACACATTTTAATGTAAAGGCAATCATGTACTAGCCTGTTAGAATGAGAAGAGAGAATAAATATTGTCAATTGGTGAAACAGCCAGACTGAACATCAAGAAGAATAGATGTAAGCCTACATGAAGGCATTCACATTGAACAGCGTAGTAGGCGAAAATATGGATCCATACACTACTTTCTGAGAACTAAACGGGGACAAGACGTGGTTATCTAAGTGAAAATAATAGTGAGTCTACTTTTTATTACTGATTTAAGTGTTAATTAAACACCCGATATAGCCTAGGTCCATAGTGTAGCAAAGTGATTGCACGGTGAGAACGATAGAAAGATTGTTAATGGACTTGTGTGGTCTTACTATGATTATCGTTATTCTTGCAGCCAGAAGGTTGATTACTGGCTGCGAGAATAAAGGAGGATTTCACTCGAACTGTTATCTAAACACACTATTTAACCTAATTTAACCTATTTAAATAGCATACCATTAAAAGAAAAAAACAAACAAAATGATCTTCGCCAAGCTTCCAGGTAGCCAGGGTCCACGAAAATGACCCAAGGTGTCTGAAATCAAGGCCTTTCCCCCACTGCTCTCCGACCACCTGAATACTATCAGTATCACTTCTCTCCACTCTACTGCCTATGGACAAACTAATGGCGTTACACCCGGCTGAAGGACCTCTCAGTTCTTGGCGGGAACCCAACTGAGCTCACAGAGAATCTGTGTTTATTCCACCAAGGAGCAGTTAAGTGAATGGGGGAAAAAAATGGCAGATTCAATTGGCATTTGCTCTCGCTGTGCGGAGGCGGGAAGCGGTGAGACTGACATGGAGAAAAAAATAATGCACAGAAACAATTGGTGCGATTTCACTTTTTGAAGGGCTAAGAGATAAAATGAAAAGAGACACTTTTGTGGATAATTGAGTGCTGTGAAAAGTGGTTCGCTTTCCATTCGGCTCCCCAGAGGCCACTGTCTTTGTTTCCTGGTAAACAATCGTAGATGAAAACACGGAGAGTGGAAAATAGTGCCGATAGTAAGTGAGGGAGCTCAGAAGGGCGTCTGTGTGTGTGTGTCTGTGTGTGTGTGTGTGTGTGTGTGTGTGTGTGTGTGTGTGTGTGTGTGTGTGTGTGTGTGTGTGTGTGTGTCGGGGGGGGTTGTTGCCTGTGTGCTTGTGTTATCGTGAGTTTATGTGTGTGTGTGTGCCTGCGTTTCCGTGTGTGTGTGTGTGTGTTGGTGTGTGTGTGGTTGCAGGCACGTGCACGTGTCCATCTAGGTAGAGATGGTGTCGATCTGGTTATCATTGATCGCTGAAGAGGGATGAAAGGAAAGAGAAGATATCAATGCTAAAATAATTTGGCCAAACGAATCCTAGAGGAGCTGGCGTACCAGGGCCTGCTAGTCCCACACTGTCAATATACAACGAAAATCCTCCTTCAACACTGTTAACTGCTCATTTCTCCCTGCAGAACAATAAAAACTCATTTTTCTGCGCCTACACGCATTGCACATAAGGTGTTGGTGGGAAAAGAGGGCGATGGGAAGAAGGGAGCTGTACTGGGAGTCCTGGGAATAAACACTGCTGGGTGCCAATTCATTAGCCTGTGTTTGCACAGACGTAACAGGGAAATGATGGGAGAAGATATGATACACAGTTCAAAGCTGCATGGTTTATATATCGCTGCAATCTTATAGTCAGATGTAAAATACTCAAAGCATGTTTAACTGAAATATAGCTGTCATGGCATGACATTGGGACATAAAAGCATAATGATGCCCGTAAATTAAGAAATGATTCCCTTTTTGTGGTTCATTTGAGGGTCTTTCCCTCTTTTAGTGTTTGGTTTAGTAGAAATACAACATTCCTGAGAGAAAAAGCATAATACATAAATTGTATTTATTTTTGTTGTCATGCAATTCATTTATTTATTGGCATGTCATTCAATTGAAAAAATCTATTTAGCGCTGTGCGACATTCTGTCGTGTAGAATAAGCATGTTATGGTCAATGAGATGCTAGCCTTAAGAAAAACATGGGTAATTTATGAGGATTAGGAACAGCCCAGTTACACACACACAGCGGCTGTTTGTTCAGTAGACATCTGCTGCCACTGGCTTCCACACGGATAAAGTATTGAAATTAAACTCAAAGCCGATAAAACTGTTAACAGATTTATGCCAGCGTAAATATTAAGCCGCACTGATGAGGTCACTTAAATCAGTTAGGGTTATGTTTTTGCAAGCCTGATGGTTGTAAAAAAACACACAATTGGATGGTGATCCCTTACTTCACTTAATTGGCTTTCGATCGTCTTCTTTGCTTCATTGTCTAGGTTAGATTTTCATTGTGCCAAAACCCCCTTTCTTCTGTCCTCCATTAGTAACTGAGTGTGTGTCTGCTCTCCTCAGGGCTGGACTGTAGGAGGGGGACCAGGAAGAGGGGGACCAGGAAGAGGGGGACCAGGAAGAGGGGGACCAGCACCCAGGAAGAGGGGGACCAGGAAGAGGGCGACCAGGAAGAGGGGGACCCGCACCCAGTAAGAGGGGGACCAGGAAGAGGGGAACCAGGAAGAGGGGGACCAGGAAGAGGGGAACCAGGAAGAGGGGGACCAGGAAGAGGGGGACCAGGAAGAGGGGAACCAGGAAGAGGGGGACCAGGAAGAGGGGGACCAGGAAGAGGGGAACCAGGAAGAGAGGGACCAGGAAGAGGGGGACCAGGAAGAGGGGGACCAGGAAGAGGGGGACCAGGAAGAGGGCGACCAGGAAGAGAGGGACCAGGAAGAGGGGGACCAGGAAGAGGGCGACCAGGAAGAGGGGGACCAGGAAGAGGGGAACCAGGAAGAGGGGGACCAGGAAGAGGGGGACCAGGAAGAGGGGGACCAGGAAGAGAGGGACCAGGAAGAAGGCGACCAGGAAGAGGGGAACCAGGAAGAGAGGGACCAGGAAGATGGCGACCAGGAAGAGGGGGACCAGGAAGAGGGGGACCAGGAAGAGGGGGACCAGGAAGAGGGGGACCAGGAAGAGGGCGACCAGCACCCTGTCAGAGGGGGACCACCCAGTAAGAGGGGGACCACCCAGTAAGAGGGGGACCAGTAAGAGGGCGACCAGGAAGAGGGCGACCAGGAAGAGGGCGACCAGGAAGAGGGGGACCAGCACCCTGTCAGAGGGGGACCACCCAGTAAGAGGGGGACCAGGAACCAGTAAGAGGGGGACCAGCGACCTGTCAGAGGGGGACCAGTAAGAGGGGGACCAGGAAGAGGGGGACCACCCTGTCAGAGGGGGACTAGTAAGAGGGGGACCAGCGACCTGTCAGAGGGGGACCAGTAAGAGGGGGACCAACCTGTCAGAGGGGGACTAGTAAGAGGGGGACCAGCACCCTGTCAGAGGGGACCAGTGAGAGGGGGACCACCCTGTCAGAGGGGGATCACCCTGTCAGAGGGGACCACCCTGTCAGAGGGGGACCACCCTGTCAGAGGGGGATCACCCTGTCAGAGGGGACCACCCTGTCAGAGGGGACCACCCTGTCAGAGGGGGACCACCCTGTCAGAGGGGACCACCCTGTCAGAGGGGACCACCCTGTCAGAGGGGGACCACCCTGTCAGAGGGGACCACCCTGTCAGAGGGGACCACCCTGTCAGAGGGGGACCACCCTGTCAGAGGGGACCACCCTGTCAGAGGGGACCACCCTGTCAGAGGGGACCAGTGAGAGGGGGACCACCCAGTCAGAGGGGACCAGTGAGAGGGGGACCACCCAGTCAGAGGGGACCAGTGAGAGGGGGACCACCCAGTCAGAGGGGACCAGTGAGAGGGGGACCACCACCCTGTCAGAGGGGACCACCACCCTGTCAGAGGGGACCACCCTGTCAGAGGGGACCAGTGCAGGTATCTACCTAGCTGGGGTTATGCTGCAGCCGCTCAACATGTACACACACGCATGCATGAGCGCTCTCACACACATTGACATGCACAAACTGCACACACACATGCACGCTAGCCCACAAACACATACATACACACATGTGCCCACCCGCTCAGATATTCCTGCACCCATTCACACAAAAAATGCGCACACACATACACACACACACAGACACACACACACAGTGTACAGTTCTCCCTTTCGAAGGATTTGATCTGTTTCAGATTGACCTTTGTCTTTATATATATATAAGCTTGTTTGAATGAATGTATTTTGATCAATCCATTGCCTATCTTCTATCCATCTCCCCCTCAATCTAATCCCAGGCTCTGAATGAATTCCTGTAGTCCTCTTTTTGAGTTTACTGTGTTTATTTTAATAACGGAGAACTAAATCTCATTTGCTCTGAGGGAACTAATGGAAAAGTGATAAGCTGCACAGGGCACAAGTATCACCAGGACCTAGTCCCTATGGCCTTTCTTTTTGAATACCATTTGTTTATTATCTTTATTGTTGATACTGTGTTTTGGTGCCCTGAATTAGGAGCAGAAGACATCTGCCGTGGCAGCTCCTTTAATGAGGTCACCCTGGGCTTCTGCTGCCAAACATGGGATGACGTGGAATAATCATTACCTTTTCCATGCGTTTCTTCAAGTTGATCTACGCTTTACCATCACAGGCACAGCCATCCCAACCATCTCAGAGAAGCCAGTCAAGAGCTTGGGCAAGGTTTTGACAGCTCTCTGAGAGATACAACATCTATCCAGTCGACCTGCACTGAGTTGGATGGCTGGTTGAAATCTGTGGACAGGTCCAGCCTACCTGGAAAGTTCAAAGCATGGATATACCAACGCGGCATTCTTCCAAGGATCCTTTGGCCCCTCCTTGTCTGTGAAGTCCCCATCTCAACAGTGGAGACCTAAGAGAGGAGGCTTGGATTACCGAGGAGCCTGAGCAGCCTCGCACTCTACGGGAACACCAATAAACTGCAACTGCCCTTCAAATCCTTGGAGGTGGAGTTTAAGGTTACAAGAGCCAGAGAAGTGGTTCAGTACAGGGACTCACGTGATCCATTGGTGGCTAAAGCAGGGATCCAAGTGAGGACTGGAAGGAAGTGGAGGGCAGAGGTCGCAGTTCAAGAGGCCGAGGGAAGGAATGCGTCAAAGGAACATGGTGGGAGTGGTCACACGTGGCAGAGCTGGGCGAGGCTCCTTTCCAACTCCCCAAATGAACAGCGGCGGGAAAGAAGGGCACCGCCTTGTTCAGGAGGTGGTGAGAGCTGCAGTGGAAGAAACAAGAACCGTCAAGGCAGTGGGAATGAAGCAACAGGGAGCTCGGACAAGATGGGAGAACGCGGTTGAGAGGAAAGTAACCTGGGCTGAGCTGTGGAAAGCCGAGCCTCACCGCATTAAGTTCCTCATCCAGGCAGTATATGATGTGTGCTTCCAAGCCCATCAAACCTGCACACATGGGGCTTAGCCGAGCCTCCAGCATGCCCGTCGTGTTCCAAGAGAGGAACCCTGGAACACATCCTCAGCTGCTGCACCAGGGCACTTGGAGATGGACGGTACCGACGGATGCATGATCAAGTTCTTAAGACATCGCTGAAGTCATCAGCAAAGGACTTATGTGGGCGAAGCGCTTCCGACCCTCCAAGAAAACCATAGCCTTTGTCAGAGATGGGGAGCAGTCAACCCCTGCCGGAAGACCATGTGCGGGAATCCTAACCTCTGCAAAACACTGTGCTGCTGGAGCTGACCCTCCCATGGGAAGACCGCCTGGAAGAAGCCTTTGAGAGGAATCTCTCGAAGGACTGGTCAGTGTCTGTAAGGAGGCTGATTGGAGAGCAAGGTGTCTCCCGGTGGAGGTTGGATGCAGGGGTTTTGCAGCCCGTTCCCTGACCAGAGCCGTCAGCAGTTTGGCCATCGAGGGAGAGAGAAGAAGAGAAGGAGGAGAGCCATCCGCAATATCACTGATGCGGCAGAGAGGGCCTAAAGATGGCTGTGGCTCAAAAGAAAAGAGCCATGGAGTCATGGTAGCTAGCTAGCCACCTGGACACAAGCTGGGGTCTGATCAGCCCTGGCTGGGTCACCTGGAGGAGGGCGTATTATGTTGAAAGACCCAAAACGTCTGATGATTCCTGGCACATCACTGATGATGTGTCCAGAGGCATCAGTAGATGTATGTACACAATGTGTGTGACATTCATTAAATGTGTGCAGCTATGCACCGGTCTCTGTGGGTTTGTGTGTGTATGTTTGAAAGGTTGTGTGCGGGCATGCATTTAGTGTATGCATCCATGCAGGGGTTTGTGTGTGTGTGTGTGTGTTTGTGTTCAGTTGATCCCGCATCTATTCAAGGGTATGTTGACGGCTTGTGTTTGCTTGTGTGTGTTTGTAATTTGCAGCCTCTCCCTCCCCGCTGTCCATAAAGGATACAAGCCAAGTGGTTATTGATGACGCTTAAAGTTCCTTCTCCTCGTCTCCGTTCTGCTCCATACCTTCCCCGCTACTTTACAAGCTTCTCATTAGTTGATTTGCATATTTATACGGGAGGTACCCAGGAAAAAAGAAAAAGGCTTGACACAGGGAAATGTGTGCGTCTGTGCGTTGTGTAGCATGAATGATATACAATAGCTTACACCTTTATTGAAGTTCCCTCATAAATTTCCCATACAGGTCGAGATTTGATGAGCGGGAATCGAGTGAATTTTGCTGGTAGGAATTAATAGAGCGGCCTCTTTCTGTTACATGGTTTATTTTTTGTGCTTGTAGATAAAATGTGAAGATTGATGGCAGGCAGCTTTCATTTGTAATTGGTAGGAACTTCATGAATCTTAATATTTCCACCAGAGGAGCACCACTGAGCAGGCCCAAAGTGTGCTAATGTTGTGTGTATTTGGGGGTTTATTGGGTCTGTGTGCCAAAACAATGTTTTACCCTTTTTATGCACCCGGATCTTTGCACAAGGATCAAAGTGAAAGGTCAGGCTACTGCATCTGGGGTGAATGTACAGGCCTTTCTGGTCCGTTACGGAGGATGAGCTATGGATTGTGTGTGTGTGTGTGTGTTGTGTGAAAATGTGTCCATATGTGTGTGCTGGTGTGTGTGCTGGTGTGTGTGTGTTTCTGGAAGGTGTCACAAATGGATTTTTGTGATTAGAGTCTGTTTAAGCACAAGAAAACACAGCTTATGGCCGCACGGCAGAACAAATCCAAGCTGATACACACAAAATGGCCTTGGTTGGAGGTGTACCGGTGAGAACACTCAGAGACATACAACTGACCAGCCCTGAGTTCCCCCCGCCACCGCAAGACCCACACGCTACTATAACTTGGGGATTTTTAAGCAAAAAAAAAAGCAGAATACAAAATTGAAGCTCATCATTATGGGATGTGGAGTCAGCGTCAGCACGTAGTGCGGTGTTAGCACGCAGCGCGGCGTTAGCACGTAGCCCGGCGTTATCACGCGAATGACTCCTGCAGCACCGTGGAACAGAGCCACTGGGGCGCCACGCGGCCTGACCTTCACGTCAGTACCCGTTATTCCTGCCGTGGACCGGTGTCTGTTCTGGTCATGTCCGCTCTGAGAGAGGAGAACACACACACGCGCGCGCACACACACACACACACACACACACACACACACACACACACACACACACACACACACACACATCGAAACCGCCACCGACACCAACACACACTCTTTTTATCGCCTACATGCAAATACAGCCAGACTTCCAGAGCACTCTTTCATTCTCTCTTTCTTTCTCTTTCACACTGTTCACTCATTAGTGCGATCTGCGGACACAGTTCTCCAGCAGCAGTCAGCGTGGCAGACGTGGCTTCTCTTGGGTATCGTGGCACCGCCTGCAGACAGACTCTGTCACAGTGGATCAGAGCTTAATGCTGGCTCCCTTTATACCCCCCCCATACACACACACACACTCTCTGCTCTCCTCTCCTTCATCCCCCCGCCCCCATTCATCACCCAGTACAGCCTCAACGTATCCATCCATCCCCCATCACTCTGTCACTCTCCTTTCCACCAGAGAACAATCACACAGACCGGTCTGAGCTCGTTGGCCGGGCCGCACCGGGCCCCGGGGTTGGCTGTGTGTAATACTCTGGAGACGGGGGTCCGGCACCTCTCTTTGTTGGCTGAGTCAATTGGGGGAATATAATTAAGTAAATTATGACACGACCAAGGAGCTGAGAATAATTACAATGATACTCGTTGGGTGAGGGGCTGTGAGTTACCAGGTTAAATTCCCAAGAGGAATGACCTGTAGGGAGTATCTCAGGCTAGGTTACACTTCAGCAACCCCATTCATTCGGTCTGCATAAGTCTGCATCAAGTGATCGCTGCATGTTCAGCTTGTTGCGATACACCTACCGCTTTTCAGCAGTGCATTAAATGATTTTGCAACATATTTTCCACGTTGATTTTCACGGCCTCGTGATTCCGTTTCTGGTTTTGCGCCTTGGTTCATGTATAATTTGGGGTCGCAAATGCTATACTGCCCCCTTGTGTAGACGTAAACGTTAACGGAAGCATAAATGCAGGTCATTATGACGAGATCTTTCTCCTTTTTTTGAGCCACAATCAATGTCTTCATAAATGTGGAAGTTCCACATCCTAAGAATGCAGAACTGAAACAGCTGAAATTTAGCTTCTGTCAGCATACTGCCTACCTTCTTAGGATCTCCTCATTGGCTTCCAACGATTGCTCAGATCCAATCAAGTCATTGGGTGTTTGCATACTCACTTGCTGCTCTGTACATACTTAAATAATGGTCAGGTTCCAATGTGTACACACACCCACCTGGCCGCTGGCCAAGAGGCACCATCGATGTTCTGATACTCGGTATTCATACCTTTCTTTTCTTCAATCTCTAGAAACAGCTCTATCTTTGATGAATATCATATTCCAAACTACACTTTTTTATGGAAGGCTAATGATGGTCTTTGATGTTCCACATGTAAAACTTTAATTTACTGTGATACACATGAATATATACAATGTACACATGCAAAATAAAGGATGGCCATTCTGACCAAATCTTCAATCATTATCACCTCACACACTTCACTGTTTAGGTTCGTACTTCATACAGAGAGAGAGAGAGAGAGAGAGAGAGAGAGAGAGAGAGAGAGAGAGAGAGAGAGAGAGAGAGACCCATAACAATAAATGCATGTATTTAAAAAGTATTTAAAAAATCTGTCATTCAATAACATACGGCCATGTAAATAAGCTAGCTATCGTGTACAAAGGTTTCACTTGTTTACTTTTTAACTTCGCTTTCCTGAGCCTCTTTCAATCTATTCCCCATTCACTGCAGAGAGCGATGAAGGTTGCAGTTGTGTTTTGACAGCATTTTTGGCAGAAAATGTGGCCTTGAACACATTTATTATAAAGCCTGGTAAAACCTTGACCTTTCATTCATTGCCAGGGGGATACGGTGTGTAAATGTAAGCAAATTACACACATAACTTATCCTTTACAAACATAACCACACAAAAAAATGAACAAACATGACACACCATTAACAAAATTAATCTCTTGCCTCCAAAAAAGTATACGTATGTTGTACGTCCTGGCACTCAAAAATAGTACTTTGTGTGACGCATTGCGCAGCGTCTTATTCTAGTTATCTTTGTTGTGTACAGGGAATG
Source organism: Pollachius pollachius (assembly GCF_949987615.1). NCBI lineage: Eukaryota > Metazoa > Chordata > Actinopteri > Gadiformes > Gadidae > Pollachius > Pollachius pollachius. The sequence goes on along the minus strand of NC_136943.1, from coordinate 17,305,045 downwards.
GGTTAACCTGGCGATTGTTGGTGCTTGACACTTTTTTCTATGAACATCCTTACTATACTGACAGCGATATATTGTCTTATTGTTAGTCGCTTTAGATAAAAGCGTCTGATATACAGTGGGGCAAAAAAGTATTTAGCCAGCCACCAATTGTGCAAGTCCTCATTTAAAAAGACGAGAGAGGCCTGTAATTTTCATCGTAGGTAAACCTCAGCTATGAGAGACAAAATGAAAAAAAAAAAAATCCAGAAAATCACTGTCTGATTTTTTAAGAATTTATTTGCAAATTATGGTGGAAAATAAGTATTTGGTCACCTACAAACCAGCAAGATTTCTGGCTGTCACAGACCTGTAACTTCTTCTTTAAGAGGCTCCTCTGTCCTCCACTTGTTACCTGTATTAATGGCACCTGTTTGAACTCCTTATCAGTATAAAAGACACCTGTCCACAACCTCAAACAGTCACACTCCAAACTCCACTATTGCCAAAAGAGCTGTCAAAGGACACCAGAAACACAATTGTAGACCTGCACCAGGCTGGGAAGTCTGAATCTGCAATAGGTAAGCAGCTTGGTGTGAATAAATCAACTGTGGGAGCAATTATTAGGAAATGGAATACATACAAGACCACTGATAATCTCCCTCGATCTGGGGCTCCATGCAAGATCTCACCCTGTGGGGTCAAAATGATCACAAGAACGGTGAACAAAAATCCCAGAACCACACGGGGGGACCTAGTGAATGACCTCCAGAGAGCTGGGACCAAAGTAACAAAGGCTACCATCACTAACACACTACGCCGCCAGGGACTCAAATCCTGCAGTGCCAGACGTGTCCCCCTGCTAAAGCCAGTGCATGTCCGGGCCCGTTTGAAGTTTGCTAGAGAGCATTTGGATGATCCAGAACAGGATTGGGAGAATGTGATATGGTCAGATGAAACCAAAATAGAACTTTTTGGTAAAAACTCAACTTGTCGTGTTTGGAGGAGAAAGAATGCTGAGTTGCATCCAAAGAACACCATACCTACAGTGAAGCATGGGGGTGGAAACATCATGCTTTGGGGCTGTTTTTCTGCCAAGGGACCAGGACGTCTTATCCGTGTGACGGAAAGAATGAATGGGGCCATGTATCGTGAGATTTTGAGTGAAAACCTCCTCCCATCAGCAAGGGCACTGAAGATGAAATGTGGCTGGGTCTTTCAGCATGACAATGACCCCAAACACACCGCCCGGGCAACGAAGGAGTGGCTTCGTAAGAAGCATTTCACGGTCCTGGAGTGGCCTAGCCAGTCTCCAGATCTCAACCCCATAGAAAATCTTTGGAGGGAGTTGAAAGTCTGTGTGGCCCAAAAACATCACTGCTCTAGAGGAGATCTGCATGGAGGAATGGGCCAAAATACCAGCAGCAGTGTGTGAAAACCTTGTAAAGACTTAAAGAAAACGTTTGACCTCTGTCATTGCCAACAAAGGGCATGCAACAAAGTATTGAGATGACCTTTTGTTATTGACGAAATACTTATTTTCCACCATAATTTGCAAATAAATTCTTTAAAAATCAGACAATGTGATTTTCTAGATTTTTTTTTTTCATTTTGTCTCTCATAGCTGAGGTATACCTATGATGAAAATTACAGGCCTCTCATCTTTTTAAGTGGGAGAACTTGCACAATTGGTGGCTGACTAAATACTTTTTTTGCCCCACTGTATGCCCAAGCAAATGTTGTGGTAGTTGCTCTGTCCTTCCCAACGCAATATATATATATATATATTAACATATATCTGATATATATATATATATATATATATATATATATATGTATATATATATATATATATGTATATATGTGTATATATATATATATATATATATATATATATATATATATGTGTATTCATATATTAATGTACCTATATGCATATAAGCATCCGAAATTCCAATATTACAAGACAGGCTTTGTTTTAACAGCGCAAAGATAACTGTTTGCATGTTTGAGTGCCTGCGTGCGTTTGCATGGACATATGTAAGTGTGTGTGTGTGTGTGTGTGCGTGTGTGTGTGTGCCTGCCTGCCTGCCTGCGTGCGTGCGTGCGTGCGTGCGTGCGAAGAGGGTTCATGTAGCCAGACGGAAAGGAGGGTGTTGTGGAGGCATGAATAACACAGCGCCAGGACAGTGCAGGCCAGTTCTGACCCGCCACTGGACTCTGACATGCTGGGCTGTAATGCCTCAGTGGGCTGGTAAACAAGGGGAGCTGAGTGGGGGGGAGACAGGTCACATGAGAAGGTGGGAGATGGGAGCTGGCAGTGTGGGCGGGGGTGGGGGGCACAAACAAAGCTGGCCGTGAGCACAGCAGAGCAGTGTCAGAGAGCACTTTGCCGACTAACTCGATAGACAGACTGTACCTGTCACACACACACACACACACATACACACACACAGGTTCGTGATTTGAAAAGGTCTTGGCAGGTCAGGCTTGGTGTTCGTAGGCAAGTTGGCAGCCGTATATGTCATGTATAGTTTGTCAGTCGGCGTGTGTGTATGTGTGTGTGTCCGGTGTGTATGTGTATGTGTTTATGTGCGTGTGTGCGCATGCGTTCACATCGACTCCCCCTACAGATCCTCTCACCTTAATGTGAGTGGGAGCATGTGTGTTGGATGATACCTGAGTGTGCTTGACAGCGTTGAGATGATGAGTGGGTGTGTGTGGTGTGTGTGTGGGCTGAGGGGGGCTTGTTCGCAGAACATCGTGCAGGAGAGCTGGCAGAGCTGGTATCCACTCTGCAGATTGCAGGGTGTATGTATAGCCCTGCATTGTGACGGCTGGATGTGGAAGCTACGGTTACACTGCACATACCAACCGATGAAGGAGAAAGAAACCAATGATATTAAACGATCGTTTACTACTCTGTGGACATAAGGTATATGGGTAATGTGCTTCACATGAGACTACACTGTGTGCACAATTATTGGGCAAGTGAGTATTTTGGCCATATCATAATTTTTATGCATGTTTTCCAACATCAAGCTGTATAAACTTGAGCGCTTATTGTATTAAAGCATACCAGGTGATGTGTATTTGCGTAATGAATGAGGGTGTGGCCTAAGGAGATCAACGCTCTATGTCAAGGTGTGCATAATTATTAGACAGCTTCTCTTCCTCAGGCAAAATGGGCCGAAAAAGAGATTTAACGGACTCTGAAAAGTCAAAAATTGTAAAAAGTCTTTCAGAGGGGTGCAGCACTCTTGAAATTGCTAAGATATTGGGGCGTGACCACAGAACCATCAAACGTTTTGTGTTAAATAGCCAACAGGGTCGCAAGAAACATATTGAGAAGAGAAGACACAAATTAACTGCCAAAGATTTGAGAAGAATCAAACGTGAAGCTACCAGGAACCCATTAACCTCAAGTGCTGCCATATTCCAGAACTGCAACCTACCCGGAGTGCCCAGAAGTACAAGGTGTTCAGTGCTTAGAGACATGGCCAAGGTAAGGAAGGCTGAAACCCGACCACCACTGAGCAAAACACACAAGTTGAAACGTCAAGACTGGGCCAAAAAATATCTGAAGAAATATTTTTCAAAGGTTTTATGGACTGATGAGATGAGAGTTACTCTTGATGGACCAGATGGATGGTCCCGTGGCTGGATCAGTAACGGACACAGCGCTCCACTTCGACTCAGACGCCAGCAAGGTGGAGGTGGGGTACTGTTATGGGCTGGTATTATTAAAGATGAGCTAGTTGGACCTTTTCGGGTTGAAGATGGCCTCAAAATCAACTCCCAAACCTACTGCCAGTTTTTAGAAGACACTTTCTTCAAGCAGTGGTACAGGAAAAAGTCTGCATCTTTCAAGAAGACCATGTTTTTTATGCAGGACAATGCTCCATCGCATGCATCGAACTACTCCACTGCATGGCTAACCTGTAAAGGCCTTAAGGATGAAAAAATAATGACATGGCCCCCTTCTTCACCTGACCTAAACCCTATTGAGAAGCTGTGGGCCCTGCTTGAACGGGAGATTTACAGTGAAGGAAAACAGTACCCCTCTCTGAACAGTGTCTGGGAGGCTGTGGTTACTGCTGCACGAAAAGTTGATCGTCAACAGATCAAGAAACTGACAGACTCCATGAATAGAAGGCTTGTGACAGTTATTGAAAAGAAGGGTGGCTATATTGGTCACTGATTTTTTTTTTGACATGTCAGAAAGGTTTATTTGTAAATTTCGAGTTGTTTTATTATTCTCACTTTAACAGATGAAAATAAACAAGTGAGATGGGAAAATGTTAGTTTTTTCATTTAGTTGCATAATAATTCTGCACACTAATAGTTGCCTAATAATTGTGCACATATATAATTATTCTGTTAAAGACAAATCCTCACTTTTTCTTTCTTAAACATTCAGGTTTAGGTTCATTAACATTTTGGATTGACAGAGAACACTGTAGTTGTTCAATAATAAAATGAATCCTCAAAAATACAACTTGCCTAATAATTGTGCACACAGTGTAGTAATGAGGTCTGCTACAATGAGGTCTTCACCCCTGATGTAGGATGAGGATACTGCTCACAGCAATGGAGGGAATATAATCCAATAACCAGGGCTTTTTTGTCATATTTATGCTGTTTTCTACTATATTTCCTTTGCTTTATATTACAGGTTAATATATTGTCTTGACAGTGCACACATTTTCAATTACATTGGGAAACCACAGTTTATTATTTGCATTATTTATTATCGCAAGGCATGAAAAAAAAGTTTTAAATATATTAAACAAACTTTATCTAACAAGAGAAAAATAAGAGTGCACTGGCTAAGGCAGACAGCACTTAATAACAATTTAGAGAGAAAGATAATAGATAATAATTCACATTATATGTTGCATGAAGATAACAATGAGGTTCAAGTCACCCCAAAGGAACAGGGAGTCTTCAGATGAAGAACATTGACCGGTCAGAGAGGCCACCTTTTGCTCCATCTCATTTTAATTAATTTGCACTCATGTTCAAGTGTTAGGGATGCTGAGGATGAGGGAGTGAATGCTGTTGATGCCAGGTTCCTGTTGACTTCACATGTACTGTATTCATGTAAAGAGCATCTGGTGTAAACAGCCTTCCACAGATTGGGTATCCAATTCAGGTTGTCTCCTTTGGTTTACACCGAATCGCCAGCTTTGCTTAGACCCTCTCTCACCCTGAGTCGTAAGTAAACACTTCCTCTAAACCACTCCTATTATACCATCCAAGAGCCAACTCATCGTCCAAACCAGAATCCCCTTAACTCTGTGAGGAATTAAAGCACAACATTTTATTCCAACAAAAAGGAGAAGAAAATATAACCGTTTTTAATTTTCAAAAGATTTTGAGATGTCTCGCCTAGCTTCCACAGCCTTTTTTTTTTAAATAGAAAAGGCAAACACAGAATAATGATGATATCGGGGTCTCTTGGGGTAAGGCTAAAGTCCATATGTCCTCAGTCAAGTGGCATGGAAATCGTGTTGGGACTGAGAACACAGCTCCATTCACCGCACAGCCTAATCAACTGGTATCTGGGCTGCAATCCGCTTATGTGTGCTTGGCTGGACCCTGTGGGGGACCGGGACAGTGGTCTTTGTGTCTGAAAAGCCGGAGAAAGGGAGTGGGAGAATGAGAGATAAACTCTCCAACTTTGTTTTTCTTGACATCTTCTCCATATTTTTCATCTCTCCAAGTCCCTGATTCCCTCGTTACACTGATGGCATTGCCCTGGTTCTTTGTGCACAATTCAAAATGTGTGTGTGTGTGTGTTTTTCTTTTCTTGTGGTCTGTGTGCTGCTCCCCATTGAGACAGATGTGGCAGAAGAAGAAAAAAGAAGAAGAACTAGCGGACACAAGCTGCAATTCAGATTCCTTTCTTCAGACCTGAATGTCCGTCTGTCACCCTTCTGCTTTGACAAGCTCCTTTTTTTTTTCATGAACCGATTATGCACTGGCCTGAAACATAAAATAACTCAACTCAAGAACACCATTACGGGATGTGGGCCCACTTCACTGAGAACAATTTCTGTGTTGTGTCTTTGTCTACAATGAGAAATCTTGGGCCTATGCTTCTCGGTGGAACTTTATTGCCTCGATTTGGTCTGCGTTAGGAAAATATGTAAAGACTGTGGTCTCGTCTACAGGCACAACTTTTGGTTGAATGAGAGAGTTGAATTAGCATAGCAACGGATGACAGAGCAGAATAACTAATGTTGTGTCCAAGAATCAAGGGAGGGTAGGCAGGGTATCAGGACAAGGACAATGTCCGCGGCTAATTAACCCTACCAGTCAAGCGTCCCTAATTGGATTACGGACACGTCCTTTACCTGCTCAAAACATTCCAGACATACATGTACAACAAGCACTGAAAGAGGCACCTAAACGCCGAAACAATGCTATTATTCATACACTGGCCTGCAACCTACCAGTACCAAGATATACTTTATATAAACATGAACACAGTCAGAGGGATCCAGAGCACCATGAGGGAGACGTGGACCCTTTGGTATTGCATCAAGTGCCCTCCTGCTGTGCAGTAAAGCTCAATGGACCTCCAGCCTCAAGACCTCCTGCAGCACTTCAGCCCCATTGCTGATACATTGACATGCTAATCAAATCATTTGTTCAGAGCCTGCACCCTTGACTGGCACATGCATGTCGTCACTCCCTGGCTTCAAAACTGTTTTTTCTCTTTCTCATGCAATGGTGAACAGAAGCGAGCGTACGCTGCCATTCAAGAACAGAAATACCAAGCCCTGTTGACTCAGACAATGAGGTTTCCAGCAGCTATATATATATATATATATATATATATATATATATATATATATATATATGTTTAGCTATATAGCTGGATGTGGTGGTAATGGAGGAATAATAATGTGAGGTCCTTCATGGACTGCATTCAAATAACCGTTGCATCCACTACAAATTATTCACAATTAACACACACATACACATGGAGACACACACGTGGAGACACACACACCCCCCCCCTCCCCTCCCCCACACACACACACCCTTAGCCTTGCAAGGGGACTTGCTCATCTCAGCTGAGTTGTAAGCTGTTGGAACTCATGACAAAGAGGACTTGATACTGTTTACTAGGGTGAGTGATGGGGAACAAACACTTGTTTACATGACACTGGAGATAACCCAATTATTGGTTAAGACCGACTATGATTGGATTTTTTTTAGATATATGTATACACCTTAGTCAGACTAATATCGGACATTGTCATAGTTGGATTAAAACCCCTAGATTATTCGAATGATAGTCGCATTAATCGTGCATGCATACATTCATTCGGCTTGGAATTCGGCCTGGGGTCGTGAGCCGCCGGAAAACGAGAAACGGCGGTTTATTTTAAAAGGTGGCGAAGAAGAGGAAGTAGTTACCCCCAATAAGAAGTGTATCTTCACCCGCGGGAGCGAGCATGCATCCAATTCATGCGCGCTTCGATTTCACCCCGTTACCAAAGGCAGAATTAAAAGTACATGTTTTTCTAAATGTTGTCATCAACAAGGTTGTAAAATAGTAACTTCGGGCACGTCCGTCTATATGTATATTTTTTTTTCTTCCGACGTATTTACAATCTTTATTCATTGATTACGCCGCGGCCGAACTGTCAGACAGCTAGTAGACAGCTGTCTACTGAAAACATCCTTCTCGAATGCCACCTGAGTTTGTTGTTGCAGGTGACGTAAAGAGGCTCTAATACCACTAGTTGAAATGGGTACAGCGCCACCTATCGTACCGGGGCATGACATGCTTCAGCCAATGAATCGATTTTCTCACCTCCATGTATACTCGGACAATTGCAGTTGTTCAATTGAGGAGCATAGTCTAACTATGTCTGTATCCGGATTAAGCAATGCATGTAAACGTACTGGCTGACCTGAGTACAAGGGACTGCCAAATTAAGTGGATTATTTGGACAATCTCATTACAAACCGGAATGAAGGAAAGAACTGAGAAGGTTGACAATAGACTGACCTAAACTGGAAGTACTGAACTAAGGACCGTGCAGTGCAATAATTAGGACAAATGAAACAATTAACAACAAGCCAATTGTTTATTCAATGATCTTTCTGCTGGCATTTCAGCATGCTTCCATTTGTCAGCGCCTCCTTGCTGTGTTTCTATCCCCGCCAAGTCAGAGCGTGGTGCAATATGAAGAGGATTGGTGGTAGGTCAACCTACCACCAATCCTGATGGTGGTAGGTTGATGGGTAATATAATGAGATTGATTACCTTGGGGGGGCTACATCAAAAAGAATTCCATTACACAGATTACATCTGAAAAAAAAAAGGAAAACACAAATGCTAGAGACTAGTGTCGTGGCAACAATGGATTAGTTATTGTGAATGTGCCAACCTCAAGGAACACAGAATGTTCCTTGATTTACTCAACATGATACCTCAGGTACGTGTGTTCTGTGATCTTGTGAATAACAGGTTTGTTTTCGAAGTTCCATTCAAGCCTGTCTGCAGTCGTCGTCGACTGCAGACGAGTTATAAACATATCTGGGGGTTATACTTTCTGCTTATAATGTTAGAAATAAAACCAACCTTGCATTGCACTGCATTTTGAGGGACTTGCTGTGTCTCAGCAGCAGTGTTATATTCCAGGTAGTAGGCTACAGCAGCGGCGGACTGATACCAAGGTTTAATTACAGTGCTGCTGAGAAAGTAGTCCCTCAAAATGCAATGATTCATGCAATGCAAGGTTAGCAGACTAGTATTGCCGTGCGCTAGCCTAGCACGAGCGAACTCTGCAACTAGAAGAACTGAATGAAATGTGTTGAAAACTGTCTCCAATGATAAAGAACACCAAGGCTAACTTGGGAATCAGGCCCAATGTCCAAAATTCCGAACTACCCCTTTAAGAGAAATAATATCTGGATTTTGCCAATGTAATAATAAACTTCGGAGTTCGCAGTTTGTAGAGGTCCATCCATTTATATTCCAGTGCACAAGAAACAAACAGGATGAGTCATTTGTTATGGGTTGGGCATAAGCTCCTCATGCTCCGGTTCTCTGCTGGCCTGTTGCAGGTGTTGCTGCCTCAGGTGCGCCTCGTTTGATGAGCCTCCCATTTCCCGACACGTACAAACCCTTTCCAACTGGTTGATCCCACAGGAGCATTTTAAAGTTGTATTCCATGACCCGATCCTTGTGTGACTTAGCAGATTGGACAAACACTCTTTTGAACATCAGGTTGGATTTCAGGTTTTGTTTCCCACGGAGCCACCTTTTCTCTCACTGAAGCAAAAGCCACTTTCACCACACAGGGGCCCGGACGTCTGGCTCGCAATCTCTGCATTGCCACTGGCGTCAGGATTTGCTCACAAGCACAGCCATCTTCAAACACTTCCTTTACTTTTTGGGCTAAATCTTCGTCTTCATTATATGGTAGACCCATGATGACGATCATCACATCAGGGTCTTATTTGTTTGGAGTGCTGGAGTTGTTTGAATTAATTTTCTCCTCCAGCTGATCCAAGCGCGACTTAAGTGCGCCGATTTCCAAATCAATGTCTTGTATTTCTTTAACACACTACTTAAGTTCAACTTTCAGGATCTTCTCCAGCGACACGTAGAGCCCATCTACCTTGCTGTTTAGCTGTTTTTTAATATTATCCACTTTCACCTGGATCACTTTCATCTCTTTTAGGAACAGGTTAGTCTCCTCCTCGTCCTTATCCTGCGCTCGGTTGCGCGTTTGTTTCACTTTTTCAGCCATCTCAGATACAGTTTTAAAGTTATCTTCCTTAGATGGTAGAGTGTAGTGTATCTCAAAAAAATCACTGGTTCTTTTTGCTAAATAATTTGTTTTTAACGCAGAAAGCCTTAAATTAACAGAAAATGTTTGTCTGAGACACATGCACCACGTCTGGCCTGGTCTGTCGTCACTTGCCTGAAGTGACGACTTGCGCATGACGGGGAAAAAGTCAGAGGTCGGCTGGCGTGATAAGATTTGTTCCTGTTGATTTGCCGCTTTTACCCTGTGCATTCATAGGTTTGTGGCTCCGTTTCTTCACCTAACACAAGATTATGTAATGGTTTTGGGTAATCTTCAAGGTCTGACATCCTAGGTGTGTGTCTCTCTACATTCTAAGAGGCTCACCATTGAGATATGTAATGTAATGTATGTATGTATACATGTAATATGTACTGGCCAATAGTCTTGCTAAGAAGTGCCAGCCCTGCACCCTCCCCCTTTCCTTCCATCGCTCCCCATCCACAAAAAGTTTTGTGGCCAATAGCCATTGGACCCGTCAAAGGGGGGTTTGTGTATTTTCACTAATGCTGGAGTGGGATCCATACAGTATACAGTGGGGCAAAAAAGTATTTAGTCAGCCACCAATTGTGCAAGTTCTCCCACTTAAAAAGACGAGAGAGGCCTGTAATTTTCATCATAGGTATACCTCAGCTATGAGAGACAAAATGAAAAAAACGATCGAAAAAAAATCTAGAAAATCACATTGTCTGATTTTTAAAGAATTTATTAGCAAATTATGGTGGAAAATAAGTATTTGGTCAATAACAAAAGGTCATCTCAATACTTTGTTACATGCCCTTAGTTGGCAATGACAGAGGTCAAACGTTTTCTGTAAGTCTTTACAAGGTTTTCACACACTGCTGCTGGTATTTTGGCCCATTCCTCCATGCAGATCTCCTCTAGAGCAGTGATGTTTTTGGGCCTTCGCTGGGCAACACGGACTTTCAACTCCCTCCAAAGATTTTCTATGGGGTTGAGATCTGGAGACTGGCTAGGCCACTCCAGGACCTTGAAATGCTTCTTACGAAGCCACTCCTTCGTTGCCCGGGCGGTGTGTTTGGGGTCATTGTCATGCTGAAAGACCCAGCCACGTTTCATCTTCAGTGCCCTTGCTGATGGAAGGAGGTTTTCACTCAAAATCTCACGATACATGGCCCCATTCATTCTTTCCGTCACACGGATCAGACGTCCTGGTCCCTTGGCAGAAAAACAGCCCCAAAGCTTGATGTTTCCACCCCCATGCTTCACTGTAGGTATGGTGTTCTTTGGATGCAACTCAGCATTCTTTCTCCTCCAAACACGACGAGTTGAGTTTTTACCAAAAAGTTCTATTTTGGTTTCATCTGACCATATCACATTCTCCCAATCCTGTTCTGGATCATCCAAATGCTCTCTAGCAAACTTCAAACGGGCCCAGACATGCACTGGCTTTAGCAGGGGGACACGTCTGGCACTGCAGGATTTGAGTCCCTGGCAGCGTAGTGTGTTACTGATGGTAGCCTTTCTTACTTTGGTCCCAGCTCTCTGGAGGTCATTCACTAGGTCCCCCGGTGTGGTTCTGGGATTTTTGTTCACCGTTCTTGTGATCATTTTGACCCCACAGGGTGAGATCTTGCGTGGAGCCCCAGATCGAGGGAGATTATCAGTGGTCTTGTATGTATTCCATTTCCTAATAATTGCTCCCACAGTTGATTTCTTCACACCAAGCTGCTTACCTATTGCAGATTCTGACTTCCCAGCCTGGTGCAGGTCTACAATTGTGTTTCTGGTGTCCTTTGACCGCTCTTTGGTCTTGGCCATAGTGGAGTTTGGAGTGTGACTGTTTGAGGTTGTGGACAGGTGTCTTTTATACTGATAAGGAGTTCAAACAGGTGCCATTAATACAGGTAACAAGTGGAGGACAGAGGAGCCTCTTAAAGAAGAAGTTACAGGTCTGTGACAGCCAGAAATCTTGCTGGTTTGTAGGTGACCAAATACTTATTTTCCACCATAATTTGCAAATAAATTCTTAAAAAATCAGACAATGTGATTTTCTGGATTTTTTTTTTTCATTTTGTCTCTCATAGCTGAGGTTTACCTATGATGAAAATTACAGGCCTCTCTCGTCTTTTTAAGTGGGAGAACTTGCACAATTGGTGGCTGACTAAATACTTTTTGCCCCACTGTATATAGCGCAGACTTCAACCTGGGCTGCCCTTCGGCATTTGCCACCTTCTTTGCGCCAGTTTGGGTCCAAAAGTGATGTGCCCCGTTCACACAGATAAGAGCTAATCTGCCGTCAGACTTTATATGTTCGTCTAAAGTCAGATTTGTGGGACTAGGCTGAAAGTGACGCTCGAACATGTTCCCAATCCTCAATGCTTTTCCTCTTTTACTTTTTGCTTACCCTCTGTAACCCATGATTTCGTTATGGATAAAAGTCTTTGTTTTCAAGTTTCTACACTACTGGTCTGTTTGCATAGCCTGCTCATCAGATTGAATATATTGAATATGTGGTGGATTGGTAAGGTCAGTGAATGATTTGTATTTTTTTTAACTTTATTCACATAAAATGCCCCGGGCCATCAGAAAGATTGAAATAATAAACAGAACATTTTCTATATATCTTTTCTATACATTTTAGAGCCACATGTTATCCTACTGTACGTGAAGAGCCTATTTGGACTTACGACAGCTTGTTTCCAGGGAAACAGGCCACATAGCTAACAGATTGCTTTTTACGTTGACTTGAATGTAATAAAAGGCTTATGCAACCCTGCTCCAATTCTCTCTCTCCGTAACTCTCTCTGACTTTGTCTCAGCAGCCACCTCTTCCCCTTCATCACCTCTGCTCGCCAGTCCTGGGAGAAGATGAGCACCGTCAGCAGAATCAACAATGGGAGGGATTCTGCAGAGGTCCTATACATAGCTAATCATACTCATTCTACATGTACTGTATTAAGGTGCATACTGTGCTGGACAGAATGGTTGTTACATGGACAACATGTCCACCAGTGTCGGCTCCTAGACCATCCCCAGCTCATTGTACCCTAGGTATTGAAATAGGCTTCAGGCTGAAAAAATATTCCATGCAATACATATATTAATATAAATAATTCACAAATTACTAATAATTCATAAAGAACGCGTAATCACATGTATGCAGATAGAAATACACAAAGTCAATACCTGTTAGCTAGTAGCTATGGCTGTCATATTTGGTTTGCAACTTGATATGCTAAATTGTGAGTTATATATACATACTTTAATTCATTTCTTGGACAACCTGTTGGTTTTCCATCTGGGGCTTACAGAGATTCAGACCTACTGTAATACATGGTGGATTAGATCTTTGGGAAGCTAATACCAAAAAGTCATTTGAACATTTCTAAGAGACACCTAGGGCCCTATTTTAACGGTCTCTTAACGCAAGTGAGAAGCGCCAAGCGCAAGTAGCTTTGTGGGAGGTTCTATGGCGATGTTGCTATTTTACCGGTGTCATCTCCCATCCCCTTTAAGAGCCATGAGCGCATTTGAATCTGACGAGTTGATATTTTGACAGCTCGTTTGCAGTCTCCGATGAGACATGCATGACCACATGAATTTCAAACTTCAAATGGCTCAGTTTATGGCCAAATAATATGGCCTGATTCACACATGGAATAGCGTTTTCTTCCACAACTTCAGAAATACTGAGCCCTCAAAGAAATTTCGGCAAAGAAAACTTAATATGATATAACGTGATATGCGGTAACTGTGGTTCTATTTAATGATATACGCAATACATTAACACACATCGTTTCTTACCAGTATTGTATGCATTATCGTTATAGACTTGTGTTCCTAATATGCATGTGTCCCCCCGTTAGTATACATTGCCACACACGCGCGCCCCCATTCATTAATTCTTTTACACATACACGCGCGCCCGCAGTCATTTATTCTTTTTAACACTCACTTGCGGTAAAACAGTATTTTCTCACGGTCATATATTCATCAATCCTAAAAGTTATGGGTTGTACACAATGTCTGTGTCAAGAAAATATGTGTTTGCTGTACAGTGTTTGCAGATGCATTGATTTAAAAGTACAACTTATTACCGCTGTATCAGCTGTTCTTTCCCAAATAATTTACCAAGAATTTGTGGCTAGGTAGATGAGAGAAGCAAAGTGTATGCGCGAAGTGCACAAGCAACCTTATGCATGCGCCCTTAAAATAGCATCTGAACAATGCGCCACTGACTTTAAACCAGGTATTTCCTGGTTTGTGCTGCAATTGTTAGTTGTTCTGAAACTACAAAATAGCACCAGGGAACGTTTGCGCCAGAACACGCCTCCTCCTTTCGCAGAACCAGCCCTTGGGGCGCAAGATCATTCCCTAATTTACTGACGCATGGCGGTGGAGGGAAAAGAACGCTCTGCGCTAGTTGCAAACTAGCAACGACACATGCGTCAGTGTAGAAAGTCAATTGCCCCGGATGCAAGATAGGGCCCCTAGTCTTGGTTTCATCGGCCTCAGGCATTTAAATTCTAGAGGGACAAGGAAAAACATGACCTTTAAAGAAGGAGTTAAACTCCTTCATCACCACCTGTTGCTGTGGTAAAGTCATATTGTTTAGGATTTGGAAAAGCTAGGAATCTGAGTATGTATCAGTAAACAAGATTGCGCATAGCAGCTTTCCTGTCCTCTGTTAAATATTCCATGTGGTTTTGGGGAGAATCTATTTAATAGAAAGCATTTTAAAAATGAAAATAACATCACCTTTAGCCTTATCTGAGAGAACAACTTTATTTACCAAAATAATTCGACAGTTAAGACAGTTTAGGCACTTTGAAAGATGAACTATACGCACTTTGCCTCTTGAAATGTGTTACATCAGTGACCTCAAGCTCAATTCAATCTGGTTTTAAAGAACTGGTTTTGAATCATAATTTTATGGTGAGAGGACCGAATTATTTGAATTATTAGAATGTGGCATATTGAAATGTCGTTTTTTAGATTATTTAAAGATAATATTCATGTATATTGCTGCATATTCAGAGCTATCTGTTTCTATTTGCTTTGCAGATGTTGAAGTTTACTTTGCAGCTGATCTGGCTACAAAGACTCTGATCTGAAGGGCAGATCATTTGACGTCAGCTGGCCTCCAAACCAAAAGAAAGTAAGGGTAGGCTACACTTCAATTCACATGGAATGTTTTGTGCGCAGATTTACTCTTGACTTCAAGTTTCGTTTTTAGATTATTTGAAAACAATATTCATGTATATTGCTGCATATTCAGAGCTATCTGTTTCTATTTGCTCCACAGATATTAAAGTTTACTTTGCAGCTGATCCGCCTACAAAGACTCTGATCTGAAGAGCAGATCATTTGACATGAGGTGTCCTTCAAACCAATAGAAAGTCAGGGTCCACATCCATTCACATGGAGGGTCCTATTTTAACTTGTGAAACGCAAGTATGAAACGCGAAACGCAAGTAGCTTTGTGGGCGGATCTCTGGCGCTGTTGCTAATATACCGGCAGATAAATGACCCTTGCACCCGACGCAAATCTAAAATGGGTTGATCTGAATACCCATACGTTTGTTTTGGGCGTAAGATGCAATAAACCAATGAGCGTTCCATCGCCCAGCCCCTTTAAAGGCCCCATTCCATTAAAATCACGTTTTTCCTATTATTTGTTAAATAACATAGGTCAGAATAAGTTTGTGACCTGTGGTAAGCTTGAAATCTATGCAGTTTGTCTGCTGTATGCAATAGCCAATGAAAGGGAAAAGACAGAAGAAATGAGCCAATCTGGATAAGGTGACAATGTTACGTAGCGTTGTCAAATTATTATTCATGGCCCTGCCCACTTTGTTGGTTCGTAACCGCCCACAGTAGTTCTGAAGGAGTCGTGATTGAGATAGTGCTAATACGTGTGCGTAGTAACAGGCTAGTTACAGAATTTTGAGTGCAATGGCAGAACGACATCGAACCTGTGTGTTATGCCAAGGCAAAACGTCCACTTTGCATCTCCTGCCAAAGACAGAGGAATTAAGGGAGACATGGTTGCAATTTATTTTTGGAGAAATTCCGAAAAACTATGGAACCAGATTAGTGCTGTGTTTGGCGCATTTCAGAGACGATGACTTTGTCAACTTCGGGGAGTACAGCAGTGGGTTTGCATCAAAGTTGGTTTTGAAACCTGGAGTTGTGTCATCACGGAGGTTGCCTACTTCTCCAACAGCCGTAAGTAATTTTATCTACACAATGAAAATGAAATGAAATGAATGAAATCCTATTTAAAAAGTTAGATGTAACTACATGATCTATATGCCCATTTTGGACAACGCTAGCATGAACAGTCAAAGTAGCACGTGCAGCTAGCGCTAACTTCATTCGATGGTAGCCGCCTAGTTATACTGATATGTCTTATCATCACGTCGTGATGACGTGATGATTAGAAAAGACATACCAAAAGTGTTTGAACAGGTAGCCTGATTCCGGGAAAGTTGAGTGCATAGGCCTATTGTTGGCCTACTATATTATACGTAGCCTAAATGTGGATAATACCGTGTGATTTTGGAATATTACAAAATGCATTGGGTTCATAAACGATTTGGAGGTGCATAAACTATTTCGGAAATAAAAGAGGTGGGAATAGGCCTGCGCTCCGTTTATTGGCGTATAGCCACAACTAAGCCCTGTATGCCAGTTAAGTTAGCTTACATTACCATTCTGAAACGTCCATCATTGTACGTGTTTGTGGTTGTTCTTGGTCTTCTCCTTCAGTCTCATCTTCCGACTCTGGGTCAAACACGTAGGGCAAAATTCCTGAAATCGTTTTTGGTTTTGCTAGGTTTCCTCGGTAAGCCTGTGGACAGCTGCTGTCGTCCGATCAGAGCAAAGCGAAATTTAAATATTGATTATTCATGAGAACAGCGATCCAATCAGAGCAACGCTCATTAATACCTGACTATTCATGAGAAAAGCAGTCGTCTTTTCTACCAGGCTTTTCAGACATGCTAGAATAGTTTGAAATAAGCTATCCAAGGCATTTCCAACACAAACAAGGTTACAAACTCGATCAAAGGACATTAAGGATTATAAAAAAATGAATGCAATGGGTGTAGCATGGGATCTTTAAGAGCCATGAGGGCATTTGAACTTGACGAGTTGATATTTTGACGTTTGCTTTTGCAGTCTCCGCTGAGACAGATGCATGACCACATGAATTTCAAACTACAACTGGCTCAGTTTAAGGCCAAATAATAGGCGTTGGTCAAACATGGAGTAGCTTTTTATTCTACAACTTCAAAAACACTGAGTCGTTGTGTAAATTTCGGCAATGTGAACTTAACACATATATGATTTGTGGTCCTGTGGCCGCAACCGTGGTTCTATTTAAAGATATGCGGCAATACAATAACAAACATTGTTTGTTACCAGTGTTGTGTACATGATCGTTATTGACTTGTGTTCATAATATGCATGTCTCCCCACGATAATATACATTGCCATGGACTGTATTATGCGTTATGTGTTTTGTTTGCGTGTGTTTAAACAAATGGTATTATGCGTTACGTGTTTAGTTTGCATGTGTTTAAACAAATGGGTGCACACATATAGTTTAACTGCGCGCCAAACATCGCCCGCATTCATTCATTCTTTTAAAAACTCACTTGCGGTAAAACTATGTTTTCTCACGATCAAATACTCATCAATCCTAAAAGTTATGGGCTTATACACAATGTCTGCATCAGCTGTTCTTACCGCTAACTTCTTACCGCTGTATCAGCTGTTCTTTCCCAAATAATTTAACCAACATTTACCCTAAAACAAGATTTTGTTTTGGAAGGCTGGGATATACTTTGCTCAAGTTTATTATTATTATTATTATTATTATTATTATTATTATTATTATTATTATTATTATTATTTAACGCATGGCATATTACTACATTGTTCATTCATGCAGCCCCTATGGAATTTTTATTTTTTCCACAATCAACATCATCATCATATTATTTCAATTAGGCTAATCATTTTCATGTTTGTGCTGTGTATAGCCTACGTGTGCTTAAGCTTATGTTGCAGTTCCGACCTGTTATGGCAACATCAACTTCGCTATCCGCTAGTGCATTTAGTCAATAGCGCTGGGTGCAAGATAGGGCCCGGAATGTTTTCTGTTTTGTTTTTTATCTATTGTCACTGCAGCGCAAAAAAAATAATTTGTAAAGTTTAAATGCTGTCTCTTTCCTGTTTCTGTCTAATTTTAGTCATTCAGCAGCCACTATTCTGTTAAGGGTTGGAGATGAAACACGATATTTTTACAGATATTACAGTGTGCATAATGCCACCAAAGTTTGATAACCTTCTCCGTGTGCGACATGTCAGAACTTCAGTACTCACCTTCATAAGGTTTCTTACACCTTGTGTTACGGGCACCACGTGTATAAAAGTAATCTCCACTGTCTTTGCCCACCTTTGCTCTTCTTGCGTTGGTCGTAAGTCTATAATTAACGGCGGCGGAGTTTGTTTACACATAGGTTTATTTATCTGTTTTGTTAGCCTCGCACATTCGTTTTCATTGGTGCATGAGTTATCTGGAGGATTGCATAATTGAAGCAATTTGTGTTCTCTTAAAGCTGCTAAACAAAGAGTCCCAGGAGGGAGAGGGGAGGCGGAGGTTGGAATTACAGAGGGACTTAACTTTATCTCTATCTACCTCCTTGAGCATCCTCTAGATCTGTTCAAAATGAACTCTTATGTGTTTCTAATATGCAATGTGTGTGGGGGTGTGTTCATATGTATGTGTATGTGTGTGTATGTGTGTATTTGTTTATGTGCCCGTGTGTGTGTAGTGTGTGTCTGTGTGTATACGGGGGGGGGGAATGAAGAAATGCGCCGTTGCAGCTGTGTATTTTTTTTTCCTGAACGATAAATACAACATTTGATTTAAAAATAAATACAGCCGTTAGCTGGAAGACTAAATATAGCCACAGCTTGATGTAACAATGCAGCATCCCTATGTCCCTGGTTTAATTGATTCTGCATCCCTCTCGCCCTATCTTTCTTTCCCTCTCTCTGATGGACAGTGGAGAAACTGTGGTTCACAAGCCTCAGCAACATTTTAAAATATATAAATATAAATATCAAACAGGGTTATAAATCATCATCAGGACATATATCTGCAATGTGTGTTGCTGTCTTCTCGTGCTTGAGAACATAAATTGCAGACATACACAAGGGTCACCTTTTACCTGGGTTAGCAAAGGATTACATGCCGATTCCCTATCTTTTGACTGTGAATAAATGATCACCGTCATGCACTGTGTGCCTACTGACGAAATGATAACAGTACATGATTATTGACTAACTTCACAAGGTGGGAATTAAATGGATTCCACTGTGTAACAACAGCATCTTATAAGGAATGAACTGGACCGGTGAAATTTTTGCAAGGCTGCAAAAAGCGGCCCGGATTAGCCGTGACCTTTAACATAACCAAGCAGTTGCTTGGCAGAATTGTGTTGTAAATGCTCCAGTTCAAATAATGGAGGCAGGTGATCGACTATGGATTGTCTGTTTCTCTTTCTCCCTGTCTTTCTTTCAAAACGACGCACATGCCCACACCCATACATAAACACAATCACGTTAAACATTTGGCCAGGCAAGTGCATGTGTAACGTGCGGCCTATGGATGTCCTCAGTCCAATCAAGCCTCATCATTTTTTTCTGTATAACGTGGATATTAAAGTGCATGAAAAAAAAGGGATCTGTTATTTAAAGCGGTCTGAATGTTTTCGGCTCATTGTATTGATAGTAACAACACAAAGCCACTACAATCTCTTGTGATAGCATATTTTACCCTGAAGGCAAACAAGCAAGATGTCGTAGCTCCGTGCCTGACTGTACTGAAGAGCTTCGCCAACTGTTCTGTTCTGTTCTGAAAGCCCTCCTTGAAAAACCGCTTACCGAACCGCTTCGAAACATAAACGAAAATCATGGGAAGCCTGGAGAATGTGATTTTTTTGTGTGTGTGTGTGTGTGTGTCTAAGCCAGTAACATAGCCAGGATTTACACCAGGGTGGACTTTTGGACTTTTTTTACGTTCAATTTTTTTTATTACGATATAGGCAGTACAGCAATTATAAAAATAAAACCCACGTGATTTCTTCACGGATCAGACGATTAATGGCAAACAATAATAGGCTACATTGATAAATAGATTATACTGTGTTCATCCCAGGGGGAATTTAAGGTATAACATGCATGCACGCATGTGATTTTATCATCAAACATACAGACTTGTCAAATAACTAGTAAAGATGGAGAAGAGAACCATATAAAGTAAACTGGGCTAAATATTAACAAAAAGTTTTTAGGCTATTGTGAGCGCTTTGTAAACATGTAACAAAAAACACCCAGGCTGTACCCATATCATTGATTCTGACGAAGGTACTACTCGAAATAACAAACCATAACAGAACAACTTCTGACCAAATAGGCTATTGAGTTCAACAGGGTTTTTCAATTCTGTGCGTGCGTGCTGGTTGTTGCTGGGTCCGACTCAGAGAGAGCTAAAGCACTAGGGGAAGCACTGGACTCTGTAGACGGGTCGGCAGGACTCCTGGACTGACGGGCAGAAGGGTCTGGAGAACTACCCACCCTCTGAGGCATGGAGAGAGCTGAACAACAAGGATTGGAGGCGGTTGTGGACGAGGTTGAAGGCAACAAGACTGAGTCATCGCTGTCAGCATTGATCCTCTCTTTAGTGGTAAAATGTAATCTTGGTTTCTTAAAAAAATATGTTGACACATTTGTATCCTAAGAGAATTTATGGCAGTTCCAGTGATTGTGGACACAGCTTACGGACACTATGAAGGCACACTGCGGCCGCCTTCATAGTGTTGCGACTGTTGGCGTGGTCGCCATGTTCAGTGTGCGGCAAGGGATCCTGGTGGGTTTAGATTATCGACAGTTGGACCTTGATCGGGTAAGGCAATAGCTTTACCCGATCAAAATGAAGCGCAGAATATGAAACAAACAAAAAGGGCATTTCTGTAAATATTTGTATCATAATGATACTTTGTTGAAACAAAATTGATCTGATACAATTTTGTATGACATTATAACATGGGCTATTTTTACGTTCCTTGAATCTCAATTATTGTGGCACTGGCCCACGTTGTTTCTTACGTGGCTACACGCCTGGTGTATGCGTGCGTGCGTGCCAGTGTGAATGCGTGCATGCGTGAGTGTGCGTGCCTGGCATGGATGTAAATTAATATAGGCTTTGTAGTTAAGCAGCCATAGACGTCAAAGGATGAAAATACATTTTATAGCAAATGGAGCATAATTGATGGCAATTTTTAGACCGTATTAAAGGAACAAATATGCACACAGGCACCTTGTGCTAGATAGACATACACAGGAATACAAGTGTCAATTTGCACACACACACACAGTCAAATCTGATAGGTGCCGCTGTGTAGTTAATGTCTCTTGAACGTCCAACAGTGTTGATGAGGGGCAAAGGTTATGAGGAGCATTGCTTAGGACATTTTTGCCCTGTTGGTATTTAAATATAAACACTAATTATCAATTATAATTCGTTTTTTATTTATTTTAAATGATACTGGTATTTAAAATACAAAATATTTAAGTGCAAAACTGTGATTTTAAATGTGATTAAATACAAATGTCAGTTTTCTGCGACTCGCAAAATGGTATGGTTTAAAAAAAACAAACATTATTTCTTTCTATTCGTATTTTTCAGAGTGTGACCAAGCTCTCCTTGAGCAACACATTAAGGCTGTGACCTCCGGCAGGAACAATTCCCAAGATGGGCTTCAAGGCTGCTGAATAAATTCAGAGCTTTTTTTGATAAATGTTATTTACCCTGCTCAAAACCTGGAACTGTGGAGAGCTGGCAGGGCTTTCTGACCTCTCCCTCCTTCCCCTTCTTAATGTCAGCAGGTTTTGTTAAAATAACTAGAAGTAGATGTGTGAGGGTGTGTGGGTGACCATTCGGCCTTCACCGTGGTACCGGGCGACACACTGGGAGGCTCAGAGTACCACTCCATTGTGTCCGCCATTCTGTCTGCTGCAAAGTAGCTGAAGTACTATGTTTTAAGACTATATTATCAAATAATTTAGCAAATCGTGCTTTAACTTGAATACGTTTGGATTTTTGTTTGGTTTGACATGAAATCGCAGATTGAAAACCTATTTGTTTGCTGATGTGTAATTAATTGAATTAGCTAATGCTCATACATGATTGTGTATTGGAGAAAAGAAAACAAGAAGAAGTGAGGTGCAGAGACACATTTAGTAGACCAGAGGCACGTGAAGCAGGTTGTTATAGTAATTAATAATCTCCTATTTGACAGCGTTTTTTCGCTCCCATTTAATTATGAAGCCAAGGCAATGAAATATCCCCAGCAATAAGACACCGATTGATCATAGATTTTGAACTGCAAATCATGGAAACAGATGTGGTCTAGGCTGTGAGAGAGTGAAACAGATGTGGTCAAGGCTGTGAGAGAGTGAAACAGATGTGGTCAAGGCTGTGAGAGAGTGAAACAGATGTGGTCTAGGCTGTGAGAGAGTGAAACAGATGTGGTCTAGGCTGTGAGAGAGTGAAACAGATGTGGTCTAGGCTGTGAGAGAGTGAAGCAGATGTGGTGTAATTTGTGAGAGAGTGAAACAGATGTGGTGTAATTTGTGAGAGAGAGGTAGAGGGCATATGATTGTCAAATACGTCATTACGCCGAACTTTACACCGCTGTATTTTATTACGCTGTACAATCCGCTTATGTTATAATGGTTCAAAAGCCATTTTTTACATCGCCTCAACTCTAACGGTGTAAAATATGTCTTTGAGGCACGTGCTATTTAACATGTTAAAAAGCACTTTTAATAGCCCGTTATGACAGTCAAATGAGTTCCTCCTCTTGATTCTCGCAGCCAGTAAGTAGGATCTTTCTTCACCCAATCAACGGTAACCAGTCAGACCACACCAGTGCACCAGTACATAATGTTATGACGTGCACTCACATTACGATGCAGAAGTGCCGCAG
Organism: Pollachius pollachius; assembly: GCF_949987615.1. Lineage (NCBI taxonomy): Eukaryota > Metazoa > Chordata > Actinopteri > Gadiformes > Gadidae > Pollachius > Pollachius pollachius. The sequence continues at coordinate 17,282,205 of NC_136943.1, read as the reverse complement.
CACTAGAAGACTGTGTGTGTGTGTGTGTGTGTGTGTGAGTGTGTGTGTGTCTGGCGTGCGCGTGCGTGTGTGTGTGTGCAGAGATGTTTATTAGGGTATGCTTCTCTTAGCTGGAATGAAACGCGGTAGAAGGACTGTACCTCTTCAGCACCTCTAGCGTACCTGTTCACATGGGTCTTCTTTGATGTCACGACCAGCTCCACAAAACGCTGCCAATGGCAAAGTGACTCATTTCCTTCTCCAAATGCTGCGTGAGCTTTTGTGCAAATAGCTGCAAATGTGTCTGTGTGCGTGAATGTGTGTGTGTGTGCATGGTTGTGTGTATGTGTGCGTGATTGTGTGTGTGTGGGTGCTTACGCTGTGGGTGAATGTGTACTTTCATTTGTGTGTGCATCTGTGGATGAAAAGGGACTTACAGGTTGTTTGAATGAAAATGAGACATTTTCAATAAAACATAAGGCTGCAGAACGACATTACCAAAGAATATGTTTTATGAAAGACCATAACTGGTGAGGAGTCATGCTGCCATATATTTTAAACATTTGATCAATTCATGGTCGGCCACTGAATGCATTTCATCCACTAAAGGTCCCATGACATGCAACCATGGTGTGAGTGTGATTAGCCTTACAAGCCGTTTTGAAAATCACAAATGGGCGCGTCCACCTAGATTTGTGCTGGATAGATCTGTCTACCAGCCTACCCAGTGGACTGTAGCAAACGTTGCTCATCTATCCGTCACTCATCTAGATGGACACGCCCACCTGTGATGTCAAAAGGGGCAGATTTTCAAAACGGCTTGTAACAGCTAATCAGACTCACACCTGGTGGCATGTTATGGGACCTTTAAGGAAACATATGAAGCATTTTATATATGATATATATGCTATGTATGCTGTGCTGTTCTGATAATAAGTCATAACTGTTAATTATTGGTTCTCCTGTGTTTAGTCTTCCCAACCTAATGGAGCAGGATATTCCTTTGACCGATCTTTCTCCCTGTATTTAATTTAGCCTCATTTTTTCATGCATTTTTTTTCGTAACATAAATAGTGTAATTTAATTGTAAGTTTACACACATCTAAAACATTAAATGTTAAATCTGTAAAATTGACATTGAGCATTTCCGATGGGTACTGCATTCCAAATGTAAAGTATGGTTCTCTGTTACAATGAAAAGCGAGGATGAGTCCCACAGTGTAGGTTGAAAAGTAAATTTATCTGTTTGCAATTTGGTTATTATTTGCAAATTATAAAGCAGCGTTTGTAGAATCTCTGTTGATCTGGCTGTTTGCTTGCTTCCATGGCTGCAGCACGCTTTGTTTTTGAGCCAATTAGTTTTATAACTGGAAACCCGAAAAAGTGAATCATAACAGGCCAAAACAACCACTAACATTCCGACCTGAAACAGAAATATAAAAGGAGAACATACCAGAGAAGCCAGAATATCGACTTTGCATGTTTCCTTAATCTCTGATGACTTATCATGGTCAGTTTCTGATTTATGATGGTACATCTGTTACATATCGTACCCTCAGTACATACAAATACACACCTTCAATTTCACCACATCATTTATATATTAATATTGGGCTATCCATTATTCCCCACTCGGATAGAAATAAAATAATGAATAAAATGCATCCCTTTTGACTCGGCCTTGGGCCGCTGAAGAGGAGGGAAGTGGCTGAAGGGAATGCTGGGCTCCCAAGGCTGGGTGCACGCGCACATTTATCCTTGAGCACTGAATGGACTGTTTAAAGCATTTATCAACGTCTCTTCTTTAGTTTTCCTCTTTTCGTGTTAGTGGTTTGAGAAGTTGCCTTTTTCTTTCTCGCCTTTTTTCACCCATAAACTCCATTTGTTAATGTAAATGATTAGTCTGCTAGTTCGAATGCTACTTATAATAACTGTATATATATCCTTTTTCTGTTGAAGCTTAACGTGAAATGAACTAAATAATTAACACTTGTTCCCACATATTCTGTTTTTCAATATTTGAATGATCAGACGCACACAGATTTGGCTTCAGACGCTGAGGAGGCAGGAGGGGTGAGAGGTTGAGGCAGAGGAACTGTAATAAAAATAAAGTATTGCCCCATAAATATAAATATTTAAATTTTTCTGTACTGCTCTTAATTGTCATGGGTTTTGTGTACACCTTAAATAGCTTCCTGCATTCATGTAATAAAGCGTCTCAACCCAGAGAATTTTAGTAATCATATATAGAGCTTTAGGTACTTGGATATAATGTACAAAATGTACATTGAACAAAATACAATATGCAATAGCAAAATAATGCCGATAAAATGCATCTAATGATCCCATCATACAATGTGCTTGAAGGTGCTTCTACCTTTTATGTAAACGTTTGAATAAACTTCAACTTAATGTATTCATTTACACAAATGGGAGTATATGTATTGTCTTTGTACCTCTTTATGTGAATCAATTAATTTTGATGATTCTGGTGTGACCAGTGAAACCATTTGTTCCTATTATACCCCTGTTCTGCTTCTTTCTGATTCTCCCACAGCTTGATGGGGTTCATCACTTGCCAATAATTGACACTCTTTTAGGATTAGAGGCCCCTGCCACCACTATCCACAGAAACATGGTATTTCTATGTGAATATTCTGATGTGAATTACCATCAGCAAACATTTGAAGTGACAATAATTGTTCCAGTCTACTTGATACATGTGGCCCCATTCACCTAAGAAAAACTGGTTAGGTTTTGGACAGTACTTGATACATGTGGCCCCCCTCACCTAAAACATCGGGTTTAGTTTTGGACAGTTCTTGATACTTATGGTCCCCCTCACCTAAAAAACACAGGCCAAAACTAAATCATACAACTCAGAACGCTATTGCATTGTTGTCTGAGAATTAAGTATTTAGACTTAACATGTTTCCTTTATATCTGATGTCATATGACGGTCATTTTATGATTTGCTAGAGAGCATTTGTTACATACAGATAATTTATTCCCAGAATGAATAAAAAGTACTTGCTAATTCTTTGGACAAGGTTTTGGGCAGTACTTGATACATGTGTCCCCCCTCACCTATAACACCGGGTTTGGTTGTGGACAGCTCTTGTCTACTTCAGTACACACCTTTGGGATCAACCAGTAAGGTTCTTCAAGCCTTGGCAGGCTGATTAAAAGGTCAAACGGTTTCCAATGTCTGTAAATGGAAAATAAGATGTTTACATCATATCTAGAGGCAGAAGTTAGCAAAGAACAAATGTGACACACTTGTTCACACTTAATTCAGCAGTTTTTTATATTTCTTTATTTAGAAGGGACAGCACACATTAATAAACATGAGCACCAAAGTTCAACATGTAAATGTGCCAGATTTAGCCATGCAGGCTAATTTTCAGCTGTAGTCCCTGGCAGGTTGATAGCTTAAAAGAAACATTAAAAAACTACACGAATATAACACACAAGCACAAAACAAAATGACGCAAGCTCGCAAAGTGAACAAGTTCACTTTGCCAGATGAGAGTAAATGTTGATATAATCCATTCTAGAGAGTTGATATTGTGCACTAATGCTCATTGAGATGCATTAGTTATCAAAGTATTTTAGCCAATAAAGCATGAAATATAACCCTAATGTTTAAATCACACCCACTACACCGCCCGCCATTTTTACCCTCAGTTTAATATCAGTGTTATGGACCCGGTGTCTATTCATTTCCCTTCCCCCCTTCCCACTGTATCTCTCTCTGTACAACTGAATAACTGCTCATCGTCTGCAATCAGAACACCTGTCCCTCTTTCAGCCTCTCCAGGTTGCATTCAGGGTTGCTCAATGGGCCAACTTCTAGCTCTGACGCCAGTTCATTTATGTCAGTCTGCTCTACAGTTCTTTGCAAGTTTGTATACCTGCCAGTTTGCTTTATACCAGTTCTCCCTCTCTTCCGGATTACCAGCTTGCCAGTTCCCCTTGCCAGTCCACGAGTCGCCAGCTAGCACACTCTCCCGGGAATTCCCAGGCCAAGCCACCTCCTGGATTTAGCCTTACCACCAGCCTGCCGCCATTTCAGAGCCCCTTGTCAGCCATAATGGATTGAGATGAAACTCAGTCACGTCAATAATCTTCACATGTTAAGAATTAGAAAATGCTCATTCATTCTGGGAATAAATTAGCTATATGTAACAAATGCTCTCCACTAAATCATAAAATGACCATCATATGTCATCAGAGATAAGGAAACATGTTGAGTCTAAATACCTAATTCTCCGACAACAATGCAATAGCATTCTGGGGTGTGTTTCCCAAAACAGTCAGGACGTTAGCATTTTGCCGACTTATTACTAAGCCCAGTTGTATACAGCAGCCGAACTACGAGTGTTTCCCAAAAATCTCCAGCTAACATAGCAATACTTAGCTGACCCCCTCGTTGATTAGCTGCGTACTTATCAGCTAATTATACATAGTGAACAGATGTTTTCTGAAGGCGGAGTTCGGAGTTGCTCTGAGGCATTTAATCATTCATTCAGGTGGAAGCCTCACAAACTTTGATATTTAGACTACATGCTTGTTATACAGTTGTGGTTAATATTCGCCAACTTGATTGTGTATAGCCTACCTATCCTTTGTATCAACATTCAAAACAATTTCGGAAATAATTGTTTCTTTGGAAAAAACGTCACACAAATTTTTAATGACACTGGAGAATTCATCAGCATATGCACTATCTATGCAATTCAATATAGTTGCTGCAAACGGTTGATATTGTGGCGAGCAGCACGGGAAGGACGAGACGGGAGCCCAGGTTAAACGGTTACGCAACTCTCGTGCCCCATACACTGCACGACTCCGAGAGTTGCCTTTATTGAACATCACCGAACATAACAGAAACACGACACACCTGACCAACACACACAACACTTTCACTAATGGTCCCGATCACACTACACATCACCAGTGTTGGGACTAACGCGTTATTAAGTAACGCGTTACAGTAACTATGTTATTTTTGCGGTAACGAGCACTGTAACTAATTACTTTGTCAAAATCAGTAACGCGTTTATCGTTACTGCGATTTAAACAGGTTCGTTACTCGTTACTTCACGTGCATAACCCAGGACTACAGTTTCCGTGGTGGACGTGAAGCGGACGTGAGTCACGTGATGCAGTGACGCGCAAGTAAATGAATTAAAACAATGGCGGCAGTCGACGACGGTCCAGGCATTGTATTTCTCTCATGGAAATATGCACATTATTTTTCCTTTCTGACAGTAAAAGGCATATGAATATTTTGGTGACCTGTCAACTTTGTGGAGGTTCGAAAACTCTAGCCACATCAAAAACTAGCAATTCTAATCTGATGAAACATCTTCAGAAACAACAGGCATCTACCAAGCTAGTTGAAAAGACCCTGAAGGTAACACAGGTGATGCTGCTGCTAACGTCAGCTCCGCCGACGCTAAAGGAGAAGCCACTCCAGCCAAATAACAAAAGCTTGATTTTACAAAGCCTGTTGCACAGTCTATAACCCAGACACAGCTAAACAAATGATGGAGATGTATGGACAAAGACTGATATAGACATAGACATACTAACATAGACTACTAAAGCACTTTATCCACCATTATTGATTTCATCAGTTGTTTTATTTATCTAAACGGCCAGAGTGGAGGAAATATTATTTTTGTTAAACATTAACTATGTTTGTGAGGCTGAAAGTATCTTTTTATTTATTTAGTTTATCTTTGTGAGGCTGAAAATACTTTTAAGTTTGCCCATCATTATTGATGATGAGGTCTCCAGTTGGTGGAGTTTAGCTGTTTTGAGTTAAGGTTAACTTACAAAGAACGGATAACCTCACTGTGTTTACATTGTAAACATCTATTGTATCAGTTTTGCACTATTGATTCCTACAGTTGCTAAATGGTCTGAGGCACAGTTTAATTTTTGCACTGCCAAAACTGTACTTTGTACCTGTTTCAATGGCTACAATAGATATGTAGCCTAATATCAAGTTTCAAAACATACTGTATGTTGTGTTTTGTTGATCCACTGCTTCATCGTAGTGATCATGGGTACAATGATCAAATTTTACAGTTGTTTTGTCAAACACTATGCCACATCAACCCCAGAATAATGTGTGTGCATTTGTAGAGGGTTGGAAACAGTTGGAAACAATGGAAATATTTCATTTATTTGCACTCACACTACTACACTGCTATGGCACGTTCGGGTCACTAGGTGGCGCATTGCGCTTGTGGTAGGATAGGACTTACGCGTAAGCAAGCCAGAGGACTGGCAGCCTCCCTAGCTATCCAGTTAGGGAGGTCCTTTGCCACATTAACACAATAAGATAATTTAGAAAAAAAAAAAGTTACTTTCCCTAGTAACTAGTTACCTTGAAAGTAAAGAGTAACTTAAAATAACTGAGTTATTTTGAAAGCAGTAACTAGTAACTGTAACTAAGTTACTAATTTAAAGTAACTTGCCCAACACTGCACATCACACAACAACAGAACAACACACAATTAACACACAACCAATGAAAAACCCAAACCCTTTAACCCCACTTAACCGAACAAAACAAGTTGACAAAAGCCCCTTTTGTCAACTGACAACCCCAATTCCCAGGATCCCCTGCGCAACCCCGGAGGAGCCGCCACAATACGTTTATGGAAAAAAGATGATTCAAACAATGAATTTGGTGAGAAATGAGGATATGGATATGGATAAGTAAATACATTACTTTTCGCCCAAATTGTATGCAAGGGCTGAGATTTACAGGTTGTTTTTTTTTGCCACCGGTTCAAGCCCTGCCAGATGCGTCTTGTTTCCCCAGTTTTAATGATGGATTTTTGATGTTTGAAGTCTATCGATCTTTTTACAGTACCTAGGCTGTATATTTCCCTCCTACAATATTTTGATAGCCTATTATTTTTGATTATTTTTGACAGCATCTTGTGTTGTCGCTGCAGTGGATGCATGTTTCTTGATACTTTTTATTATATTTTAAATTGTAGGTTGTAAATTGTAATGAATTCCTTTCTCTAAAACCCACTGCCTAGAATGTTATCACATGTGTAAAACTAACAGGGTTGTTAAAGAAAATATTTGTGAGCCATTAATTGTCCAGTGATGTTCCATACCCTTACATTTGGAGGCGCTACTGCACTAACTCGGAATGTTAATGGTGTAAAAAAGACAAAGAAGACTGAAATTGGTCATGTGACCATGAATATCCAGGAAGCATGTTGCCAAATGTGGACCTACAACAGACCTAGAGCTGTTGTAATTAATTAGCCTTTTTACCATGTGGGTAATAAGGACTCAGCCAGACTGTTGTTGGGAAACAGTCTTACCTTGCCAGTACAATGGAGTTCAATAACTTCCTCCATACTATAAGCTTACTATGTAGGTGAAGTGGTTTTGGGGAACACTTTCCTAATAAGAGTCACTAAGAGGTAGGTTGCTAAGGAAGTTAGCAACTATGCTTTTGGGAAACGAACCCCAGATAGGAGGGGCTCCTGGACAAAACCCACTCCAACGTTGTGTTTGGACTTCAGTACCCACTTTGAACCATCAGTATCACTGTTACATACTTACCTTTAAATCCTCACATTTCAGTTTGTACTCCACGCTACGTGTTGCCAATGTATCCTCACATCTTGTTTGAGTAAAGCTATTGAATTAAGATTTCAATGGTTGTTGGTTCTGATCAAATGCAATATTTGGTAAAGGAATGTTGTGATGTTGTTCATAACATTATTACTAGTGCTGTCAGTTTAACGCGTTATTAACGGCGTTAACGCAAACCAATTTTAACAGCATTCATTTTTTTATCTCGCGATTAACAGTGTTTTGGCTTGGCAAACGTTGTAGTTTTTTCACCTGCTGTCTAGCAACAACTAGTCACGTTAGAAAAACACCATACGGGATCTAGCTACACCAGAAACAAAACTACAAGCACGCCGGACAAACTTGTTGGGACAAGCAAGGATACGGAGCGGGTGAAAATCTCCTTTAAAATGTGCATTAGAGGTGGTTCGGTCGCGAACTGATTCGTTCGAACGAACGAATCGTTAGAACGAACGATCCGAACTGGTTCTTCTCTCTCGTTCGCGTCGGTCGTCTCGTTCGCGTCGGTCGTCTCGTTCGCGACTCAGAATTGACTCCTCCCAGACCCACGACTCGCAGACAGTTCGTTCAGGAAGACGAGGGACCGAGGCGACTCACGGCACACACTGTTGCTTGCACTGCACCAGGAGCAGGTTATAGTTATAACTAGGCTTTACTTAGTTAGCTTCAACGATACATGAAGTAAACATACTTGGAACGTCCATGTAGGCCTACGCAGCAGCACTATGCGCAGGTGATGCCGCATGATATGCCGCAAGGCATATCATTATTAACTAACGCATTATCTCTGAGGTGAAGTAAAGCCTCAGGTGGTCCGTTACATTTTCTTGTCAAGTAGCCTGGTGTTTACATTTTAGGGTTAGGGTTTCACATTGTTCCTTTATCTCGGGTATTTTTTTAATATATAAAATTAACGATATTGACTCAACTTTCAGGATAAAGTGATTCGATTCGCCATTCGATTCACCGGAAACTCGACTGAACCAGTTCAGTCGAGTTTCCGGTAGCACTGAGTCTGACTGACTCAGCTGAGAACCATGCAACGGGTGCATTGCATGATGCGATTCACCGCTACCGGAAACGGAAACTGAACTGAACCGGAAACTGGGCTGAACGAACGAACGAACGATTCGCGAACGACTCATCTTGGCGAACTGACTGACGCGAACTGGTTCACGTAAACGAATCATTGAATCCACCTCTAATGTGCATGTGTTTGTGTGACACTCTGTTCGAGCCTGCACGAGAGTTCAATGTTGTCATTAGCTGTTACATCTTTCTGACCAATTGCAGTTCAAGGCCCACCTGGGCTGTACCACTTCGGGAGGGGCCGCTCAGTTACTCCCCTCTAGACAAAATTGACTTGGTTGCGACGTTGACAGATTGTCAGTGTTGCGGCTGTTGAGTGAGTGAGAGGTTGTGGGCGCGCAGCTCAGGCTGCCGGACCGCGCTGCAAGGAACTTTTATAAACGCAATATTGTTATCCCGCAGTAATCAGCGCGACAGCCTACCATACGTGTAGGCCTACGTACGGTAGGAATATTCATACTGGTTTAAATAATAAATGTTATAGTATTCTCCATCTTTGCTGAGCAAGAGTTTTGTTTGAAATTTCAGTGATTGAAACAAATAAAAGCCTGGGCTATTGAAGTTTTACAGTAGGCCTACCACTGTCATGCACCTACCCGATATCAAGTGGACCGGGTTGAATTCACTGCGGGTCTCTCTTCTTATATCCATATTACCAAATATATTTATTTCTGTCTTTCTCAACGCTCTCTGATCTCACTAAAAGGCTATCAGCACGAATTCAAGGGATATTTAGAATATAAAAAAAAAAGATTAATCGCGATTAATCGCGAGTTAACTATGACATTAATGCGATTAATCGCGATTAAATATTTGAATCGCTTGACAGCACTAATTATTACACATCTTGGGGAGAATCGAATCCTCAAGTATCTCTTTAACAATCACGGTACCTTGAAGTGCATAAGCTTGGACCATTTTTGACTACTGCCATCGGCATAACAATTTCAAGAACTAGATAAATAACATTAATGCAGTGTAGTGCTAACGCAATACATATTTTGGTTCAGTGTTAGTTAAAGGGGCACAGGATAAATCTATCATCACAGGGGATTTTTGGTTGAAAGAGAAATAATAAGAATGATGCCAATGCAGGCCCTTCTCACCGCTTTACAACAAGTTCACTGACCCTTGGTTTAGTGGGAGGAGGCAGGCCAGTCAATTCCTCTCTCACTGCATACAACGGAGCTACACTGTCAGAGAGTCAGGGAGTAATTCAAGCCCTCGTAAGTCACCCATAACTCAGCCTGCCTCCCTCTCTTTAATATGGTCTGGCCTCTTCCGCTGTGTGTATGTGTGTTTTTGTGTGTGTGTGTGTGTGTGTGTGTGTGTGTGTGTGTGTGTGTGTGCATGCGTGTTCAATGTACTTACATGGAGGACCACATTGGATATAAGTGTTGCTTTATGTGTTATCCTCTGGGCCTTTGTATTGCTAAGATGTATATGTTATTTTTTTCCCAAAAATAAATAGATCAATCAGTAAATCAGGTGTTATAAATGGCCACGGTTTGGTTTGACTGTCACGTTAGATGGGGACTAGGTTCAGGCTTTGTTCAACTTTAGGTAATAAAGGATTGCTATTGGAGGTAGTCATATTATTACCCTTACTGAAAAAACACTTCAAACTGTGAAATTCATATTTTTTTCCTTTAAGGGCAGCATCAATATTGTGTATTGACTATTACATTATTTTAGCAATGGCACCATGAATTCCTTAATTCAAAGAGGTATGTTATTATATACAGGTCCTGTTTTATTTCACCTAGAAGATTATATGTTGAGTCACAATCTTGTAAATCTTGCTGCTGCATTTTGAGAAGCTAACATCATTTCAAAAGAACTTGGACTTCATAATAGCATATATACTGCTAAATGCCATGGTCAAATTGTTATATACAATTAAATATTATGGAAATCATTGAATAATAATCCACTGACAATGTTTTCCATCAATTGATTTGATATTAATAATTTAACTTGACCTAATGTTTGTGACGGACGGACAGAAAAAGACATAAAATTAGATAGAGACTCCACAGTTAACAGGTTACTTCAAAGGAAAAACCAAGTGAGTTTGAGTGTGAAGCAATTAACATTTTGGGACCTGACAAACAGGGCGAATAACCCTCACAAGGGATCGAGAGAGTAATTCAAGCTTTCAGTAAAAGGCAAGCAATAAGCAACATCCTTCTCCCCTTAAGGTCACACCAGCTCAGGGTTGCATTTCTCAAAATAGTCAGGAAGTTAGCATTTTGCCGACTAATTACTAAGCCAGGTTGTACTATTCAGCAGCTGAAGTATGAGTGTTTCCCAAAAATATCCAACTAACATAGCATTACATAGCTGACCTCTTTGTTGATTAGCTGAGTACTTATCAGCTAATACATAGTGAACAGATGTTTTCTGAAGGCGGAGTTCGGAGTTGCTCTGAGGTATTCATCGTTCACAGTTGGAAGCCTCAATCATTCACAGGTGGAAGCCTAGCAAACTTTGATATTTAGACCACGTGCTTTTCATACAGCTGTGGTTAATAATCTATAACTTGATTGTGTCTAGCAATCTACCTTTCCTTTGTATCAACATTAGAAACAACTTTGGAAATGATTGTTGGTTTGGAAAAAATTTCACACATTTTTAATGACACTGGCGAATTCATCAGCATAGGCACTATCTATGCAATACAATATATATATATATATATATAATAGGTGCTGCAAACGGTTGATACGTTTATGGAAAAAATATAACTCAAACATTGAATTTGGTGAGAAATTTGCTTTGTCTACTCTATTCTCTGGGATATGGATAAGTAAAAAAATGCTGTGCAAGAGTCAATGGCTAAGTGGTTAAAGAGCACTCGCCCTGAAATTAACAGGTTTTGATGTTGTTTTTGCCACCATGCCAGTTGTGTCTTGTTTCCTCAGTTCTAATGATACATTTTTTATGTACGAAGTCTATTGATCTCTTAACAGTACCTAGGCTGTATATTTCCCTCCTACAATATTTTGGTAGCATATTTATTATGACATTTTGTGTTGTTGCTGCAGGGGATGCATGTTTCTTGATACAGGCCTAGCCTATTTTTTTATTTTATTTTAAATTGTGCTGAATTCACTTCTCTGAAACCCGCTGCCCAGAATCTTATCATCTATGTAAAAGTGTCAGATTAAATGACACATTAAATGTCAAATGAGGTTCCACACCATAACATTTGGAGGCGGTACCGCATTATCTCGGAATACTAATTGCGTAAAAAGTCAAAGAATACTGAAATCGGTCATGGGACCATGAATATCCAGGAAGCATGTGGCATAATATGGACCTTCAACAGCCCTAGAGTCGTAAATAATTTGCCTTTTTACCATGTGAGCAATAAGGACTCAGCCAGACTATGTTGTTGGGAAACAGTCAGGAAGCCTTACCTTACCTAGTACTATGGAGTTTAATAATTTCGGAGCTTCCTATGTAGGTGAAAAGGTTTGGTGAACACTTTCCTATTAACTGTTGAGTCCCTAAGAGGTAGGTTGCTAAGGAAGTTAGCAACTATGCTTTTGGGAAACTAACCCCAGATCAACAGCACATTTATAATAAGTAATAAGATGGTTGTGTGTGTGTGTGTGTGTGTGTGTGTGTGTGTGTGTGTGTGTGTGTGTGTGTGTGCATGTGTGTTGCACGTCTGCCCATTTATGCGTTTGAATGGAGGTCCGCCGAATTCGGGCTAACCTTGAGACACCAAATCTAGAACACGTCTTACGTCCTGAAAGGTGTTCCAGGGCCAGAACTAAATGCTTGCCAGCAGCAAAGCCCGCTAAAGTCAGCTTAATAATTCATCGGTTAGTGAGGTACTTGTGGAGCGAGGGCTCCTTTTGAAGTGATGTCACCACAGATGGCCTGCTAATGAGTCACCAGGCGCACAGGAGTTCACACAAGAACACACTCACAGACGCACATTTTCCAGAACGCCAACATTGCACATGCGAACGGCAGGGCCGGTTCGAGCTGGCTTGGTGAAGCTAGTGGCATGTCCAAAAAATAAGAGGGCAGCTTAGCTTTGAATCCCTCACAAGATGCTGCAAAACGGAAGCAGGCATTTCTCTGGTACAATTCCATTGAAACTTTATTGATAAAAGGTGTTTTATTCTAATTGAAAGTACCCCCATATGTTCAAACCCATGTGGCTGAATTGGAACTTAAGTGGGTCTAGCTCACTGCTGGGGTCTCACTGCTCAAACCTTGGCACGCATCATAGCGCCATCCATTTGCCACCAATTATGTAATAAACACAGAACAAGATCTAATGTCCAACCCAACGTTCGTCTCCTCTCCGTGACGCTCCGTGGCTCAGCTGGTGTGCGTTCCGCTGGCTCCGAGACTCGAGTTAGAGAGGGTGGGGAGCCACTGACGTCCTCCACACAGCACTTACGTGATATTGTTCTTTTGCATTTTAACCAATCCAACCCTTTCAGAAATTAAATAGGGAGTAACGTTGACATCAACTATATGTTACTTGGTAGCACAGTGCAACTTTTACATACATCTTTGGGAAGGATCCTGTCTCTCTTTGTGTCTGACCGCTGTGTTATGTGCCCACCCAATCAGAAGTTAGTTAGGCGGAGCCCACCCTGCCCTTCCTCTTATCGGCCTGGCATGGAGAAATATATTAAGCTTCATCATTGAACCATAATACCAACATCCGGTGTATTTTAGTCCAGCTACATATCAGTGTATTGTCAGGGAAGAATAACCAATGTTACGTTGATAATGTATAAACCAAAAACATCTGTTTTTCAAACTATTGCTGGGATGAGATGAGTCTTGGAGATAATGTTTTGGACCCTTCTTTCAGAACTTCTTCTTGCTCGTGGCCTCAGTGGATGGCAGAACATAGTCTGTAAAGAATTGAGGTGATTCTCTTCTCTCCTAAGCAGCCCATGGGAACCCCCATGCATAATGTTAATGTACCATTGCTAGACAATCACTCCTCAATCCTCTAAGCAAGTACACTGAAGGCGCAGGACATTGCTTGGTTATAGTTTTTTACACATTTGTGTTTAAAAACTTGCTGGATTGCAAAGATCTCCTGTGCCTATAGCAAGTGTAGGACTTCCTGCTGGGAGAAGAGCCGTTTCCAAACAAGGACAGCATAATGCAAGCAGTGACCATTCATGTAATTTGTGCACCTTATTCACTCGTCTTTGGTTGTGGATATTCCATCATTGCTGGCTTTGCCCCTGGGACTTGAACCTCATGAAGCATCTGAAGCTGATCGTGGGAGTGTTTGTGGATAATGGCTGGTTTACTCAGCCTCACCTGGCCCGAGTCAGACTGATTGGACTCTGAGGCTGGGTGAGGCTGCACACCTGTTGCACATTTACTTATCAGTGTGCACAGGTTAAAGGTTGCATGACATGCCACCAGGTGTGAGTGTGATTAGCCTTAGAAGCCGTTTTGAAAATCTGCCCCTTATGACATCAGGGGGGGTGGGGGGGGGGGGGGGGGTTAGCTTGTTGTATTGTCGTGCGTACTACGGTGACGGGTTCGGTGTGCCCCAGCAATTCCTCCCTTCTCCGTTTGTTTCATACATTTTAATTCACTAATTAAGGGCGCCACTAGAGGGCGCCCGCGACGCATTTGCCGCCCTAGGCAATCGCCTAGGTCGCCTATGCCGTGCACCGGCCCTGCATATATGTAGTCGAATAGTTACATGAGTATCTAATTTGGTGCCTTCTTGACCGAGAAAAGGCAGACAGTGACTTTTTGGCGCTTGCCTCTGCCGACAACTCCTACAATGCCAATCAGCATTCACTCCCTGAGGGACGTACCGTAACAGCCAATCAGCGTTCACTCCCTGAAGTCCAGAGTGAACCGCAGAATGGGGAAGAAACGATTGTTGCCGTTTGCGGTCTCACGGAGCTCTATATCAAAATAATATCATATTTTATAATATATAGGTATCTATATTATATAATATAATATATAATATCACAGCCAAAAGATGGCGTGCGCCTCTGGATGATATTATGAATTAAAGACTGCGTCGTGTTCTCAGACATCTCTGGTACTTCCACAACAAGTAAAGTGGGGGTTACCTCGGCGAGAGTCCTGCATGGATTCGGGTACCCAACGGATGACCCGCACAATTTGCATGAAACGGGTGAAAAGGAATGTACTTTGTCGGACACGGCTGTGGGTCGGGTCGGACGCCTGAACAGCGCGGGTCGGTCGCAGGTTTTGCGATAGCAAGCAAGACTTCTCCAGTCAGCAATATGTTATTCAGGAGCGGAAGAGTCAACTAAAACCGTCCATTGTGCATGATGTGCTTTTTTTCTTAAAGCCTTCTTAACGCAACGTCATTCGTAACCTCTACTTCAACTTCTACCTTCAAATTTTGTGTGTTTCCCGAAACGTTCATTGCTACGAATCTCTTTCGTACGTCGTCCGTTGGTAAGGTTGGTCTGAAGCGCTCGTATAACCTTCTTAGCACTACCGTAGTGATGGTTCAGCTCCTGACGCTAGTCGCCGCCACTATAACCTTTAGGAATCCCCGTTGTGCATGGAACTGCCACTTTGACAGTGTTGTGTTTCACCAATGGGTTTTAGTCAATCACAAAGAAAATAGTTTTTTCGCCACAATTGGTGAAATTTATATATATGAAGTGCAAACAGACTATGTTTTCACTAAGGGTCTAAGATTAAATGATGCAAATAAAACAATAAAATGAATAGCTATCTATTGTTATAGTGGATATTTACTCAACACATTTTGATATAAATCTATGTGTTCTACCGTAATCAAAAACCAGCAGTTTGGTGGGTGGTCTAGCGCTGGCGCTGTGGTGCCGGTGGCCCCAGTTTGCATCGTGAGTATGTCATTGAATTCTTGGCATTGGCTTATTTTTGTAATTCCCTTAATGTCAGAAGAACCCAAATATAACTTGCAAAAACCCATGGTAAATTTAATGTAACTGATAGTGAAGTCTTTTCACAATGACAAAGACACTGCTGCATGGGAAATTGTCAGCCACATAAATTCCATTCAGGTAAGTTTCTCGGCAGGCATCCAAGACCACTTCTGTTGTGACAATTACTATGGTTAGCAAATTGAGAATCTTTTTTTCTGGCTGCATTTACTAGGCCTATCTCTTCAAATAAATGGAAAATAAATGGCATGAAAAGTTATTTGATTTCTCCAGCAATCCTTCCTAAATTAGGTGGGGATTGAACCCCGGATGACCGGGTGCAAGTCCGGCCCGTTACCTCGAGACTATCTCCCTGATTGTAGAAGCATCGTCAATATTCAATTCAAATATGTTACGCTTAATACTACTTATGCAATCAACAGATCTGTGATTTTTTTGCCAGGCGGCCTCCCTGTTTTTATTAATGGTTACGGTGTTCCCTTTTTGAGTTATTATGTGCTCGTACTCGCAGCTTCGGTTGGCTGCTGGAAAAGATCCTGCTTGGTCCTTGTCGGATGTTTGATCCATTATTCGACATTCACGGTTCTTGGCTGGTTACATATCTCGTGAGTGGGCGTAATCCACGATAACCTTAGCCTGGTGTGAGCTATCCTGAGCAAGGCGCGTCTGAATTGGGTTGATGGAACGGCTTTAGCCTCAAGTGGAAGTTGGCGTTAGTAGATAAAATGTGTATGGTGGTGCTGGTTTAACCTGTGCACATTAATCACTCAATGCTTAACAGATGTGCAGCCTCACCCTGCCATCATCCACACACCAGCCATCATCCACACACACTTCCACACTGCATTTGTGTAGATCATGGGACAAGTAACCTGGGATCTTGAAGAACACGGAGAACCCAGTATGAAAGCAGGGATAAAGTGGAGTCCAACTATTGTGGCTCCAACATTAAAACGTGTTGACCAGATAAAAAAACATAACTGATTATAAAGGGTGAACCAACAGTGCTGAGGAAATGTCTGCATCTCTTCCAGATGAACTGAGTCCCTTTCAATGCACGCTTAGAGGATAACGCTTCTGCTGTGGATATGCAAATGCCCAGGACCCCTGCCCACTGGAGATATCTAGGACAGAGGTGTGTAAATACTTCAAAAGGGTTTATCCAGACAGAGCACCTGGCCCTGACCGTATCCCAGCAGAGAACTCAAGGCGTGTGCAAACCGGCTGGGGATGTGTTCACAGATACCTTCAACCCACCCCTGATACAGTCAATAGTACCCACCCATTGTCCCTGTCCCCAAAAAAACAAAAGCCCTCTGTTTAAATGACTAGCGCCCCGTAGCACTCTTCATCCCCTGTGCACGGCCTCCCACCCTAGACCATCATCTCCCCTTCACTGCCTCCCACCCTGGACCATCATCACCTCTTCACTGCCTCTCACCCTCGACCATCATCATGGACCCTCTTCACTGGCTGACACCCTAAACCAACCACGACCATCATCCCCTCTTCACTACCTGACACCCTAAACCAACCACGACCATCATCCCCTCTTCACTACCTGACACCCTGGACCATCATCACCTCTTCACTACCTGACACCCTAAACCAACCACGACCATCATCCCCTCTTCACTACCTGACACCCTGGACCATCATCCCCTCTTCACTACCTGACACCCTGGACCATCATCCCCTCTTCACTACCTGACACCCTGGACCATCATCCCCTCTTCACTACCTGATACCCTGGACCATCATCCCCTCTTCACTACCTGACACCCTGGACCATCATCCCCTCTTCACTGTCTGATACCCTGGACCATCATCCCCTCTTCACTACCTGACACCCTGGACCATCATCCCCTCTTCACTACCTGACACCCTGGACCATCATCCCCTCTTCACTACCTGACACCCTGGACCATCATCCCCTCTTCACTACCTGATACCCTGGACCATCATCCCCTCTTCAATGTCTGATACCCTGGACCATCATCCCCTCTTCAATGTCTGATACCCTGGACCATCATCCCCTCTTCAATGTCTGATACCCTGGACCATCATCACCTCTTCACTGTCTGATACCCTGGACCATCATCCCCTCTTCACTGCCTGATACCCTGGACCATCATCCCCTCTTCAATGTCTGATACCCTGGACCATCATCACCTCTTCACTGCCTGATAGCCTGGACCCAGTGCAGTTTGCTTACAGGCCAGAGAGGTCTGAAAGGGATACATATGTGAGAATGCTGGTCATTGACTTAAGTTCACCATTGTGACCTCTAAGTTAATCATCAAGATCAGCCAAGCTTGTGTAGCTGGATCGGGGACATCCTGACGGGCAGACCCCAGGCTGTGGGGGGCACCACCACCTCCTCCACCCTGACTCTCTGCACCGTAGCCCCTCCTGGGCTGCTTGCTCAGCACTATCCTTTAATCCCTGTCCACACACCATTAGGGGTCCACTCATAGCTCCAACACATCTGATGACTCCACAGTCATCTGATCACCGACGTCATGGTCAGACACCCCGGACAAAAAAAACAAGTGCATTTCACCAAAGAAAGTAGCTTATAGTGGACTAAAGGAAGCTGCAGGAAGGAGCATATGACCGCAGCGAGACAACAGCTCTTCATTCTCTGCATACTGAGGAGTTTTGGCATGGAATCTCCTGGTTGGCTGCATCACTGCCTGTTATGGCAATTGCCCCACCCTTGACCGCAAGGTTCATAGGGTGGGGCAAACTGCACAGCACATTAACAAGGACTGAGCTAGATAGATAGATGAGGTGTAAAAAGCCGTACACATACAGACTCAGACAATGATAGACAAAATGACAGACTAATAAAAACCGACAATATAAAAAGATAAAGACTAAACATTGGAAGTGCATAATGCATACTTTAGGGTGTCTCTCTACCTGAATTCAACCTGTTATTCAACTGAATACTCCTTGGCACAAAATATGTCAGTGCTCTGTTTGTTTTTACACAAGGCATTCTATAACGCAGACCGGAGGGGAAAGGGGAGTACTCAGGGAAGAGGGAGTGAAATGGATCATCCAGTATCCTCAAGGCCAAATAAATTGTATTTTCATCAGTAATTTGTGTAATACTGTTCAACTCAGTTCCAGTTAATTTCATGCCAAATTGTGTAACCTTTTCCAGCATATTCTTGTTCCGGACAGACAGGCCACAATTCCTAAAATTAATTAACATTTATCTGGTTTTCAGAATATTTAAAATCAAGGAATTAGATTTGCACCATTCAAAGAAACTGTTACATTTAAGGTCTGTAGTTTATCTCATTACCTGCGAAACCAACTAAAGCACTGTCATCAGCAAACTTAATAAGAAAACATTCAGGGGTGTGGCTCACAGTCATTTGTAAACAGTATGTATAATAGTGAAGAAAGGACACACCCCTGGGCCACGCCCCTGTTTGTGCTAATGAGGGATGACTGACAGTTGCGTGCCTTAACATACTGTTCTCTATTAGTTAAAAAGTCATAAATCCATTTCAAAAGGGAAAGGTTCCCTCCCATTTTCATCAGCTTTTCAATGAGGATATGTGACTGAATCATATTAATCGCTGATGAAAAGTCAACAAACAGTATGCGTACATATGATAAGGTTAATTTCAGGTGTTTGTATATTCCATTTAGAAGGATGGTGATTGCATCGTCCACACCTCTTTTCTGCCTTCATGCAAATTGAAGTGTGTTTATTTGAGCAACTGTTTGTTTTTTTAAGTGGGTCAGCACAATCCGCTCCGGACAGTTCATTGCTACAGAGATAAGTGCCACTGGCCTAAAATCGTTTAAATCGGACGGTTTAGGTTTCTTAAGCAGAGGCACAATTGTTTCCAAAATGTGGGTACCATATGTGTGCCCATTGACTTTTGGGACAGTTTGCTGAAAACAAAGCTGAGTTTTTCGTGGCATGACCTCAGTTCCATGCTCTGTAGCTTGTCAGGCCAGCCACTTTGCGGGGTTCCACGAGCGAGAATACAACGCTGATTGGTGCCCATTCTATCGCATTGTCCAGACAGCTTGGCTCAGCCTGCCCACCGCACTCCCATCTGGAAAAAAAATCATTCAAGGCATTTGCCTCTTCAACTGTGTGTGCCAAAGCTAGTTTTCATAGTTTTAATTCCTCTCCAAGCCGTTTTATTTATAAATTCCCTTGTTATGATTGATTTTCGCCTGTATTTCCCTTTGAATCAATTCCCCCCCACGTCTATCATTTGCTTTAAACGCCCGTTCCTTTTCCACCAACATTCTCTTAATATACGTTGTAATCCATGGTTTTGAGTTGCCATTTGAGTTGAACATTTGTAATTTTTCCGCAGGGATCAGACTATCCACGCAAAAGTTGACAGAAGCTGTTACCGTCCAAGTCGTCACGGTCAAAGATCTCCCAATCTGTACAATCGAAACAGCCTTGCAGAGCATCAAACTGTCAGGGTCCCATACAGGCACTGAACTAACTTTGGGCTTCTCTTTTTTGAGGTGCTAACGGTATGACAGCAACATGTAGACTGATTGTGGTCTGATCCGCCTATTGGTGGCTTATTGGGGGCCCGGTAGCCATTTATTATGTTGCCGTAGCACAGATCAATTGTTTTTGAGCCGCGTGTGGCGTATCTGACATATTGTTGATAATGGGGCAATACTGTTGGCATGGAACAGCCATTATTAATCGCCTTGCAATTTGCATCGGGGGGGATATAAACTAAGCACATCAAGAGGACCAAACTCCAGTGGCAAGTACGTGGGTCTAAGGGAAACGGAGAGGAGTTCTAGGTTTTGTGAACTAACAGTATGTCTAATGACAAGTAGTTTACACCATTGTGTGTAAATGTACATACAGAACACATTAACACACAATGTACATACATACCAACCTTATTGGTGTCCCAAACCCCAGGAGGGTAATATTACTCGTCATTTACTGTGTTGTTTAACCTTGCTCCACTGAGGCATAAAATGACAATTATCCCTGTATTCAGACAGGTGTTTTGTGGCAGCGTGTAGGTCGTCGATTTTGTTCCTCAGTGCCCTCACGTTAAAAAGGATGATGGTTGGGAGCGGAGGTTTTAATCCCCTTGCTTGACCTCCCCGCTGGTTTCCTCCTCTCGATCCCCGCTTCCTCCGAGTGAATCTCCATGCTGTAGACCTTAAACATTCCAGAGGAATATCCTATGCCGTATCCAATGCTGTTGCGGTGTTAGGTCCAACTGGAAAAGCTCCTCTCTCCCGTAGGTGATCTTGGAGGATTCAGTGCTTATCAGTAGAATCCAGAGCAGATTGATCACCAATAAAAGTCAGAACAAGCCTTGTTTTGATTGTTGTCCGCATCAAAATATAGCGTTCTTATTTCTAAAGCTCACAAACAGAAAAAACTGTTTGTGAGCATATTCAATGCTTGACGTGAGGCTGATGGCGATGATGCAACATTCAGTGAAGCCCCGGGGTTGTGTGGCTGTGGCCCACATGAACTTTCAGCCGGTAACCACCCACATGAACCTGTTTACCCCTTTTGACTGTTCAAGAAAAATAAAAAGCACCCACATGAACGTGTTTGTCCCCTACTGAATGGCCTAGAAACAGCCATACAGTTACGTATGTCAAGCTATTGTCTGATATAACTAAATGGATTATATTTGTGTAATTCTCAGCGAAAAAATCATAATTTTAAGATAGTTTCTGGATTAAAATGCATTGATATGATGCAATGATAGCATTTATATTGATAAATGTGCATTTTAGTTCTTATTCTTCAGTCAGTCAATGGCAATGATGTTTAGTATGTTAGTGTCCACAACGTTTTCTATCATTGCCATGGTGAATCATAATGAAGCTGCTATCCCTACTATGTGGAGAAGAACAAACATGCAAATAGTAAATGTTTACTCATGCAATTGATAGGATAGGATAACATAAGCTCATCCAAGGATAATATGATGAGCACATAAGCATTAGCTTTATCAATCATTACAGAGCATTAGGTGTATAGAGCATTATTATGAAGCATTAGCTATACAGAGCATTGTTATAAAGCATTAGGTATATAGAGCATTATTATAAAGCATTAGGTATATGGAGCATTATTAAAGAGCATTATTGGAGAATATATATAATTAGGTGTAATTAGGTATGCAGCATTAATAATGGTTTTGTTGAATACAGTTAACAAGGTGGAAAGGTATTTCAAAGAGAGCAAAATAAGAATGAAGCATTCTCAAAGTTAGTATTTACAAATGAATGCTTCAACACTTGTTTGTCCAGATTTACAGTCAGTGTGACTGCTTCAGCGGAGCATCAACAAGAAGTACATTGGAATAAAGGTTCATCACATCCATTCGTTCACACCTTGAGCGCTTGCCTTGTAAGACAGGCCTCAGGCAGGAAAATGGGCAGACATTGAACCTTTGAGGTTCTTTTGAGGAAAGTAAAGAGCTCAGTGGGCATTCTCTGTTGTCCCCACACATTGCACTATTTCACCTGAAACCTTTTCTCTCTTGTTTTGCTTCCTTAACTCTCGCCAAGTCTCTCTCACTCTCTGACAACTTATTCATGTATTTCAGCTCTGTCAATATATATATATATATATATATATATATATATATATATATATATATATATATATTATTATTTTTATTTATTTTGTTCTTGCACTCGGCCCAGAAAAGTTGGGGATTCCTCCACAGGGACGGAAGCTACTTGAGTTGTCAGCAAACAGGCGGGAGGCTGCTTTGTAGTGAGGACTTTTTATCTTGACTTGTTTGATAAGGAACTCTGCAGAGTTGCCTATCGGGAGAGAAGAAAGACAACCCTAAGGTAAGCCAGATTATGACAAGAATTTATCATCGCTACCCTTCTTATTTACATTGACTTTCTTTCCCCCCCGCACGCACCAGGTGCACGTTCACACACGCAAACTCACATGTACACACACACAAACTCACACATACACACACACACACACTCAAACACACACACACACACACACACAGGCAGAGCGAAGAAAGACATGCTCAAATCAAGATAAAAAAAACATACACCCACACACACACACACACACACACACACACACGCGCACACACACACACACACACACACACACACACACACACACACACACACACACACACACATACTCCCAGTCCAAAACAAACAGATCTAGGAATTAACTGTTTGTTTTGTGTGCCATGGAAAGTCAACAACTGAAAGAACACAAACAACACACACACACAAAAAAACAGTTAATAACAAAGCTGGCAGCAAAATGGTCTTTATCAAACTGTACACATGTCACAGCGCTCCCACCCCCCCTGCTCTATTGATTATCGCCGGCCCCCGGCCCTCTTCTGCCACTTCAAACCAAGCACCTTTGGGTGTGGAGGGAGATGGCTTTCCTGGCGCTTTGGTTTCTGAACACCGGCTAGCGGAGAATGCCCAGTTCTCCCTGGCTTGAGGCTGAGGCACCTTCAAACATCAGGAGTATTATGGATATGAGGTGGCCTGGCTATTGCCAGACCAAGTTCAATCGTAGATTGCACGTTGGTCTGGGGAAGCTGCCGTCATTTTCTTTAGCACAAGAGGCGTGATCAACGGGCCTAGTTTAAATGACTGTATGCAATTGGCTGCTTGCCGTCGCTTCCCTGTCGTCGTTGTGTTAAACCAGCCAATAGCGCGCCAGGGGGAAAAGCCAGCTTGGTGATTGGCTCCCGCAAAAACGTATCGGAAGCAGAAAGAAATGTATTGCTCTTCTCCAGACGCTTGTGCAGGGCGAACTCAATTCGCCGGCAGAATGGGCGGGGCTACCCAGTCTAGATATGAGGCCTTTTGATATATCTATTTATATAGACCTGCTATTTATTTTCGGTCTGGCGGGATCACTTAAAAGGCTAATGTTTAGAAGTGGGAAGGAATGGAGCAGAGAAGAATCAAAAGAAAAAGAGAGGATGGTGGGGAGACTGTAAAAAACAGGAAGAGAGTCGAGAATACTAAATGATAAACTGAAGAAAATAGAAATCAAGCATGCATCTGTGGTCTGGTCCTTGTTTTAGTGGTTCTTCACCTCAGCATTAAGACATCTGAGTAGTTTTCATAATAAATTGACTGTCTGATCCATGACTGATCTCTTGTGCAACTCTGCTTTCATTTGTAGGGTCTGGAGTAAAAGGGAAAACGCCTCTTCCAAGTTGCATTCTCTGTGGATTTATCACAGAGATACTGTGGGCCTTTGAAACGACTGTAAATCACCGGCTTTTCCAATATCTGCCCGAGTGGCGAGCATAATCATCAGCTCCTCTTGAGCAGGACGATGATTGGAATGCTAAGGCCATGGCTACGGAGCAGGGTGTCAGGCGTGGGGACACCGGTGGCCTGTTGCCACGGGGGGCTTTCAAGTTCCACTTTGGAATGGCTCAAGAAAGACAAGATAACAAAAAAAGAAACTCACTCTCAGAAATGCACACACAGATTCAAAAACACACATTCATACATGCTCACAAACATTCGAGCAACTCCAGACAATAGATGAATGCAAAGTCTGAGTTTTCTGTTCAACTATGCTGAGTGCGCTAAGTGCCCCGATGCCTCTTCTTCAGAACCACCTCCTGGCTAGCTGCTCTTAAGCTGTTTACCCTGAGAAGAACATGGGCAGATTGTGAGATTTTTTGTATTCTTTCTTCATGTGTAACTTCATCTTCATCTATTGTGTACATGATGATGAGGAAGAATACTCTAAAAACATATTTTAGCGTTTTTGGGGTTAGCCTTCAACAGGCTGTGCTGCTGATAAGGAGTGAACATTGACAAAGAGGAGTGAACATTTAAGTGAGGAGTGAACATTGGCATGAAGAGTGAAAATTGGCGCAATGAGTGGACATTGACTTGAGTGAATATTGGCGTGAAGAGGAGCAAACATTGACATGAGTGAACATTGGCGTGAAGAGTGAAGAGGCGTGAGGAGTTAACATTGCCATGAGGAGTGAACATTGAGTGAGTCTGTCTCAGTGTTGTTGCTCTATGATTCAATTCAAAACACCTTTGTTTTGTCATTTACATGCTAGCTATTTTCAAAATGCAGGACTTTATCTAACACCTGCGTTCTCAGCCTGTAAGACCTGGACATAGAGTTGAAAGAACAGGAATTCTTTCGGCCAAATCTAGAACAGAGAATTGTTCAGGTGAATCTGGCAGGATAGTGTGTAGCTGAAACTGTCAACCTAAAATATGCTTTTGTTTTGCTTTTGAGTCCATTAACTTCAGTGGCACTTGCCTTATTAATATTTCATCAGAAGTGCTTCTTATACACAAAAATGTATATTATATGAATGCATTACCTTATGTCGTTTCATACCAGAGTGTTTCAGCCTATGAGCTTTTCTTCAATCTTTTATTTCACATTACATAGTCAGTCTGTATGACATCCATTGGAGCGAGAATGTGGGCCGTTGTAGAAGTCCAGGAAGTTGAGGATGTTACCTTGACGATGCATGAATTTCCTTCTTATTCGCCAATGTCAAGAGTAGAGGTCCTGAAAACTCTGCTTTCTCTCAACAAATCAATTTGTAATATTGAATGAAAATGAAATAGGCTATTAAATGAAGCTGCATCCATATGATGATGAGTGTAAAGGTGACAATCTCGGACCAAGTGAAGCAGTGCTGATTAGACCTTTTACAATTTGCTCAGGAGATGTATTTCATGATCCCTTTGGCATGCAAGCTCACCTAGAGACCACATCTCAGATTGTCAACTGTTCGTCGTTGAGGTTTCTCTTTTCAGCACCTTTCAACGAAAAATTAAACTGCAGAATTACAAACGTTGGAACTGCGTATATTTTAAAATGATTCGTGCTGATGAAAAATAGCTTTATGATATGACAACGTAAAACTATGACATTGTCTTATGTTTAGTCCTGAAAGACCAATCATTTGTCGTCCTTTCCTTTGTTTGATTTATTTTATTTTAGCCTTAATTTAATTTTTATTTCATTTTGTTTATTTGAGTTCATGTTATGTTATCTTATTTTGCTCTTACTCTGTAGTACTTTACTTTACTTTGCTTTACCACCCTTGTATTGAAACTGTTGCACAGTATTTTCCCTCGGGATAAATAAAGCTTCTTGAATCTTGAAACTTTCCGATAAAGGATAATTGCTGAGTGATAACTATTCGGCCTTCAATATTTAACAAGACAAAATATTCTTACTGCAAATAGGACAAGATAATGAGGAAGTCATATCATAACGATGCATTTTGATAGAGACTTCCTGTCTTCTTGCTCGCTGTCAGAGGACTTTTAGGGAATACATTTCATAATGAGTTCACCCTGAATTCAATGCTGACGGTAAAAGTTTCCAAGTTAATATAAATTAATTTACAAATATGCCTAATATATCCAAAGGCATGCCAATGTGAATGTATGTATGCTGGAACCATGAAAGATGAGATTTTAGAAGATATGTTGTAGAAACTGGGGGTAACATTAATCTACATGGAAATGCCTCATAATAAGGCGGTTTGTTTATGTGTGTATTATTTATTAATTTTGCTGGCACTTTTGTCCAAAGCAACCTACAATAAGTGCATTAAACGATGAAGATATAACCAACAAAAGTGTGAGTCATTCAAGCAGATAAAATGAATCAAATAAGCAAACAGCTTTAAGTGCTACAATATAGAACATGCTTTTTGTGGGCCAAGATGCAGTCTGAGCACATGGAGGAGGTTGTGGATGGGAGATTCATTCCCTGGATCTGTGGTTAGAAAGGCCTGAGGACTGGTGCCAGGACAGAACGCTGAGGGACCCCAGTGCAGAGACCACCAGGATCACACCTTTCAAGGTGACCCTGAAGGTATGATGTGACCAGGGCGGAGCCTGAGACACCCAGTTCCTGGGTCGAAGGATACTGAAGTGTCCAGCAGGATGACAGCAGGGGACAAACTATAGAATATTAGCCGAAGCCTTTCCTAAACTCATACGGCACGCTGGCGTCATTTTGCTGTTTTTTAGTTGGAGGCTGGTTTGTTTTTGACAAAATATTTAATGTCTCTGTGTACACTACGGACCAATAATGTCTGCAGCAGGATTCTGCAGTATTTATAGTGTGTGTATGCACTATAAATTCAAAATATTCATGTATGTATGTATGTACGTTGGGCTATTTTTTTTGGTGTATATGTGGTTTGTGAGTACTTGTTTGTGTTTTTTGTGGTGGATACTGGGCGACTGGGTTGTGTGTGTGTGTGTGTGTGTGTGTGTGTGTGTGTGTGTGTGCGTGCGTTGATAGGCGAGCCTATGTTTTCCTCTGAGAACTTGGTCAATAGAGGGCTTAGGTGTCTACTGGAGAAAATGAAATCACCGTTCAGACAACAGCTCCCTGTGGGTGTCTCGAAAGATACCGACGTCAGAGGCCTTCCTCTTCCACGGAAGAATGGAAGGAGAGGGAGGGGGAGGGGGAGGCTGAGAGGAGGGGAAGGAGGGCCGGGTGTCAAGGAGGTGTGGGAGAGCAAAAGAACTGGCGGTCCCTTGAGTTAAGGATGTTTTCAATTTTAGAGAAACGTGATTTCAGTCCAACAGCCTGAAGCTTTCAGTCAACCTGACAAGAGACTTCGTGCCTGGCTCTGTGCACGTGTGTGTCTGTGTGTATGTGCATGAGTGTGTGTCTGTGTCTATGCACGAGTGTGTGTCTGTGTGTATGTGCATGCTTGTGTGTCTGTGGGTGTGTATCTGGGCACGAGCGTGACTGTGTGCGTGTCTTCCCAAGAGACACGGTGGCAAACGTTGAGACTGTGTGTGCTCGAACAAATTCAAGAACACAAGCCAACACACACGCACACACATGCACACGCATGCTCGCACGTACACGCACGCATACACGCTCGCACACACTGCCATTTAATCAATCTCTGTGCTTGAGCCTCCAGCCTGCACTCTCATATACATCATAGCAGGGGTGGCATGCCATACTTCACATCTCCCCGCCACCATAGATTTATCATAAGAGGTGGGCCCATATCTCATCCATCCTGGCCATCGATTGGCCAGATTTCCAGCCCCTCCCCCCCCCCCCTGCTGCCCACACTGTACTCCACTGGGAGTCGCTCCGCTTGGAGACGGAGGCTGAAGTCACGCTGGCACATTAGGCAAAGGGTGGACCGCCCTGGGCCGCTGGGCGGCGTGACCCTTGGTCCCTCCGATGAAGACCCAGCCTGGTGGTCTCTAGAGACCACCAGGCTGGGGGCCGGGAGGGGACCCGGCCCCCAGCTCTACGCTACCCCCGCCAAGCACCAGCGGCTCTATTCAAGTCAAACGGATCCTCAGCTTGGGATTGTAACAAGGAGATACCAGATGGACTTAATTGTGATGCTTGACGGACCTGTTTGGTACCAGTGCCATCAACAAGCGATATTTAAATGGTGGCTATGGTTATAAGAAGTGAAACACATGCAAACAAACTCACACACAAAGATCCCCCAACAACCCTTCACGCACACACAAACAAACCCACACACACATACAC
>NC_136943.1:17191535-17251535 GCF_949987615.1 Pollachius pollachius | reverse complement strand
TCTGCTCAACACTCTGGCTCCCGTCACTCAGACCTCATCAGAAATGTGTATTTTGGAAAGGCTTTTGATTGCTGTGCGCCTGGTTAAGGGCAAACCTCCATGTACTAGTCCTTTCCATACTTGTCAAATCCCATGTGAGGACCCCTGAAGCGTTTTCCCACTTTTCTTTGGGTGCCCTCTCTGTTTGCCTGTCAGAGTTGACAACCTACTTCCTTGTCCCTGTGATTTATCAGTCAAGCACCCCTTTCAATATTCGCTGTCAGATTTAATTTCTGAATGACACTACAGTGCCCTCGGTGAAACCCTTTAAATATGTGATTTCTGCAATCTGCTTGCCAGATGAAGCGATCCCAGTGCCCTCTGGTTCTGGCTGCCTTTTTCTCCCTGCTCTTGTTCTCTGTGGCCATTGAGAACAAAAACCAGCAGCTCATGGCCTCACTCGACGTCTCCCACCTCCGTGCTCCGGCGCTGCGGCCACCCAGGTCATCTTCCTACTTCTTCCTGTTAGCCTCCTAATGACGCAGGCCGCCAGAGATTCTCCGCAGAGCCGCTTGCTTTGGGCTGGCTGTAATTGCATCAGAGGCCTCCAAAACGGTCGGATTTCCTTAATTATTAACAAGTGTTACTGTAAATGATGGATAATTACCCCCATCCCCCTCAGTGGGCCGAGCGGCCAATGGTATCAGTACTTACCAACGCCCACTAGACAGAGGGAGACCTGATGCAGAGGAAGTACAAGAGGCAGGAAAGGAGAGGACATGCTGACAGACGCACGCAGAGATCTAATTAACAAGTAGGATGGGCCCCTCATGAGGTCTGTGGGTCCTGGCCCATGGGCCAAGGGGCCAAAGGGCCTTAGGGCCGTGGGAACCTGTGGAGAATTCCAATGCTAAATAACTCCTTTACTGAACTATTACACGAAATAATCTATTTTTGTGTCATTTTGTTTTGATATTAAGTGTTTAAACAACATATTGGTCTCATCAGTATTTCACTAAGACATAACAATACATATACGTGTGACCAATACGTAGGATTCTTTAGCAAAACACATTTATTCAAGCCTCATTGACAACTATCCAACAAAAAACAAAGACATTTTCTTTGCAATATGTATGTGTAAATTACATGCCGTATCCTAGGTCGTCATGCAAATCTTCAGAAAACCACACCCACACTCAGACCCCCACCCGCAAGCCCTTCACGCCCACACTCAGACCCCCCACACACCGTTAATGATCAAAGATCTGTCCCAGAACGGGGGACGAGTTGAGTAGGTCAATTTGGCACTATGGGAGACAGTTTTCTTAAAGCCCCTCGTCGTTAAATAATTACAAATTGTTGACTATGGATCCGTGTCATTTCATTCACAAGGGGGAACCTCTCTGAGAGGTTTTTTGAATACAATTCATGCTGATTTCAAATATGGAGCAATCCATGAGGGGATCTGTGAGTCGATTTTGGAGAATTTATTTATGACCAAATTATAGTTGTTAGTGTGCTTCCTTGCGTTTTTAACCTACTGTTTTGGATTGTGAAGTGCTTCCCGGTAGTATCTTCACATTTGGTCTTATTTGTCTATTTATTCAACTGTATCACTGTATGTAGAATATGGACAGTCCATGGGGAAAGAGAGAGAGAGAGAGAGAGAGAGAGAGAGAGAGAGAGAGAGAGAGATGAGTACCAGGGTGGAGCTAAAGAAACAAGTTAAGCAACTCTCAGAGATGAGATGATCGATTTAAAATGACTTTACCTGGCCTACTTGTCCAAATCGTCTTCATGGGTCATATTCTTGCCACCACCACCGGTTTGTAGGTTCAAACGGAGGCGGGCAGCCCATCTGCC
Source organism: Pollachius pollachius (assembly GCF_949987615.1). Taxonomy (NCBI): domain Eukaryota; kingdom Metazoa; phylum Chordata; class Actinopteri; order Gadiformes; family Gadidae; genus Pollachius; species Pollachius pollachius. The sequence goes on along the minus strand of NC_136943.1, from coordinate 17,249,690 downwards.
CGCCTCCCTCATGCACTTCTGTTACACTGTGGAACTTTTTCTCTCACCCCTCCTCTCACTCTCTCTCCATCTCTTTTATTCCTCCTGAAACAGAGGCGAAGACTTTTAATGGCAACTGAGAGGATTCCAAAGATTTAATAGGAAATTGCAACTGCCACTCAGAAGAGGCAGTATTAGCCTTCCCTGGGGGCGTTCAGCACCGGGCGAGGGAGAGAGAAGAGAACAGAGAGCAGAATGGGGAAGAGGGATAGACGACACAAAAGAAGAGCTGGTTTTATCAAACAATAAACAGATGACAGAATAAACATAGAACCAAATTGCTCTGTGGGTTTAAAGGAATTGCACAATTTAAATTAAAATAAAAAAAATCAGCCCTTCTCATATGAGACACATACAAATAGGCTACAACCCTCGGTGGAAAGTAAATACAAACAAAATGCTTCCAATTAAAATGTGTTAATTGTACCTCTAAGTTTGACAATCATGATATTAATTAGCTTCAGAAGGCGCTTCCTAAAACAAATCCCACATCTAAAAAAAGGCATGATGGTATTAGCAGGAGGCCTACCTGCTTTTTACTACCTGCCACGCTGCGATTATTGCCATGGTGACTGCTTGTGGGGCGACGACGCATAGCCTACAAATAGAAACCTACGGATTAGTCCTCCACAACTACCTCTTCTATTCTGAAACAATCATGCCAAACAGAAATGGGACCGCTTTTTGATGAACCAACAGCTAACAATTGCCATTTCTCTGCACTTGAATCGTTTGACTGGCTGTCATTTAGCCTTAATTGTATGTTACGATTGTCAGGAATTGAAGCTCAAGAAAGCAATCGGCGCTGGCGAGTAGACGGGGCTGAAGCTCATCCAAAGAGCGCTACTGCCACCTAGCTGCTGCGCACGACAAGACGCCGAGTCAACCCACTGCAGCTCCTGCAAGCAAGTGTGTGGCAGCCCGCGCACACATGTACGAGATGATTGGTTGGCGGAGAAAATTTGAGTGCACGTGAGAGTGAATGCTACGAGAGAGAGAGAGAGAGAGAGAGAGAGAGAGAGAGAGAGAGAGAGAGAGAGAGAGAGAGAGAGAGAGAGAGAGAGAGAGAGATGATAACAAACTCGGGGAGGAAGATAGCAAAGGTAGACAATTGCATGAGACAGAGAGAGAGAGAGTGAGAGCGATGAAACACATAATTGGGCCGACAGAATTATCACTTGCAACAGCTGACAAAATTAAAAAAAGTAGCTGTGGAAAAAGGCTTTATCTCAGCCACACAATACAAAGCAGCTTAGAATTTGCCTTTTATAAATGGTGCACTCCACTTCCTTCCACACTAACAATGCAATCGTACTGCAAGGTGCACTCATTGATCCTGCGGTCCATTCTTAGCCTCAGAATTAACCTCTCGAGGAGTCATTGGTAAACGGAACAAGACTTCCTGTTCTGTGTGCTGCTGTTTTATTATGCTTATAAAATAGTGACTAAAGTATTCACAAGCCTTTGCTCGCTCAGCACTGGGTGCTTTCCATTGACTAAAACACATTTCTCATCAACCCTGCATACATGCACGTATCTTTGCTCCACACCATCGTCTTTATGGAACCATTTCACCAAACCAAAAGGAGACGTGTGCATCAAAAACACCTGACTGAACCGGAAGTGATGCAGGCTACGGGGGGCCATGTTGTGGCAGATAGGGAAGAGACCCAAAATCTCCTGGTGACCAGGGGGAGGGATGAGAGAGAGAGAGAGAGAGAGAGAGAGAGAGAGAGAGAGAGAGAGAGAGAGAGAGGAGTAGGTGCGTCACAATAGTGGACGGGGATTTAATGGCACAGCGATTTGAAAATAATATTTATTTGTGTTGTTTTTAATTAGACTTTACTCCTATTGTCTATCATCCCATGCATTCTCTACAATATTTTTGAGGAAGGGCACCGCTTTGTAGAATGTGTTTATAATGCACTACATTTCTGCTTTTACTGCCATGCATTGTTTGCATGCCATCTTGTATCTGTGTGTGTATGTGTCTTTCTGTTTGTGTGTCTGAATGTGTGTGTGTGGGGGGGGGGGGGAGTATTGATTTGGGAGGTCAAGGTGAATTGGCTATAAGCAGCATATTTATTAAAACTAAATTTGAGGAGCAATGCTTGTATCTTTCAGTTGTTTTGTGTACCAATAAGAACTAGGAAAACTGCTTCCTTAGCAAAGCCTTGTAAGACATGTTGTGGTAGTTGTCTGCCATGCGAGGGACAATACAGTGAGGATGAAGATGGACTTAGATAACAATAGGAGCAGATTTATATATAAACAGATTATATCAGTTAACAATATGACAGTTTGTTTAACAGGGGCCTGTATAAGAAATGGAGAACATTGTGAATGGGACGCTGGCTCTGTTCATGACGTTGTGCAGAAGGACTCACGAGTCTGTAGTCTTTCCGGATAGAAACCCTTTTGGTTCCATGGATGTTGGCGCAAGGGTCCGGGAACGTTGGATGGGGAGACTAACTGTTGTAGTCCACTAAACATCTGAATAGGATATGCTTTAAAAAGTCCTGTTCGGTGACCTGTCATGACCTGGAGAAATCAGAGTAACATTTTCCTCACTAAGAATTAGAACAGTATAGAAAATGATCTGGCTAAAAAAAAAACGCCTCAGAAATACAGAAGAAGCATTTGGACTCTCTATTAATTTTAATGATCCACTGGCTGGTGTTTGGCTGGAACTATTTCTAGCCATCCCCATTTCCTAGACATCAGCTGCAATGCCTCCACATCTCCAACTACCATGTGAGTTGGAAAGGCTGAGTAGTCAGGCAGTGGTTCCAACCTCTGGCTTTAGGCGGACCACTAAATGGAATAATAGTGCCCAAAATAGTGATAGACCATCTAATATCCCAACAGAAAAATATAGGTAAATACATATCAACCACTGAGTGAAGAACGCCAGTGCCCCCCTTTATAAACAAGTATCAATGCAGGAAGGCCAGGCCAGTGGGGGATGGTGGACAGAGAAATTGGGTTTGTTTAGCAACACAAACGAACACGACATTGTTGGAAAACGTGATGATGGAAAACATTAGATGGAATGAACAAAGCAACACTATTTTAGTGTTGCTTTGTTGTGCCCCTGCAGTCTCACTGTGTACTGTGGGACCAAAAGAGTCAACGACTTATATTGTGTTCTCAGTTCAATTGAATGTAATATTGGGAATATGTTTACATTCTATAATATTCCTTATCAAATCTGGTTACGCGGGTCCAAACCAGTGTTCTGATATCCACCTTCAAAGACTTTATCAACCTATACTTATGAAAGAAATAATCATATGAAATAATAATAATAATAAATGTGCAAGCAACCATGACGGGGTCCTACTGTATTACCGACCGTATGAAAGTTTCATGTATATTGCACCTTCCTAGTTATAATGGCAGCCTGTTGAGATGCTGAACATCCAGGCCTTGTTATAGCGCCACCTATGTGTTTTTCTGGCCAGCGCATTCTTAGTCCGAGTAAAAATTTTTTGGGCTTTTGGCGTTAACTGCTGACGCAAAGGGTGTCCTTGTGCGTCTTCATTCGATGCAGGGGATTTTCAACTCATTGCAATGTAATCCCTCCATGGCAAAAAGTGCATAACCCTAGCCCTAACCCTAACTACTTCTACCCTAACCCTAACCACTACTTCCCTAACCCCAACCACTACTACCCTAACCTTAACCCTAACCACTACATCCCTAACCCAAACCACTACTACCCTAACCCTAACCGCTACCACCCTACCCATACCTGGAGGTATGGTGAGCTTGGTCGCTATGGTAATACGGCATTGGTAAGCCTTAAAACTGGTTTACCTGAAATTAACATATCAAAACAATCAGCAACCATGTTTCTAAAGCATACTGTGTAAAAATCCACTGACAAACTGACTTTTGCAAAATTACGTGTGTACCGCTTTAAGGCCCATCCTGTTTTGTAGAGAGGCCTTGAATCAGAAAGGCAACGTTAAAAAAATTCATACGATTTTCCTTTTCAGATATAGACTTTGGCATGGGTATTTGACATTTGGCATGGGTATACAATGGAATCTAGTCTTGAGCCTTTACCACTTCCGGCAACAGATCTTTTGGAGTTTGGTTGTTCGGTCAAGTTGGAGCCATTGCATCACGTTATAATGATCTGACCATATGGGTGAGACTCTGAAAGGTGTTCATCATGACAAAGGATGCATGTATAACAAGTTTCATGCATACTGCACTTTCCTAGTGGTAATGGCAGCCTGTTGAGTATGTTGCACTTCAAAGGCTTGTTATAGATAGTTTGAACAGCAACAGGTTCATGCCCTTCAGTATAATATCTCACGGGGAGAAAACACTTCAGCGTTTTTCCACAGGGGACCATAATTTAACTTTAAAGCTAACGAGAGGAAAGCTTGTCTAGTCCTCTTAATAAAAATAGGGAAAGAGAGGGACCGCCAAGCCATAATCGTCACACACATTCAGCTTGCCCTGTCTGTGGGCCTTGACAGACATATAGACAGATAGCCAGAAAGACAGACATAGAGAGCGGACAACAGAGAAAACCCATTAGGAGAGAGAGAGATAGAGAGGGAGAGAGAGCGGGAGAGAGAGAGATAGATAGAGAAAGAGAGAGAGCTGGAGAGGGAGAGAGAGAGAGGAAGAGAGAGAGAGAAATGGATAGAGAGCGAGAGAGAGAGAGGAAGACAGAGAGATAAAGGGAGAGAGAGCAAGAGTGGTGGGGACTGGGAGTGGGTATAGTCGCTAGGGTTGTCAGGCTTACATTTGAGGTCACCGCCGCTAACCCCCCAGTGCCAAAGCAAAGAGTTAGAGCACCTCTTTATCTCCCCCTCCCTCCCTCCCTCCCTCCCTCCCTCTCTCTCCCTCTACTCTCTCTTTCCACCCGGCATAATAATGGAGGTGCTCTCACACAAGCACCCAATCCCACACACCAAGAATGCTACTGGGTGTCTTTGTGTACATGCAGCGCAGCGTCCCGCAAACACAGACACACATACACAGCCCCCGCACAGACATACACACACACAGCCCCGTGCACACACACACACACAGTCCTGTGCACACACACAGCCCCGCACACACACACACAGACACACAAGTGTGCCGACACACACACACAGACACACAAGTGTGCCGACACACACACACACACACACATCCACGCACACACACTCACGCAGGCACAAATGCATGGATTGCTACTAGTTTCAGCCATTTAGACGGAGCACCACTCCACTAGAGAGCCTCTATGTTGCCATGACTACAACATCCCAGCAAGAGGGAAGAACGATGGGATGACATAGAGAGATGCAAGGGAAAGAGAGGGATGGTGAAAGAGGTCGATTTAAATTAAATCGGGAGAGGGCACGACAGAACACAACAGATAGAAATTGGGGGAAAGAGGTGAAGTTTGACGGAATGAAGAGTTATTCGACAATAAGAGACAGATGCCATGAAAAAGTACCTCTAAGAAACATAGAATAGGTAGGATTGCTTTTGACAAGCAAAAAGAGACAGAATTGCAGAAGACCAAAGCTGGTCCTAGCCTTATGATGAGTTATGAATTTCCCTTTTGAGCAATGCTCAGGAAACATACATATGTTTACATCACCAATGACTAAACTGATATTCTGCTACATAAGTTTCCTTCAACCTGCTGTTGATAACTTTATTTCATTCAACAATATCGTGACCAAGAGGCAACATCTTTCACACCAAGAACATAATGCCTCTTCTCTTACCCCCAATGGCATCCAGTGGGTATTCTAGAAGGAGCTGGCAGCCTACATTAAATGACAACCCTGAACAACTCGATGTGATTAAAGGGGAAATCCGGTGTAAAATGAATTTGGGATATGTTTACGTGATAACGAGTTGGTATGTTCGTTTGGGAGCAAAAAAGCACAGATAGACGCATTCTTAAATTGGCTGTTTTTAGCCGATTCTCCCAAAACGCTATAAACTTGGAATGATAGGGGCATGTGTCATGGAAAAAACTAAATTGCAATTTAAACCACTTACAAGGCTATAAGTAGCCCGACACTTCTTTGGTAGTATAATGAGGGTCTTAGCATATAAAACAAGGCATTGATATCTTTGTTAGTGTACAGATTGTTTATTAAAAAGGACATTTTATACAGACAATTCAGTAGACCAGTAGTTCACCCGTCGACGCCATCTTGTCTTTTAGACTCCATAAGTCGATTGGCGAACACAGAGCTTGCGTGTTGTTGACGGATGTAAGGCTGTACACGTGAACAAGGGAACTGGGGGGGTGTGCAGGGCACGAACTGTAGCCTCAGCTTGGAGAGAAGCTTGTGAAGAGAGAGGAGAAGATAAGAGGAGACAAAATGGCAGAGAACAGAGAGAATAACAAGGACTTTGAAGACAAGCCATTTGAATTTGATGGGCGTCCGTATTTATTCAAACCTGAATATACTGATGAAGCTCGATCCCTCCGCTCAACTACCTCATCTGGACGTCTGGTACCGCCATCGCTAAGAGCAAGCAAAGGTCGATCAGCGAAGTCACAACTTTTCTCTGTTTTGGGACCTCAGTGGTGGAACGAGCTCCCTACCGATGTCAGGACCGCAGAGTCGCTCACCAGCTTCCGCAAAAGACTCAAAACTCACCTGTTCAGAGTTCATCTCGACTCTGCATAGAAACCAATGCACAGCCACCATTGAATGTTGTACGTCCTGGCACTTGTACATTGCACTTATTCAAGGTACTTAATTGTGTAGCATCTACAGTAGCTGCTATCGCTGCTTTACACGGGGAATGGGTTAGCCTAGCGATTGTAATACTTGCACTTGGTTCTATGAACATCTTTACTGTACCGACAGCGATATATTGTTTCACTTCTTATGACAAATGTACTTATTGTAACAAATGCACTTATTGTAAGTCGCTTTGGATAAAAGCGTCTGCTAAATGCCCTAAATGTAAATGTAAATGTTAATGAGTTGAGGGATTGCGACGAAAGGGCTGCCAGAGAGTGACGGCGTGCAGAGGATGCCGCCGCAACCACTGACCTAGCACCGGCTCAAACCTCATGGGAAGTGTTGGTGTACCTGCCACTGTTGTGAAGTTCTGCCAACAGAAGAGGAGTGTCAATGTTGCCGGGAATAGGACCTTTTGCGGAATGAAACTCCGGATACTTGTGTGTCATCAACCGAAGAGTTGTCTTCCCTAACAAACCTGGCCGTGCTGGAAACATTTTTCCATGTCCCAATAATTAATTGGAGCCGGAGACCCATACCGGAGGGGCAAGATGGACATCTATCAGCTGAGTAAGTAACATGCAAGCGTTTTACATTGACGGGTTGCTTCTGATATGTCACGTATTTTGTTTGGAATGTTTAAGTCAATGTAAATGAAAACAATTGTATCACAAGGGGATAATGTTTATATAAGTTATATAGTCAACCAATTGCACAAAGTGAAACTATCCAGCCTATGCAAGTAATGTTCATATTTGTGAAACTGTAACTACAACTACTACTGCTAACTATTAACATAAAATATAGAAATGTGATTATGAAGGTCACATTGAAAATATACCAGATCAACATTGAAAATAAGAAACTGTTCTTGATTGTTTTATCTGATTTAGTTTATCCCTCATCTTCTAAACATCCTCCATTAGGTCCTGCTGAAAAGCCTGTGAGGTAGCTTTGTAGGTTGGCTTGGCCACCCACTGTTGTGTTGTTTTTGGTGTATGAGAACTTGTATTGGGCTCGTCCTGATCAACAGACAAAAGTAAAGAACATGTTGATGATGGTAGCGGATATAATCAAATGTTTAATAAAAATACCAGTTTAATTGAATTTTGCTTAAGTGTTGAGTGTATATACTGCATTTTAAATAAAGAGAATATAGAGCTTTCCTTACCCTCTTGTGTTGTCTTCTGTAGCCTGGCAACATTCATGTTGTGGTCTATGATGGCCAGCTCGATGCGGGCCCTCATTAAGTCGTATGCGAAGTGCAGTCCCTTTGGCGCATACTTCAGGGTTACATTATGATACACTTCAATGGATCAATAAAAAGTGTCCCATTGAAATGTTTTATATGTTAGTATTTCTAAAGTGATCATAGATGAGGTTCTTAAGTTTAGATGTACAACAAATGCTGTTAGGGCTATGTTGACTGTCAAGTTCCAAAGGAGAACAGTCCTGAAGAGCTGTGGACTTAATTGTTTTTATTACAGTAGATAATGCACTTCCAAGAAACACATTTGAATTATTGTGACATACAATGTGTCCTTGAAAAGCGGCATCTGTTTCATATCACGCTGGAGATTTGTGTCGAATGCAAACCATTTCAAGACACGAAAAGCAAAAGAATCTTGTTCGAGCCACCACCATGACGCAACGCTATCGGAATGGCATTTCTCTTCAGCCGCAAGCGTTTTGGTGGGTAAAATGCTCTCTTGTCAGGAATGGAGAAGTCGTCCTGATCAAAATGTCGACTACAGACACGGTAATCCTTCTCTTTGAGCTGGACTGGCATCTCGACGTTGACTTGCAAAACAACAAGCCACTGCTTCAAAGTTGACTCCTGCAGAGGTAGCCTGTGAAAAGTCTCTGGATTGTAACTTCTCATTTTTGTGCCGCAACCAGGAAAGACACAGACGCAAACCATTTTGTCTCTTTCTTCACAAGCTGTTCGCCAAGCTGAGGCTACAGTTCGTGCCCTGCACAACCCCCCCAGTTCCCTCGTTCACGTGAACAACCCTACATCCGTCAACAACATGCAAGCTCTGTGTTCGCTAATTTACTTACCGAGTCTTAAAGACAAGATGGCGTTGACGGGTGAACTACTGATGGTATTGTGCTTATAAAATGTCCTTTTTAATAAACAATCTGTACACTTACAAAGTTAGCAATGCCTTGTTTTATATGTTAAGACCCTAACTATACTACCAAAGAGGTGTCGGGCTACTTCTAAAAACAGCCAACCTAAGAATGCGTCTATCTGCCCTTTTTTGCTCCCAAACGAACAAACATTCCAACTCGTTATAGTACTAGTATTGACATGTCGTAATTTCAACTCAGATACACTACGTTTTAAAAACGAAGTGCAATATGTAAATAGAGTCTTCATTGTCAGCTAGCTGATGAAAAAGTATTTGTTTTAGGACACTTCTTGACAGCAGTATTTAATTTGATAGAGGTGTCTTTTCATGAGAAGACTAAGGCAGCTATTTACAAAGCATCTTCAATGAGGCAATGAGTGTTCATAATTTTTAGAAGGAAACTTTCACATGGTGGGCAGTAACAACAAAGGAAACAGTGGTGAGGGGAGAGACCGTGGTGGAGAGTTAAGGCCATGGCAGGAGGAGAGACCAAGTTAATTTACAATATACTATGTGGGAGTGAAAGGCTGCAAGATAGCTCAAGGAATCGACACGTCAAAGGCATCGAGAGATTGGTGTGTCCTCAGCGTCAGGCTTTGAGGCTACAGTGGAGAGTGTAAATACAAAGCACTATAGCATTAGCATCTCCACATGGGAGGGAGGGAGCTTTCCCCAGCTGATGGGACGACTTATACATTGCCTTTTTAATTGCTTAGTAACAATGTGAACAAGTTTATATAATTTGTATATACTTTTATTTTATCGTAATGATAACTTTGTCCCCGAAAATTGCTTCTATGTATGCCATTGTATATTTCTACCTGACCCTCTCCATTGTGGCCTACAGGCACCGTCCTCCAACGTTCGGGCCCCAACCCCCGCCCCCACCAAAACCTGGATTTAAGGTTTAAGGTGTCCAGCAGAAGTGGGTCAGAAGGCCTTTTAAAAGAGAACTTGATAGTGTGTGATGGACTGGCCCAATCATGGTTTTTGATTCGCCTTTAAACTCCAACACCGAGTAGCGTGGAGTTCTCCCTCCGTTCCTTAACCGTGTCAACCCCTTCCTCGGTGGCAGGTCTCATTCAGGAGTTGCAAAGGAATCTGCAGGCAATAGAGCTTTTTTCTATTGAGTGTCCTATTATCCATGCAATAGTCTCCCTACTGCAGCAGGGGAAGCTGGCCTCTCTGTTAACAGCCGTCACTTCTAAACTGGCCAGTGCTGGCTGAGGGTCCATCGGGTTCTTCTCAGGCTAAATTCATCCACTCTCCCTTCTGCTCAGCTCCCTCTGTTTCCTCCTGTCCTCCTGTCCCCCCACTGTGGGATCCTGTGTGATGAATGCCGAGTGAGGAGGCATCGTCACATTCTCAATTACTGTATGATGGCAAATCATAGCCTCTGAGGGTGTCTGTATGTTATCAGGTTTATGTGTGTGTGTGTGTGTGTGCGTGTGCGTGTGCGTGTGCGTGTGTGTGTGTGTGTTTACATGACTGTTATTTCCATTTCCATTGTAATTACCTTTAGCTCTCATCCTGTTTTCCTTTACACATCCATTTGGGAATGAATAATAATAACACAAGTGTCTAACAACATTGATTTTCCCAAACAGCGCCTCAGGAAAAAGAGTGTGCTTGACAGTAAAGAACTGAAGGCCAGTGTTACCTGTGGTCAGATATCAGGCCTTCAGTAATGAACTGAGTGTAACCTGTGGTCGGATATCAGGCCTTCAGTAATGAATAGAGTCTTACCTCTGGTCTGATACCAGGCCGTCAGTAATGAACTGGGTGTTACCTGTGGTCTCTATGATACTAGGCCATGCAGTTGAGGATCCTACTATTGGTCTGCGCTGATGAGATTACTGTGATCACAGCACCGAATCTAATAGGAGAGGTGAGAGTCACAGAGAGAGCGATAAAGAAAATTATAGTGAGGGAAAGAATTAATAGAGAGAGAAAGAGAGAGATAAAAACTTACGTCATTCATTTCCACCAATAATGACCCCTTGTTCCATTTTTACCCTAATGGGGATTTGGCCTTGATAAAGTCAAGCTGTACTGCCTCTCTCTCTCTCTCTCTCTCTCTCTCTCTCTCTCTCTCTCTCTCTGATAAGCTGGACCCCGATGAAGTGTCGAGGCACTGGAGAAATGAACTCCTGCGTGCGCTCCAGGAAATTTGATTTCTAAACCTCAGACAGCGTATTATTTTTGATTATATTCATATTGGGTATCATCAGCCCTTATGGGAGGAAAATATATATCACTTGCAGTAACTATGTGTGTGTGTATGTGTGCCTGTGTGGGCTTTTGTGTTACTGCGTCTGAGTTTGTATACTTATGTGGATCAAATCTACACACATGCATTTTCATCTGACAATAATGACAAAGAATATGAAATAAATAATGTGTTCACGGACCGGGTTTTTCCATCAGCCACTCTGCGCCTGGGTGTGCATGTCTTTGCCTGACTAGGTCTATATTTTATAGTGATTGTGTGTGTGACTCTGTGTGTGTGTGTGTGGTGTCTCCTCATTTTTGCCGACGTCTTCTAAATCCTGCTTTTATAAGCCACATACTGATGGTGCTTTGGATCGGACAGAGTGAGCGAGGACAGTGAGGGGGTGGGGGGAGGAAGGGAGAGTGAGAGAGGGTGGGTAGGGGGGAGGGAGAGTGAGAGAGGGTGGGTAGGGGGGAGGGAGAGTGAGAGAGGGTGGGTAGGGGGGAGGGAGAGTGAGAGAGGGTGGGGGGAGGAAGGGAGAGTGAGAGAGGGTGGGTAGGGGGGAGGGAGAGTGAGAGAGGGTGGGTAGGGGGGAGGGAGAGTGAGAGAGGGTGGGTAGGGGGGAGGGAGAGTGAGAGAGGGTGGGTAGGGGGGAGGGAGAGTGAGAGAGGGTGGGTAGGGGGGAGGGAGAGTGAGAGAGGGTGGGTAGGGGGGAGGGAGAGTGAGAGAGGGTGGGTAGGGGGAGGGAGAGTGAGAGAGGGTGGGTAGGGGGGAGGGAGAGTGAGAGAGGGTGGGTAGGGGGGAGGGAGAGTGAGAGAGGGTGGGGGGAGGAAGGGAGAGTGAGAGAGGGTGGGTAGGGGGGAGGGAGAGTGAGAGAGGGTGGGTAGGGGGAGGGAGAGTGAGAGAGGGTGGGTAGGGGGGAGGGAGAGTGAGAGAGGGTGGGTAGGGGGGAGGGAGAGTGAGAGAGGGTGGGTAGGGGGAGGGAGAGTGAGAGAGGGTGGGTAGGGGGGAGGGAGAGTGAGAGAGGGTGGGTAGGGGGGAGGGAGAGTGAGAGAGGGTGGGGGGAGGAAGGGAGAGTGAGAGAGGGTGGGTAGGGGGGAGGGAGAGTGAGAGAGGGTGGGTAGGGGGGAGGGAGAGTGAGAGAGGGTGGGTAGGGGGGAGGGAGAGAGAGAGGCGGGATGGGGGGTATGAGAGGGTGGATTTCTCCCAGTAATGACACCATCAGTCCTCCACATGGTGCCCGCTCTGGCATTTCCAATATACAATTACCCTCCCCCCCCCCCCCCCCCCCCCCCCACACACACACACACACACCCACACACACACATGCACGCAAAAACACAAATACACATCGGTTTCTATTTGCAAATTACTTTTTCTTATGTGAGCTGACCACAATTTCTTTAGGAAACACAATTTTCCAGCTCTGTTTCTTTTTGTCTTCATAAAAATGTTACTTAGAATCTCAAGAGCTAAAGGTTTGAAGGAACACAAAGGTGAAAGTCATTTCAAAGCTTTGGATTTGTGATAATGATGAATTACGTTGAAAAGGTGTTTTTGTACTTTGCGTGTATTTTTTGGATGTCTTGGCAATTTCTGCAATGTCTAGCTGGATTATGTCTGATCGCTTCATTTCACCACAAAGGATGACTCAAGGCACATTGAAAAAATATTTATTTTATTTTTCTATCTTTGTGAGTGTGCGTGCGTGGTGTGCCCTTTCTGGCTTTTTCAATATCTCTTTATAGAGTTTTTGTATATAGAATAGAATATACACAACAATGTTTCAGGTATTTTTTGTAACTCAGTCCGGTGATGGTGTGGTGTGTGTGTGTGTGTGTGTGTGTGTGTGTGTGTGTGTGTGTGTGTGTGTGTGTGTGTGTGTGTGTATGGGGGGGGGGGGGGGGGGGGAGAGAGTTGCAAATCTTCAAGAGTTCAGGAGTCTAATTGCTGAAGGGTAGAAGCTGTTGTTGAAGCGCGTTGTTCCAGTCTTCAGAGATCTATAGGGTCTCCCAGAGGTCAGAAGTTGGAAGAGGTCATGGCTCGGATGTGAGGTGACCCTGATGATTAGTTGCTCGTTCAAGCTGCAGAGAGTGGACTGATGGAAGGTCACAACCAGTGATGTTAAAGGCTTTGGTGACAACTCTCTCTAATTTCCTCTTTGTGCAACTGTCAGAGCTCCCATACAGATACATATGCATATGTTGGATATGATGGATTCCTCAACCAATCAAGGAAGAGATGCCCTGGTTGGTCAGAAATTATCCGGGAGTGGTCTGAACTGGTCTCACTAAGAGCCAGGTGCTGACGTTTGGATAAAGATCTTATCAGAGCACTTCTCTCACTGGTAGCTGAGAGATGGCTGTGCAATTTTTAGCAAATTACACTCAAACAATAGGGGCCCTATCTTGCCCCAAGTGCAATTGACTATCTACACCGGCGCATGTATCATTGCTAGTTTGCACCTGGCAAAAGGCTGATTTTCCCCCACATTCAACTCGCGCCACTAAACTTGTGCCTTGATAGGCGTGTCGGCGAAAGCAGAGGCGTGTTCTGGCGCAAATGATACAATGTGCTATGTTACAGATTGATAAAGCAGTTGCCCAACTGACCAAAAAATACCAGGTCTAAGTGCACTAGCGGATAGGGCAGTTGGTGTTGCAATTTTGACGTACCATGGCAGGTCGGAACTGAAACATAAGCTTACACACAATTAGTTTGTACAAAGCACAAACATGCAAACCATTAGCCTAATGAAATATTATGATGATGATGTGGATTGTGGAAAATAAATAAATAAAGCTGCATGAATGAACACTGTAGTAGGCTATGCCATGCCGTTAAAATAATAATAATAATAATAATAACATTAATAATCTCGAGCAAAGTAGGCTATATCCCAGCCGTCCAAAACAAATCCTTGTTTAAGGGTAAATTATAACGTTGGTTAAATTATTTGGGAAAGAACAGCTGATACAGCAGTAAGAAGTTGTACTTTTAAAACAATGCCATCGCTGGGGCGCAACTGACAGCTGAAGAAAGCAAGTGGCTGCCAGTCACGCCTTCCCGCTGCTCGTAGATGGCACCGACAGAGTAGTCCGAGGCGTCCGAGGTGATGGCAATGAGGGCTGTGGAAGAAGGATGTGCCAGCATGGTGGCGTTCGCCAGGGCTGCCTTAGTTGCAGCAAAGGTCTTATGTCTGCGCTCAGTCCATTCCACAGCATACTTGGGCTTACCTTTCAAGGCCTCCTGCAAGGGTCGCATGTGCTGAGCGGCTCGAGGATGAAACGGTGGTAAAAATTCACCATGCCAAGGAACTACTGCAGGGATCTGACAGTGAGTGGGTGTGGGAACTGTGTGACTGCCTCCACCTTTGACGGAAGAGGGACTGCACCGTCCTTCGTGACCCTGTGTCCCATGAAGTCAATGGTGGAGAGACCCAACTGGCACTTAGCAGGGTTGAGATTAGCCCATGTTGGCTAAGCCGCTCAAAAAGTGTTCGGAGGTGCGCTAGGTGTTGAGATTTGGACAAGCTCGCTACCAGGATTATGTCGTTCTGTTCGTTTTGAAAGGAACAGGAAGTCGATTGTGTTATTCGTTGTTGTTTATTCTGAGGATTCTGATTGGCTTGCATGGCTTTATCCTTCTCCCTACACTGCTGCCCATAATTTGGCATAGTTATAATGGCGCTCGACAGCGTATTTATGCGGGTTGATGTAAATGACAACTTTTTTGAAAACGATGTGTGCACAATGTTATTTTTGAAAACAGAGGGGGGGGGGAATATTTGTTTCTCTAAATACCCTGCTATGTATAAAAGTGGCCTCAGTGTACAGGCACCTGATGATATCCCAAGACGAGGTCCACCTTGGAAAAAAATCTCCTTATCAGCCAAAATCCTGTATATTCGGGACTGTGTATCTGTCAGGTGTCGTAGCCTCATTAAGTCGCCTGTAGTCGCCACATGGGTGCCAGCCGCTGCCAGGTTTGGGGACGATGTGGAGGGGTTTTGCCCACGGGCTGTTGGATCAGCGGACTATACCCAGGGGTTCCTTGTTTGCAAACTCAGCCTTGGCAACGGCAAGATGAAAGACTTCAAGTTTAGCCGAGCGCCATTTGCGTTCAGGGATTCTGCATCCTCGCTTCAGGATGCAAGTATCTACATTAAACCACTTTTTTCATTGATGGCTTTATAATTACGAGCAGAGAAACATAATTGATGGCAGCAGACAAGGCATTGTTAAAATCATCAGTAAGGCAATCCATAGAGCCCCTATAGTTACAGAGGGGAGCAAGTTAAAGGGGTAACTTATCTGCCATAGCTGTAGTGGTTGCAGGGGTGATGCTACGACAGCTGTAAGTAGCCTGGTGGTCGCCGCAGAGGCAGGATACCACCACCTGGAAAGTGAGCAGAAAATGGCCTGATAAATCTGAGGTGTAGGGAAAGACAGCCAGGTCTGAGATGTCTACACCGCGGGTCAAGACGAGGTCCAGAATTTTTCCACCGATTTGGGTAGGATGCTGGACGAGCTGTTTGAAGCCAAGCGTATCTGTAATTGACAGAAAAGCCTTTAAGAGGGAATCAGATGGATTATTCACATGCATGTTGAAATCCCCAGTAAGCAAAACATTGAATAAGATCAGCTGCAAAGTCAGAAAACTCCTCCACAAAAGGGGCCTAGGGGGCGTTCTACTATAGCTAAAACGAAAGAATCTGAAATGAGGTCTGTTTGTGGAGTATTTGAGGTGCAGAAAGCAAGCACCTCAAATTATGTGAATGTACATTTATTTTATGGTATAAGTTTAAGCACAGAGTTAGACATTAGGGCCACTCTACCACTATTCTTTAATTCTCTAGATAATTGGGAGCTAACGTAGTCAGGGGTGGTAGCTTTGTTTAAAGCTATAAACTCATCTGGTTTTAACCAGGTTTCACATAGACCAAGGATATCTTATTTTATCAACAATTTGATCCTGGACCAATGCTTTAGATAAAAGCAAAATAATATAAATCCTTTTCTGAGCACTTCCAATGAGGGAGGGAGTCTGGCTACCACTCAGCTCTGTAGAGGTTAGTAAGGCCAGAGAGAGTAGGCAAATAACCTTTGCTGGTTTGTGTATCTTATCTTTACGTATAACAGAGTCGCCTATGACTCGCGTTTTTACCCCCCGGAAAAAAACTTGTGAGGCGGTCTGCTGTGCACCTTCGTAGGTGGTGCTGCCGACAGGGTTGCCTTGACAGAGCTAGTGCTAGCGATAGCGTCAGCTCTACGAGTCCGCCTGGCGGGACTCTTCTCTATACTCTCTGGAGTATCTGTCTTCTTTATGCTCGCTACCTTTTCCTCCTCTATACATCTGACAGATACGTCTTTCTAGCAGAGCTATCTTATGAATGGGAAAGGTGGAGCAATATTAAGAGCAACCAGAGTCCATGCTTACCGTGGTTGAGGTAGAAACAGCTCCAATGAGGAAACAGCGAATACAATACAGAGTATGCAGTACAGGTCGCAGATATAACAAACCGATTTACAACGATATCGCTAAATTACAATACAACTTCACAAAGTGTTTAGCAGATCAACGCTAAGCGTCCTGGTAACCAAACCAAGCTGGCTAGCCGGAAGTTGCATCAGCGGCATCACACAGCAGTCTTGGGTCGAACTGTGGAGAGAGAGCACAGGTTACGAGCACGTGCATGAGCTGTACACTACTATTAACAGCTTCCTTTCCGAGGCCATGGTTTTCGGTCCTCTAACCCTACCCAATTAGTTGCTTTTACTGCTTTTTAGCTCCCTCACTCCCGTTTGTGTTCGGATTCGGGATGGAGGCCACTCGGTGGCCTGTTTGGCCTGTTGAGCTATTCGTTCTGCTTGAACGGATGCTTGACTCGTGTCAAGGCCAATCCGCCCAAAGTTTTGGGGCCTTCTCCAGGCTTTCTTGTTCAAGTGTCAGTGTAAATCAGAGACAGTGAGAGACAGTGTAAATCAAGTGTTTATCTTCCTGTAAAGAAACTGGGCGTATGTGTATTTAAATATCACTTCATTTTGATAAAAACAGATTATTATTCTTTTAATATTCTTACCATGACTCTTACAGTGTGTTCAGTTTCGTTTGTCCTAATTTGTGTTCTTATTATTTCACTGTTGTTTTGTGAAGTTGATTGGACTCTTGGAGCATTAGGGGAAATTATGACAGAAAGGAGGGTGACTGCCCCCTGAAATGCCTTCAAATAAAACAACGACAAATGCGTTCCAGAGCAAGATGAATGCTGCTAATAAGTGGGCACATATGGCGTTATCACATTTGCTATTAGCTTTTGCAGTTTGTTCATCATGTTTGTCATGGGGCAGATGCTTGGCAATAAATGTTCACACTCTGGAAAATTAAAATAAAGTTTAGTATCATTTAGTCTTTAGTTTGTTTTTGTCAATAATGTCTTCTAATTTCAAATGTTGTATTCTGCTTCTAAGACGAAGGTGGTGGAGGATGTTTGGTTCATGGACACTGTGGATGATGGATGATGACACTGTGGATGATGCACCGCTTCATTCAATGGATGCCATGATTCACTGATAAAGACAACTCCTGGGGCAGGATTAATCTACCGTTCTCATTTTCTCTCTATACGTTTGCCTCTAATTCATCTCGTAGATATCTGTGTCCGTCGTTTGATCTTAGATCGTAATCTACAAGAAGGCCAGAGACTAAAGCTTTATAATGTTGTGGTCGATAACAAGGTAGTCATTTTCCCCAGGCCTCCCCCAAATGTATTTCAACACATGTGCATACTGTGACACAACACAGGGCAATGTAAAGATGGTGGCGATGATGTGAAGCAAGTTGGGCACATCCATTTAGATCAAAGATTACAATGGAACTGCAGGCAGACACACTGACTCCTGGCCATTCTGTCACATTGAGAAGAAATCAGGCTGCTGAAACACAATATTTCTAAATCGAGTATTGATACTTTTATAAGTTGTGCAGATCTAAACTCCAAACCTCCACAATTCATTCAATTAAATCCAAACAAGCTCTCGCAGCCTTCAATATCCCTGGCGTCTCGAAAGCGACCAGAATGGATTTGAGACGAGAGCTTCCTATCTGAAGACCTGAGGGACAAGCATCCCCTGGAAGCCATGGTTACCACAAATGGAGGGGGCATGAGGGGGAGCACTGAACAAAAAAATAAAAATAAAGGAAAAGAGGTGAAGGCTTATAAAAAAAACTGATGAAACAAAACCGTGATGAAAAGATGGGGGGGGTGGAACCCACAAATCCAACGGTGGATTTTTAAATTGCCTCATTGCCAACTTGGCTTATTATACTTTACATCTCATTATGCTGCCGTGGCTTTTTGGAAATGACTGTTTGTCAGCCCCTGTGCCTGGAATAACAATGACACCGCATCGTACCACACCTCAGCTGCATCGCTGCCAGCGGAGAGACGGTCCAACTCATCACAACACAACACAAAGATCGCACAGAAACAAGCTGTGGCAATTGAGAAGAGGAACTCAACAAAGACAGATCGCTCTGAAGATGAAATTACTAAAGATTATATATGTCACTATATTATCTGCTTCTGTCACATCTACACAGTATACTGGTCCAGTAGGACTGCTGCCCCCTAAAGACAAACATCTCTTTAGTTAAAAACGAATGGGTGCTGTTTGTTTGCTAGTAGCACAAACCTTTTAGGGAAACCAAAGCAAAAAATATTGCTGATTAACTGCAATGAAGCAAAATAATGGGAAAAAACTAACCAAGGTGATCCTGCTTTCAATTTAAAGTTTTTGAGGTACTTGAGATTATGTTGTAACGGGTTAATGGTAATGCAATTTATTTATAGGCAAAGTGAATGTGTAAAATGTGCCAACTCAGCTTAAGTATGTATGGAAGGGAGATAGAGAGGTGTCATTGAAATGTAACACATTCTTAGTGTATTGCTAAAGTTCAGATTAGCTTTTGAGCATGTAATGGTAACAGAGCAAAGCAGACCAACTGTGTCTCACAGTTAGATATGTTAAATTTGAATTGTACAGAACATGCGTTCTGGTTTTGCCGGCCAGTGGATGATGCCTTTTGCCCATAGTAACTTCCCTGTTCTAGTGGGGTTCTTAACCACTCATGTTGAGTGCCTTCCTCACTCAGGAAAGCAGCTCAACAAGCCTGGTGATTATTGCCATTCTCCGCATGGGCTTCATAATTAATTTTCTGGTATAGTATAGCATAAAATCTGAAGGACACTTAATATTGGCCTTCCTTGAAGAATAAAAGTTGTATTAGCAGGTTATGTGGTAAACACCTGTGCCTACTCGTTCAGATATTAGCAATAGTGTCAATTACCGAGGGTCTATTGTGAAACTCTGTTCTGGTCACTGTAACATTTTGTTCTCAAAGAAAAATATTTACGTCAGAAAATAATCAATAAGTGCTACAGTAGTGAGTAAACATGATGGTAAACATTTCCAAAAACAACAACGATGCAGATTTATAATCAGGTTTTTGTTTGCAGGCATAGTTTGTAAACATAGGTGTAGTGTGTAAGATTATATATATATATATATAGGTTTATTGTATTTCAATATAGACTATAGTGTGTGATGGGGCACTCCAGCAGTGCTGCATAGAAATTGGTTTAAATTATATGGAAGTTCAGTATACCTTTCTTAAAACTTAGACTTTCACAACAAAATAAGACGTGGCAAAATAACCCAATTAATCAAAACAAAGAATCTGTCCTTCTGCATAAGACCTGTGTCGTTTTCTAATTTTTTGATTTATCCATTGAGATGATCAATTGAGACATTTATTTTAATTGCAAATCATGTTTCCTAGGTGACTGTGTATCAAGTGTAATCAACACGGATGAGAAGATATGATACAGGGGAGAGAGGCTTCTCTCTCTTAAGCGTTAATGACTTTGCCGAGCCGGCTGTAGAACATCGCTGTGTAATTAAATGATATAGGCTAAGCAATCGACGAGCGCAGCCTACATTAGATGTGGTGCTTAATGTGACGTGACAAATCTGAGCAGCTTATTGATTAGCCACTTAATGTCCCCGGCAGTGCCTCAACCCTTCACCACCATTTCATTCCTCAGTCATTAAAGGTGCCTGGAGGAATCTGTTGTGTCTGCGAGATGCGATGTATACAGAAAATTAATGAAAAAAAATAAGATGATTATAGAAATGTATTCATTGTATGCACGCTCCCTATTTGTTAGTCTTAAGCCTACATCGCCTGCATCAAAACAGCCGGCCCTATTATTTTCTATACAACCCCCACACTGGTGGTGGCTAGGCACACGCCAGTGGTGGTCGCCACGCCGCCCCTGCAAAAGCCGAAAGGTGACTAGTTTGCATGCTTGGGTCTTCCTGTTGACGCTGCGGCGCCAGTGTGTTTTAGCCCCTAGGAATGAGCTTTTCTTGTGTCTAAACACTGTACATTGTCGTTTTTGGTTTGAATACCTAAAGGTTCTTACATATCTAAACCCTCCCCTCACCTACCCTTCTACAAGCTGTGTCACAGACATTTTGGAGCCTCCAAAAGCCTAAGGAGTCCCAGAGCTTGGACTGCAGGGGATCCAGGATATGGATGGTCAGTGAAACCACAGATAGGTGGATGAAGAAGATATTGATTGCCACTTCCATCCAGGAAAGTCAATAGCACAGGCTCCTTGGCCCAGCATTAACAATGCCAGGCAACACCGATCAATAAGGGCAGGGGTGGATAGGGATGGGTTTCTTTAAGGTGACACAAGGGGGTTATAGGGAACAAGGTGAGGTAAGGTGAGGTGCAGTTAACTCCGCCCAAAGTCCCCTGATGAGAATCACCACGGAAACCAACCCGACTTTATTGATAAGGCAATTAAACACCTCATAGCTTCATTAGGTACTTTTGAAAGCAGAGGCGTTGCTGTGTTTGAAGGTCCATGTTAATCTCTATCATGGACCTAGGGGCTGCAGAGTTGGATCATGTCATATAGCACTTAGCTTAATGTATCCTATATATGTATGAAAAATGCATACCTTTGGCCATTTATAACACATCGCTTTTTACATTAATAAGCATTATTGTACAGAGTTTTACCTGGCTCATCATAATACATAAATTCTACTAGAGTTTCCGCTCAACCTTGTTGTAATTAAACCCATAGCTATAATGTGGAAACCCAAGTCGATAATTTAACCAATTTCGGAGTGCCTAATTTTACAACGTATGACATTTTGTTTAACCTATTACATAATGAAGCAAGCATAATCATTTTCTAATAA
The DNA here is from genome assembly GCF_949987615.1 of Pollachius pollachius. Lineage (NCBI taxonomy): Eukaryota > Metazoa > Chordata > Actinopteri > Gadiformes > Gadidae > Pollachius > Pollachius pollachius. The sequence continues at coordinate 17,228,299 of NC_136943.1, read as the reverse complement.
TAAGCCGTTTTCATAAATGCCATTTTTGCCGCATTTCTATATCAGGAGATTTGACCCTGAGGGTGATTCACACTTGATGCTTTATATGCAGATATCATGCTGTTTAGAGTCAGTAGAATCTACGGGGGGGTTAGGAATGTTGTTGCAAGGGGCAGGATATGACGTAGGGTCTAATGGTGTGTTCCTGAATCCTCGGACGCCTGCCTTCCGAGTTGCACGTCTGACGTCACTTCCAGTCTCGGAGCATTCATAGCGTTCCTGTCCGTCTTTGTGATTGTGGCATGAAATTGGCTAGTCGTTGTTTATTGTTAGCTACATTAGCCTCTTTAGCAAACCAGCGACTTTACATTATATTGCATGCACAACAAGACCATGCAATGTATAGATTGGTGACCGGGATAAATTGGCAATGTAAGCAAGTGTGGAAGAGCATTTAAAATCAACATTAAAATGACCTACGTGGTACAAATACAAAAAAAAAATCTCTTAACGGGCACAGCCATTTTGTTGAGAGCGTCATCACAGCTCTCGGCCTACTCTCAGATTTTTGAAAGATGAAGACAAAAAGGCGGCGTGCCTTAAAGAAATGCCGCAAGAAAGCTGGGAGATCTTTGACATTCGCCTCGGAAGTCTGGCGTTCAAGGATTTAGGAACACACCATAAGTTAGCAAGAGGCGGGATAAGTGCGGCCTGTCACTGAGAGTTTGCTTGGTTTGACCACAGACAAAATGGAGGCAGAAAGGGCAGAAAGAAGAAATGCGTTGCGAACGACTGCGTTACTGGAGAAAGAGAGCGTATTTTTTGGCTTAATTTTACATATAACATACACTGGGACAAACATAGTGGATTTCTGTGTTTAACCGAGAAAACAAGGACGGAAGGACGCGACCCTATAATGTTCAGCTAACTATTCAATAATAGTAATAAAAAATGTATTTTCTATCTATCGATATGCGTGCAGCCGTGAACGCATTTATTGTATGATGTTTACTTTTAGGGTATGATCAGACCTACTTTTTAGCGTTCACCACAAATGAAAAAAAAAAGCAGTGCCGACAATAAAATAATTTTTAACCATTCAGTGAACATAAGACAACAGGCTGATTTAGGTCAGGATTCCCAATTGGACTTTTGTTTTTGTTCCCCCCTTGCTGTTGGAGTTTGACAATTCTGGACTTTGTTTGGTTTAGCCATGTGGTTTTAGTTATGTGCGGGGTCATGGCCATGTCCTTTTTTTGGACTACTTCCTGCCTTTGTTATTTTTTCCCGCCATTTTCTCTGTTCACCGGTTTCTCATTTCATGTCAATTAGTTTGAGTATTTAAACCCTGCCTTTTCAGTTAACTTTGTCAGATCGTCACAGCGTGTACTAAATATTTAGTACATATTTAGTACACGCTGTGTCATAAATATTTGACCTGTTAAGCCCTTTGAGACTGTAATGGTGATTAAGGGCTATACAAATAAAATTGAATTGAATTGAATTGAATTGAATTTAATTACTATATGTTACCTGCCTGCCACGTGAGTGAGACTAGCTTGAAGCTCTTAGTTGAGAAATTTAAAAGTTTAAAGTTTTTTCCGGTTCTGAACCCTGCCTGTTTGTGACAACGTTTTTTTTGGATTATCTGCCTGTACCTGTTTGCCTGCCAGCCTATCTACGAACCCTGCCTGTACCTGGACTGAATAAATTAATTTCAATCACTCCAAAAGTTATTCTGATCTGCACTTTATTCCCGTTCTGTGTCGTGACAGATTATCATTTAGGGGGACGCTCAATGACATGCAGAAGCGTCATCAACACACCCACTCAGGTTGTGGGAGAAATACAGACTTTTTACTCCTCATTCACATATACGGTAATTTACATTTCCTGCAGAGAAAATTTTACATCAGGGGTAGTATTATTCAGGAGATTTTCAGGGTGTCATAGTATGTTGTTCACTCATACGGCCCATCAGGATAATAGCAGGAGAATATCAGGACTTACATATGTGTCTGAAAGCAGCTAATGTGAGAGCATTTGATTACATTTCATGGTCAATTTATGGGTTACAGGGGTAATTGTTCAATGGAAAGTGTAGTATACAATGCATGCATATTAATTATTCAATAGCTTTTACTGTTATTCAGGGCTCAAAGTCCATTGACATTTAAAAAATGCATGGCAACTACTATTGGTTAGTTGAAAATAATAACAGCTGAAAATTGTGTTCATTTACAGAAGCACCTTAGTAAAATAAACTAAGTGTAACAGCTAAGGCAGCAACCTACCTAACTTTAGTGAAATAAAGCATGGGCTTGTGTGTGGGAGGGGAGAGGGAGAAGGGAGGGGGCTATGAGGGCTAGATTGCGTATTGTACATTGGCTACCTGATGTGAGAGTTTAAGAATTTTATTTTATTTTTTCCAGAAGAATATGTCATTGAGATTAAAAATCGCTTCAAATGACCTGGCCAAGACAGGCAGCAGTAGCCTACAGTCAAACAAGGAGTAATTAATTAATATTAATATTAATTAATTACTTGCACAGCGATAGACGGAGAGTGTTAAGCCTGTGTTTCTATTTAGCACTTACCTGTTAACTACTGTCACCTTTTTTGCGCAGACCGCATTGCCCTTTTAGTATATGTCCGTTTTTATATCACCCATTTATGTTTCATGTTTCAGGTGACTGACGTGATGCAAAGGGTTGCTGTGGCCAGAGCCTCGCTACGGGTAAGCGAAGCACACTTGCTTTGTTGTATTTTATTTATTTTTAGCCATGGTATTTATAATCTTTTAAATCTGTAGAGTGGAAGTCCCTCACCCCTGCTTTCTGACTTGGTGGGCCACAGGCAGGACTATTGTGTGTATGTGTAGGATACTCATACGAAGTAGGCTCATATTTAATATTTCCAAATGCACCCTTTAAAAGGGGACAGGCCAGCCACTGTTTTCTATCGTTATTTTATATTTTCTTTCTGTTTGTTGTTTTCTTTTGCATGCCCGTACTAGTTGCTATTTTTTAATTTGAATTGTGTAACTCAGATTACTCTCCTTCTATATCGCAGGGATCTCTGTACAAAGCTGGGCCCGTGGTGACACATGTCTAGGCTTGCTGTGGTGGGACTGCACGGTATGTACTGCTAAATACACATTTTTATTGTTTACTTTCTGTGTTAAGTTTTTAGTAGGTAGTGCTTGCTTTTCCCTTTTGTTTGGTACTGGCTTTTGTTGCTTTAGTTTATTTTGTCTTCTATAGTGGCTAGACAGCGTGCACGTGCAGATCAGACCTTTTTTTATACCATAAGGAGGGTAAGCTGTAGTCAAGAGACTGCTACAATTGCATCCCTCTCTTTAGATGTTTTTTAACCTAGTCACCCTGTTTTCAATAAATAAGAATATATTTTTGCACCAATTCATGCCTCAAGTCATTGTTGATGCCAAGGGAAGACACATCGGCAAAAGCGACACACACTCATAATTGAAAGTGAACTTGTTCCTCCTGCCCTCAAATTGGAGGTGGTGTTGTCAGGCATAGAAGGTAATATCTTACCTATGGTTACCACGGGGACCGCCTTCCATTCAGACACGCCACTCCAACATTGACGTCTAATTGTCGTAGTGGAGGCACTTCCATTGTTTTCAAACGTCCCACCACTCCGGCAATTTCTGTTTCCATTCCATGGAGTGGTGGTACTTTACTTTTTTTCAAACATCCCGCCATTCCGACATGAGGTCATTAATATAAATTGCATTAATATTATCACTGTATTTTAATCAATTAATGTGATTATTTCTTAGTTGCATGTGCTGTAGTGTCCTACACTGACATTCGTCATTGGTGATTGGGACAGTCCCGATTTTGAGTTGCATGTCTTGAGTCCCAGCAAAAGCCTGTCAGGATGCTAAAATGTCCTGGTTTCCACCATCCACTATAAAATGTCGCCAACGTGGTCTCATTATAGCCCGATCATTAACTAAAAAACACATAGAAAGATTAAAGCATCCAGCATGTGATTTCAACAATGTGAGAGGGCATACGCAACAGGGATAATCGCACAGTGGAATGCTGCGTGATTTAATCTGCACAGTGGAAAGCGCTCGTCCACTGGGCGGACGAGCGCTGGCCGGAGATGTTCGCTCATTTCAGAAGCAGGGAGATTACAAGACAAAAATAAATGTATAATTTGCCGTATTCTGCCTGGCACTAATGCTCCCGTTGATCTGATCTTTATTCCATCATGAACAATGCTTGAACTGACGAGATAACCGCACCGTTCCCACCTTAAAGGCCTTGCTTATCACACAGGCCAATTTTGATGACACCTGTCCCCAATTCCACACCAGCAGGCTGTCAGCAAAAAAAACGATTTTGGAGCAAATTCACTCCTACAAATATGTGGAGGCTAATTTGAAGAGCTTTGAGTTGAGGTCATGTTTTCTCTACAAGCTCTACGAGGTTGACGTCTTACACACACACACACACACACGCACACGCGCCCGCGCGCACACGGATCCGGCCTTTGAGGGAATATTTACTGACCCTTTTAGTGGAAACCTATAGGTAAAAAAAAAAAGTTGGGGGATATTGTATAACAGTCTATGTTTAACGGATTTCCCAAAAACTGTTGTTTTATTTTTATTGATCCCCTTCGAGAATTTGTGTGGAAAGGGGTGGATCTGGGGTGGGCTATATTCTCACCTTTCTCCTTTGTAAAGCGCATTGTATTGCCTTTGGGCCGATATGAAGTTAACTGCGCCTATTCCTGGATTCGTTCTGCCGCGGCACTCCAAACAATTAAATTCTGTCCAATGTTCGTCCAATCCACTCCAATAGTGGTCCTGCATTGAGTTTAAATCCAACTCTAACTAATAAATGGTCCAGGTTTAAGTTTTATAGAATATTTATACATTCCCAGAGCATGTTAAATAAGTGCACGCCCCGCGCTCGTAACACACTTGTAAAATGCAGTCGTCAATTGATGGAATGGGTTATTTCATACATCATCCCAACCAAAATTTGTAAATAATCAAATAAATTACAAATAAATAATACTGAAATGGCTACTTTTTGGTCGAACACATTTGAACAAAATATTTATGATCCCCAATGTTGACCTGAAGTCGGCGCCACTGATTGATAGACTGTCGGAATGGCGGTACTAAAAGGTGTCGGAATGGGGGCATGTCGAAATGGCGGCATGTCGGAATGGCGGCATGTCGGACTTGCAGCATGTAACCGGTTACCACATTACATTTTAGCAACAATGTGTAGGCTTGTGGTGGACTCTATAGACATAATTCACCATACTGGGTTATTGACATGTTTTCTGTGTTATAGGGACGCTGTCTCTTTAAGATTTTGCAAGTTGTTTGTTGATATGCTGGTCGGTGCGATGTTTGAATAAAAAAAAAATTAAGGGAGAAATTGTTCCTTCACTTCTTTTATTGTAATTTCTACAGTCTATAGACGGAAGGTAATACCTGGGAGAGTTTGTCGACGGCGGGGCCATTAAAAACAGTCGAAAGGGGGGAGAGGGAGACATCAATATCGCAAGACATGCAGGATGCTGAAGGAGGGAAGTAATATTTAAAAAATAAATAAATGTTTAGCAAAAAAGTGTAGTCTATAGACATAAAGTCTCTGCGGGGAGAGTGACGACGGTGGGGCTGTTATCTCGATCTTCTTGTATTTTTGCGCATGCGTGCGTCCATGTGTGTGTCTGTGTGTGTGTGTGCGTGCATGCTGTGTGTGTGTGTGTGAGCATGCGGGCTGCTTGGCACATGCGCACTTGACCAAGTGTGGGGGAGTAACTTGTCCGACAGGCCTGCTATTGTATAGTAAGATATTTTCAAACGGCTCTTATTCTTGGATAGTTGGGACCAAAGGGGCTGGACTCATTGCCTGCGCGATGTTACGACCTTGTGGCTAGACGTATACCAAGGGGTTGATGTGCTAAAGCATAAGTGGTATATTTCAGCGGGAATACAACTTTCCTACCTGTGCTGCACTTTGGTGGCCTCCTTTGTTCCAATAGATCATCTTAGGACAAACACAGCTCATCACATGAATCACAAGGGTCTGTTACTTGTATGAACCAGGGCACGGTTTGCAGACAAAACCATTGAAGATAAGTCTTCTAGCTGACGCCACTGTGAAAAGCTTCTATTCATCAACCCAATACATCTACATGCTAGATCTACCATGCTGCCCCATGTTTTCTTGCTGGCTGTGGGTATCAAACTCACCACTGTAACCTATATTCTAGGGCTCAGGTGGCCCTCTTGCTTGTATTTGTGCAGGCATTCTTGGAATGGCTCCTTCCTACCTCTCAAGGCCGTTACAGTCTGCACTCCCAGGACAACCTCTGAATGGCTCGACTGGAATTACGAAAGAAAGGCTTTTAGTCGCTCTGCCCCTTCCACTTGAAACAATCTCCAGAACAACCTAAAATGGACTAATTGCATTTCAACAATTAGAGTTGATTGGAGTCATTTAAAGTAGCATGGATCATGCATTAAAAGCCTGTCTGGATCAAATTTGTTGCACAAGACTGGTGCAACACAAGACTGTTGTGAAAGTGATTATTTTCATTTCCATGTTTTACGGAGCCCCTCTGGGGTCACATGGTCGAAAAATACCTTGATGTGTAAATCCGTGCGAATGGATTTGTACTCTGTTCCAACGTACTTCCAATGTGTGCGCATGGATTTGGTTGGTTCTCCACAGCAGGGATTCCCCTGAAGCCTTTTGACGGCCTACTGGTCCTACACAGGCCTCATGCATAAGTCTAATTTGTATTCAAGATGTGTTTATTTTTACAACATATTCCAAACACTGTTAAACAATATTTGGTTAACAATGAACTGAGATATCTACATTTTACAACATAATCATAAAAACCACAGATAAATCAGTGGTTGGATTTGCTTTATGTCATGCTGCAACTCTATTAGGCTAAAGCACATGAGAAGCTCTAAAATTAGTGTAAAGCCAACGTAAGTGTACAGTCAAATGTGAAAAGATGAACACTAACTTCAGCCATTCAAACTGTAAAGATGCCAGTCTAAATCAGATATGCGTTTGCGGTCGCAATGCTTAATGGGGAAACCCTGCTGTGTAGAACAAACTAAATTCATGCGCATGGATGAGGGAATCAAGGTATTTGATTACCAATCCTTTCGCACAGATTTACACATAAAGGTATTTTTCTACCATGTGACCCCAGTGGTAAAGTGGAAGCAGGGCATTGGCCCAATCCAGATGCCATGTGGAGTGCTTGATGTATGAAGGATTGCTCGAGCTGCCGCCATCTGTCTCGGCAGAGATATGGCTCAGGTAAATAATAGGAGACCGAGACGCAAGTATTATATGAATGCACCTGGCAAAATAAAAACACAGCTGGTTCTGTTGGTTATAGTAAACAGATTTTTACAACAATTCTGCCGACAAATGTATTCAATGGAGTTATTGCAGTTCCAGGTTTGTTATGAAATGTATTCTGTTTCTCGATTCTTTTACATTTCTGGTTATAAACCCTAAACTGCCCCGCTGTGTACACGATAACCTCCACCGGTGTCCTAACGGGGCGATGCCAACCTTAAGGGAGGTGGGGACAGAAAAGTATAAACCAGGCTAAACAAGAGGGCAACACAAATACAGTAAGAACTGGTTATAATTCACAATTTGCACAAATCGTACACAAAATAAAGTGGTGTAGATGGTTATATGGATATTGAGACTAAAGAGGGGAAATGATCCGTTGTAGTATGTAATATATTGAGTGGGAAATATAGAAAGCAAGGATACGTTGAATGGTACATGCAGGTCCAACGATGAAGTAACAATGGGAACAATGAGAAACATAATAGAACTGGATTGAGAGGGAACTGGTGGTAGGCAGAAGATAATATGTACAATTGTTTATAATGCAAGCTCCATGAAGGTCATTAATTTCATTATTGGTCAACTCAAATTCCATAAATGTTCTTTTGTGTATATTGCTCTCATACATTTAATCTATCGTCATGAATTGGATGCACATATGGAATATCACAATGTACCTAAAGTTAAAAGAGATCTTTAGACTGATCAATCAGGTCTGGTCAATATTTAGGTGAAAAAGGGTATTTCTTTCTGTTTTTCATACCAGAAGGTCTGAAAGTATCAGTTAAAATTTAGCTTGGATGTTGTTTCCTAAATGTTCAGAAGTGGTCCCACTCCTAGATTAACTGTCAACGAATGAAAAAGGGTTGAACTATGTGTAATCAGAAAGGTCCTTTATATGGACACATGTCATTTGTCACTAAATCTCACTTCATGCTAGATTAATTTCCCCTGAGAAGTCCGGATCTATGAAAGGTTATGTATGTATACTATTAACTAGCTTTGCCTTGGGGTTGCCCATGACATTGTAGCTGATGTTCTTTCCATTTGTATCCTGTTCACTCCTTCCCCACCATGTTGTTCAGACATTAATGCCTCAAAACACAGAAAGAGGATGAAAATAGATGAAAACATGTACCTCTTTTTACAGACCCTTTTTTTTCACAGCACAACAACTTCACACAGTAGGGTGCAACAGCCTATCACATCCCAATCTGAAAGGTTCTAAATGACTGCGGCACGGGAAAACATCTCTCTCTCTCTCTCTCTCTCTCTCTCTCTCTCTCTCTCTCTCTCTCTCTCTCTCTCTCTCTCTCTCTCTCTCTACACCCCCTCTCTCTCTTTTTCTCTCTCTCTCTCTCTCTCTCTCTCTCTCTCTCTCTCATCCCCACTTGTTACAACCTCTGAAGTTAGATGGTTTCACGATTGGCTGTATCTCCCCAAAAAATCTAAAAATATATATATAATATTGAGGTAGTGTTTAAGTGAGTGTGCGAAAGCCAGTGTCTCGGTAGGCCCTTGCTTTTCACAAAATCCAATTTAGAAATTGATTAGATAAATTCCACCTTCACAACTGTTACTAGAAGTGACTTGCAATCAGAGTGACTGATGTAGTCCACATTTCGAATTCTGTAGCCTGATGTCCACCCATGACATGTATAATTTCATTGAACAAAATGAAATACTACCCAGCTCATTATAGAACGAAGACACAACTATTTTACAATTCATCATTGCGTTAAATGGGTAGCACTATACAACGTATCTGGGCTCCACCAGTCCTCCTGTGTCACAGCAGAGCTCCTGGGGGTAGACTGGGCCAGGGCCCGGCAGCAGGAACTAGAAACGGCAATGGGCAGAGTCACGCCTTGTTTCCGGTTTCCTGTTCCAATGAAGAAAACAGATTTGTGAGAGTCGATGAAACTTTCGCTAGTGGACTTTATTAAGCGTATTCCTACAGTGGCCAGCCTACAAGGTGTTGATTTAAAACCTTTGCAGACACTTTTTTACACTTTTCTACTGCTTTCCGAGTTTGTGTTCAATTATGTGCTTACAGATCCCCAGCTCCATGAACGTCATTGGTCTATACAAATATGAAGCCAAAAAGGAAAACGACCGTGCATGAACTCAACCGGATTTGAGCTTTACAGTCAGACTGTAGACATTAATCAAAATCTCTGATTTGTGAGACTACAAAAACAACATCAACACATCTTTATAGAAAACAATAATAAACCAATGAGCCAAAAGAACCAGCTTTTATTGGTGAGCTGAGCAAAATGATCTGACTCACTGATAAAAGGCTGGCCATTACTTGTTTGAGATGGGCCAGACTGCCCATCACTAGTTTCAGATGGGCCTGTATTATCCACCCCTTTCACACTGACGGATCCCTGGACCAATGGAGTCAGACAGAGCTGCACCTTGAATGATGCCAGTCTGCTGAACCGCATTTAACTTCTCTGCCGTTTATTTTCACCTCTCGTCAACATCCTGAAATAATAAAGTAATAGATCCATTACTGCATTTTATTGCAATTCCTTACTTTTCCATTCTATTTCAGGCTTTTTAATACAGTTTGGAGATACAGGGATAACAGCACAGCACAACATGGTGTTTGGTTTGCTTTTGGAGGAGGATTTGCTAAGTCTAGGTGGGAGCTATCTACCTGATTTTAAAGAGAGAGAATGGTGCAGTTCAATTAAAGGATATTGATGCCAACATCCCCAATTAAATAACCCACAAGCAACCAAAGATTTTTTGTTTTTGTCTACAGAACCAATGACGATTAATTAAGTTGTCGTATTGTTTTTGTACCTACCAAGAGAACGACCAAGAAATTCCAAATTAATTTAAATATACATTGTCTGCCTAGTTCTTCGAGATGTACGGTATCTCAAGAGGTTTTTTCAGTGGTCTCAGCTGCTATAAAATCTACAATAGTTTTAAAGTAGATGTATGTTTCAAATACAAACAAACAAAAGCATACTGCCACATGTACTGCCATACAACTCTCTAAGAAAGCAAAACAGCTGAATTTCCCTATTACAACAAGAGCCCTCAGTGAAATGCAGACTGGTTTCTGTAGTTATTACAACAGACTACCAGCGGAGAGATGGAAGTGCCTTTCTGTACGTTACAACCTGGCCTGTAGGGACTCAGAGTGGGGGTCCGAGGGGCCCATCAGTGACAGTATGGCAGGTCAGGATGGGATGGAGGGGAGGTGGGGCCCCATCAGTGACAGTATGGCAGTCAGGGTGGGATGGAGGGGAGGTGGGGCCCCATCAGTGACAGTATGGCAGGTCAGGATGGGATGGAGGGGAGGTGGGGCCCCATCAGTGACAGTATGGCAGTCAGGGTGGGATGGAGACGGGGTGGGGGGGCTGCAGTCAGCTGATCGGTGCAATGGGGTCGGCCCAGGGTCACCCCCCCCCCCTCCCCCTTCTATCCGTCTATTAACCCCTTCCCTAAGGGATGTGAAGAATGTAAACCCCTTCACCTTTATGAGCCGTAGCACTTTTTAAATAAGGATCAGCCACTAGGGAGCCCAGTCGACCTTGTCATGACCCTGCTCACCTTTTATTCCACCATCACTCAGGGCCAGTGAGGCAGAAGAGGGGAGGACAGGGAATTCTATGAGGTAAGAAGAATGGCTCTGGTTTAAGATGAGTATGTATCATTAAAAATAATGTCTTGGATATCGCCTTCAGCTCCTCTCGTCGTCCCTTTACAAGCTCTTTGATCTGCCCAGACACGCAATTTATGAGGCTTAACAGACGCAGGCCACTTGACCCATCACCACGGCCCACCGTCCTGTCCCAATACAAACAGCTTATCTGCGCTGATTCATAACTGCTGTCAACGGTCTCATCTCTTTGTTGCCGCTGCCCCTACAATGGTTGATCCGTACAAAAGCATCGAAATTAAAATATTTTGGAACTTCATTGTGTGTTGCAGTGTGTTTATGTGTATGTGTGTGTCTCTGTGTGCACATGCATGTGTGTGTCTGTATGTGTGTGTGTACGAGCAGAAGCGTGTGTGTTTGTGTGTGTGTGTGTGTGTGTGTGTGTGTGTCTTTGGGCTGAGATCATGAGCGTTGATTAACCAAACTTTGCACTCGCAATTAGCCCAGTGTTTCAAATGGTTTCAACCTTGGTGTCTTTTTCTTCAACCAGAGTTTAGCATCTGCTTTCCTCCCATTAGCACTGAGGAGACAAATGGCCTCAGTGTGTTTTACTGCACCGTCTGAATATGTGATGAAGAATAGTTGAGAGAGAGAGAGAGAGAGAGAGAGAGAGAGAGAGAGAGAGAGAGGGAGAGAGGGGGAGAGGGGAAGAGAGAGTATAAACGTCAGGCCTTCATATCACTGTCAGAGACACTTGAGGGTTTGTGGAGCACAGGTCTTCCTCCCATCTGAACCATTCAGCCAGACGACTCCCATGAGGTGTAAAGGTCATTTGTTCCATGCAGAGAGTGAGAGCGAGAGTCTAGGTGAGTGGTCCTGAACAATGTTACACAAAACATATGCGGGACCGTCCATGCCTATTGATTATGCATTTAACATGGATGTCTCTTGTTTTGGATGATAAATATGGCTACAAAAAAAAAAGAAAATTGTCCAGAAATGTCCACATTAGGTTGGGTTGTAATGGACATTTGTATGATAATCCCAAATAGACAAATGTGCTACGTTCATGACATTCTCAACTGTAATTGTTGGTGTCTGTGTGTGTGTGCGACAGAATGTGTGCCATTGTGTGTGTGTGTGTGTGTGTGTGTGTGTGTGTGTGGGGGGGGGGGGGGGGGGGAGGACGGTGGAGGGGATGGATTTGCCGGCAGTGCAAAAAGAGATTGAGGGATGAGATGACATTTATCAAATATTTGCAGAGCCTCAATGGGTGAAGCCAACGGTTCATTTTTTAATTGATTCTAGTGTCTGGTTATTTGCATCAAAGATCGGGTAATCCCATATCCATGCTGCAGAATAAGTGTATAAATGTGTGTCCATTTGTCTGTGTGTGTGTAGGTGTGTGCGTGCGTGCAAGTGTGTACCTGCGTGTGTGTGCATGTGTGCCCGTGTAAAGAGCTCATCAAAGTAATGTCAGATCAACTCACATGAATTTTCGTCCAACCGTTTTTATCCAATGAAAGGATATTAATAATCAATACTCCTAGTCGAATACATGTATTTGCCGCATCTTACTCGGTGGGAAATAGAAACAGCTCCATCTAGTGGCTGTCTTGACATTACAACGTTTTGCACATCCTGTACATATGAAGCATGGTTAAGCACGAGATAAGAAATCCAAGGATCTACATCCTTATAAGGTTCTCCTGTCCTGAATGATGGAAACAATGTGTAAAGAAAACACAGTGCGTAGGAGAACATTCATTTCGATTTAGAGATTTACACACACACAAACACGCACACAAACACACACACACACACACACACACACACACACACACACACACACACACACACACACACACACACACACACACACACACACACACACATTCACTCACAGAGCAACATTGTATCCACCTTTTCAGACACAAGGACGTCTCCCTCAATGGCTTTTCCTCACCGGGTTTCTTCCTTGCAGCCTCTTGGGCAGTACGTTAGGCAGGATTTCAGCCAGTGTGTAACGGAGCTTGGAGGAATGTGCTCTGGAGTGGCAGCGCTCATCTGTAGAGGCAGCGAGTCGAGGCAGGTGCTGCCGTCCTGCTCTGGGCCAGCGGGGGGGGGAGGGGCATGGCCCAGGTGAACCGTCCTGATGTATTCCACACTTGCTTGTTTGCTCATAAGAAGTGGAAGATGAAAACATGCCCTTAAAGTAAAAGGGAAAATAGAGGCAGGGAGTAGCTGAGGGCGGGGGGACATTAATGAAAATGAAACCACACATTTTCTGAGACACCATCAACAGATGCATTATTCATTCCATGCCCACATTTCAATGTCTGCCTACCTTTCTATGTACCTCTCTACCTCTCTCTCTCTCTCTCTCTCTCTCTCTCTCTCTCTCTCTCTCTCTCTCTCTCACAGCGCCCTATCAGCCTCATCTGCAGTGGGCAGGCCCTGATAACATAGGTGTGTACACAGATACCTGCCTGTTCCCAGCAAGGTGTTTAGAGCTTAATGTGGGCATTTACAATGCTTTACTGAAAGCTTCCACGTGCACACACCGCCCCACACACACACACACACACACACACATGGACTATGAAATGTTTTGCATGTAAGGTGTAGATATGCTAGTTCTATACAAAATGTATGTATTTATTATAGCTGGGGGTTTTAATGGGTTTGCAGTCAATATTATATGGGGTGCATTTGTGCATGCAGCATGCTTATCCAGCGCACACCTGGTTACCAGGGTTAACCTGTTCAAACCCTCCAGGTCATCTATACCCAGACATGCTGCCTGCATCACCTGGGTCGCAGCGCTGTGAATACTGATAAACACCATGCAAACACCTTCTGTCAGTAGGTCAGCGCACAACACACACTCACATGTGCACACTAACATTGACACACTTGCATGTGCACACTAACATGGACACACTAACATGTGCACACACAGCAATTTCTAAAAAACACAAAACACACAGACACACATACGCATACACACAACCGCACCCTCGACGCGCACACACCGGCAGGGCTGGCCGGGGGGGTGGAGATAATGGTCTGTGGGCCACAACAATAAGCAGACCCTGCTGGAGTGTGGACACAGAGGGCCCCTGTGCAGCCGTCAGCCAGCTCTCCATCGCCAGGACCCCTCACACACCGGGCTGCTGCAGCCTGCTGTAGGCACACTAAGACAGATGACACACACAAGCACACACCTGCATATGTGTGAGCACACAAACTTGTACATGTGTACCTGTGAGTGTGAGTGTGTGTGTATGTGTGTGTGTGTGCGCACTAAGATAGATAACACACACAAGCACAGACCTGCATATGTGTGAGCACACAAACATGTACATGTGTACCTGTTAGTTGGTGTGTGTGTGTGTGTGTGTATATGTTGGTGTGTGTGTCTCAGTGTGTTTGCGTTCATGTGTGTTTGCACATGAGTGTGTGTGCATGAGTTTGTGCATGCATATGTGTGTGTGCGTGTGCGAGCGTGTGTGTATCTGTCTCCGTGTGTGTCATTGCGATATGCAAAGCAGCGTTCTGAAGAAATGGGGGCTGAGTGCCTACCCAGACACCCACTTTTCACACAATGGGGAATCAACACCAAGAACTGCCCTGCCAACAATGGTCTGTCTCACTTGCCTCTTCTCTCTCTCTCTCTCTCTCTCTCTCTCTCTCTCTCTCTCTCTCTCTCTCTCTCTCTCTCTCTCTCTCTCTCTCTCTCTCTCTCTCTCTCTCACCAAGCATTCGTCTAGCAGTACATGCTCCCATGTGCTAGCACTCTTGGAAAAGCTGTCTCAATCAATAACTCCCACCACTCAATACGGCTCACAATTCAGCTTCAATAGAACTCATTAAACTTGACTGGCATGTCTGCACAATATTCCTGCACTGGTTCAGATACAATCATAGCATTAAATGATAACAATGGAGGAATGCCAATAACGAGTGAGAAACAACCTGAACAATATCTACTCCTCATTGACATGTTGTCGCTCTTTCTTTATCAGTCTCACTAAAACACTCACACACGCACATGCACAAACACATTCTCACAGGCACACACATACACACAAAATATCTCTGTTTAACATTCACACATCCACTCTCTGTCCAAGTTCTGCTTTCTCCTTCTGTGTTTGTGTCAAACCAAATCAAAAAGCTGAGGAAAGTACTTTTTACATACCCCGCAAATCAGCAATAAACCTTTTAGTCCTGGTCATTTATCTACTGTTGAATGTACTCATTCTAAAGAAACTTCAAGTTCCATACCTATTTTGTATGTAATGGTAAATATAAATGAGAACACATACCCAAGTACTTGTTTGACTGTTATTGCATTACTGCATATTTGTAAATGTCAGTTTTACATTTGGAGTGGTAGGGTGTCAACTAAAAGCTATGTATAAGCATTACTTAGATACGTTTTTAAGTTTTGGAGGGAAAGCTTTACGTTCGTGTTAGCATGGGTAGCACGAGGCTACTGGCTTTAGTAGCTTAACCTAACCTTTACATTACTACATCTGTTTTGAAATCAAAGACGATTCAAGATGTTATTTTTTGCGCAATTGAACTATTGGATTTCCTTGATTTTGCTTCTAATTCTGCTTCGAAAGCAGAGTAGCAACAGTCCATTTAGCATTAAGTGTCCAGCCCACTTCTGATGAGGCAGGAGTTGATCATTTTTTTTTATTAAACAATGAGTGAGACAACAAGAACATGTGTAAGTGCAAGTGTAAGTGTAAGAATGTGTGTGTGTGTGTGTGTGTGTGTGTGTGTGTGTGTGTGTGTGTGTGTGTGTGTCTAACTGGGAAAACAAGAAAAAAGTGAATGAACAGGGATGAATATTGTGTATATATAAGTGTTAAGAAGAGAGGAATACGGTGGGGAAAGGAGAGAAAAAAGATTTAATTTGGCACTAAGAAAGAGGAACAATTTAGGCAACCAGAAGTTCAAACAAATGTTTATCAGAGAACAAATTATAGCCCATGGTTGCCATGGATGTATTTGGCCTCTCCATTCCCGGCACACCGTCCGCAGCCTCCAGCCTCCTCTTATTTCAGCAGCCGCAGCACAGCAGTCGCAACCAGCAGCCACCAGCAGCCACCAGCAGCCACCAGCAGCCACCACCAGCAGCCACCACCAGCCACCACCAGCCACCAGCAGCCACCACCACCGGCCACCAGCAGCCACCACCAGCCACCACCACCGGCCACCACCAGCCACCACCAGCCACCAGCAGCCACCACCACCGGCCACCAGCAGCCACCACCAGCCACCACCACCGGCCACCAGCAGCCACCACCAGCCACCACCACCAGCCACCACCACCAGCAGCCACCACCAGCAGCCACCACCACCGGCCACCAGCAGCCACCACCAGCAGCCACCACCAGCAGCCACCACCAGCAGCCACCAGCAGCCACCACCAGCAGCCACCACCAGCAGCCACCACCAGCAGCCACCACCAGCCACCACCACCAGCCACCACCACCAGCCACCACCAGCCACCAGCAGCAGCCACCCCAGGGCCAGCAGCAGCCAGCACAGGCAGCAGCGGTCGTCACCACCATCCATCCACCAGAACCAGCCAGCTCAAGCAGCCATCGCCTCCGGCAGCAGCCACCTGCAGCTGATCTTTTTTTGTATGTTGTGTTGTCTTAAACGCATTGACAACATTGTAGTTGCTATTTGGTCTATGAACGATGATCAGAAGAGGAAGTCTGGCCAAATATCTTACCCGGCTACCCTGGCAGCCCAGACATCATGCCCGTTGTCCCCTGGGTGTTCCCCACCGAAATAAAGAGTTAAGAATAAAGCGTCTGCATTCCATCGCCGGCTAGGGAAAGGAGAAACACAAACGCCCTGTGAGGTTTGTCTGCTCCAGCACCATGGAATAAAACGATGCCAGCTGCTATCTGGGCCTCCTCTACATGTTATAGCTCTACATTCAGACTGCTGCTCCTCTACATGTTACAGCTCTATATTCAGACTGCAGCTCCTCTACATGCCACAGCTCTACATTCAGACTACTGCTCTTCTACATGTCACAGCTCTACATTTCGACTGTGGCTCCCCTGCTCTACATTGCAGGACTGCATCTCTGAACTTGAGAATGAAATGAAAATCCTTAGAGACCTCTTGTCTGTTTGGAAGCAGCTAAGTCTAGGGTTGACGCTACAAGACCACAGAAATCCACCTGAAAAGGGAACCACAGCCATTGGTGATAAGATAAGGGTTAAGGTTAGGGTTAAGGTTTGGGCCACCTGAGGAAGGAACCACAGCTATTAGGTTTAAGGTGAGGTGTTTTTCTCTCTATTGCCACTATCCTGGACCATAGGAAGCATCAAGGACAAGTTACACAATGGAAGTTGTGTGTTGTTGCAGACGGAGTGCATTCTGACCCCAACCCTCTGACCCTACTCAGCTCCATCCATCTCTCAGAGATGCTACATCATTCTTAGACACTGTCTGAGGAATCGCCTCTCTAAACCTCTCAAGTTTTCAATGTTTTTACTAATTCCACAAGTTTGGATAATGGCATCAATATATCATCACTATCATTGTCAAAGGAACCTAGAAGAAAAGGAGTAAATAGTTATTGTAACCAGAATCAATGTGTTCCATTAGTGGCCAATAACAATGAAGAAGAACAACATATTAACCTTAACTGTGTGTAACAGGTTTATAAAGCGACTGAATAAGGACTTTTGGGACACTGGCCCTGACGGAAAGGAATGATTTGTTTCTTAAGGCTTGCAGTTCGCCTACAGAGAGGACCAACATGGTGATTACTTTTCACCTCCTTTCAACCAGCAGCTCTTCAATAGTTTATACTCTTCAACCTCATCTCGATTGCATGTAATACACATTGGAAACGGTGGTGGTCACACGGTGGTCCATTTACCCATAAAACCTAATAATTTGCATAACAACATGCGTAGTTACCAGGGATGGAAATTAACACCCGCCACACGCCATTTGCGGGTGGATTTGTATGGTGGCGGGTAAATTGTGTCACTTCACCCGCCACTGTGTCGGGTAATAGTTTCCAGTCAGGTCCGATCAAATTTGCATATTTAATACATTCGTCATACGGCGAATGTTCCGCAACCATTATTGTCAACATCCGGCCCCCTTCTTCTTCTACGCCTCTTTTGCTGAACTGCGACTGTCAACATCCGGGATAATATACCGGTAACCATAGAGATAATATGCCGGTATCAACATTCGGTATAGTATGCTAGGCTAATTATTGACATAAAAAAAAAATACTAGAGAAAGCAATGTTGTGTTTCCTCACCGGAGGAAAGAGAACAGCTGGGGAGAGTGTAGGCCAGGTACAGGTGGCGGATGATAGTACGGCTGTCATCCCCAAAAAGAAGCGTTGTTTTAATAAGAGATGGCGAACATCGGACAGTGGGCAACACCGTGACCGGCTGGTGTTTGACGGGACGAGCCAGACAATGTTCTGTGCTCTCTGTCGTAAACATGCTTCGGATGGCCACAGGTCCAATAGTTTTGTGAGTGGGACACAAAACCTAAAATTGGAAGCCGTGGAGGACCACGAGTCCTCAAAGAGTCACCTTAACGTTTTGAAAATTGCCAAGGGAAAATCAGCGCCCGAAACCACGGCAGCGATGAGGCCGCTCGTTAGCCTCAAAACAGCCCAGCTTGATAGAAGTTAGTTCGAAATGCACACGCAATTGCCAAAAAGGGAAGGCCATTTCAAGACTTCGAATGGCACTGCACGTAAGTTATTTTTTTATTTTCTATTAGGCCTAATGCAATAGTTTGTTGCTGTCGAAAAACATGCAAGCATGTTGGGTAACCTTAGAGCTCTGCTCACTTGTTTGGCAAACAGCTGCTTTCTGTCAGTCTGGTCAAAACAGATGTCAAGTGTGTGTGCTAAGACGTAGGGCTGTCCCGAATACCATTTTACAGACTTCGAAAACTCGTTGGATATTCCGAGCGAGTATTCCAATACTGGTTCAAAAACAACATTAATAATTGAACAGTAAAAAAGTCGGGGTTCCTTACTTTGCTGTTGTTCCGTTCCAAATCAGCTGTCATCTGTGCCATCGTAGCCCTTACAGGAGCTTATCAATTCATCCCGTAACGTGCATATAAATCCATACAAAGATCCAATGTTTAGTCGTTTGTGTCCATATTAAATCCATCATTGACCGGGTATTCCTTTGACAAAAGCCAGTCTGTGAATGCGCAATAGCAGGGCTGCATATATATATATATATATATATATATATATATATATATATATAGAGTTTAATGTATTCTGACGTTTTTCAATGTGTCTTGCACTTATTAAGTCATTGTTTCTGTTCTTGTTTCTTCATGGTCTGTTTTCAAATGTTTAATTTCGAATGCATAGGCAGAGCCTTCCTATACCGAGAGGATACATCTGTTGCATTATAGGGGCAGATTTCATTATACATCTGGTTGAACTGAAGAAATTAAAAGGCCAGTGCACTGAAAAAACAAATGTTCCTATTGACTTATGATGGTGTAGCCATGCATGTTGTTTTATTGTCAATATGTCAATTTGTTTTTTATTGAAAATACTTTGTATAGATTAATTATCCCCAAACTTGTCATCGTAACACCTTTGAAATAAACATGACTTAACATGGCAGATACCTGTGTATTGTTTATCATATGCGGTAAGAGTGTAACATTTTCAACTCAGTTCCTTGGTAGCAACTACTTACAGTAAAAATCACTTCTGATGGAAAAAATGAGGTGTATGAAAAACACTTTTCTTATCTAGTGTTACTATTATATTGTTTAAAATGTACGCATATATTAAAAAAATATATAGCGTATAAAAAGTGGTTGGTAAAAAAAAAGAGTGGCTGGTCGATTTTTAAATCTACCTGCCACAGTGGCTGGTAGGCAAAAAAGTTAATTTCCATCTCTTGTAGTTACGAATGCAAATGATACCCGACGCGGCACTGTTTTTCATGCTATCTGCAGTTCACTCTAGAAAGCCGCAGTGTAATGATTTGTCCTCTAGGGGTCTCTGTTTCTCCTTTCTCCTCTACGCCCTCTGGTGAGGGGAGGCGTATGATTGGCGGAGGCGGGCAACAATAGTTTAGGTGTACAGTGCACTTGGGGAACCTCTAGGTGTCAGCCATTATCTGGTAGGCTCTCATTATCACTGCTGGAGCTCTAAAGAAGCCCAGGAAAAATCGATATCTGCAATTTTTCAACAAAGTGCTATTTTATAGATTGGGTTCCTCCAAATATTACGAGATCCACCAAGAGCTGTGTTGTTTTGGGAGATAAAAAGCTCATTGATGCTGCTGTCTGTTTCATCTGTTGCACGTATTGACTGATATCTATTGACAAAAGACATGGTAATACAGCACATTAATTTAAGAAAACCTAGAGACAATGAGCTAGAGGGAATTATAAAGGTTTAGTGCTTCTAACTCTGAAGGCATCTAGGCATCTGATGTAAACGAAGTCGATGTAGCTAAATAGTTGGTGCTTAACTGGAGTTAAATGAATTGTATTGTGCCCATAAACTAAACGCTAGACGTACATTCTATACACTTCTGGCTTGAATTGTTAAGAACTAAAGGCTTGGAAACCAAAACAAATTATTGAGTGTATAACAGAAAACGATGCAGTCGTTATTTTTTATATTTAAGGATGTTTATATTAAAGACCTGTGAATGAGCATGAGGATGTGTCAAAGTAAAAGCGTGAACACACAGACACACACACACACAGACAGACAGACAGACAGACAGACAGACAGACAGTGTGTAGTGCAAATGGAATAATAGCATTTCTGAACACAAAGGCAATAAAATTGACACTGACAATCAGTTCCACTTGTGTCTTTTATTTTTGAACCTTAACTTCCCAACATTATTCCACAAAGACATGGTTTTCAATAATTAATATATTGTTGTGTACATATAGTGACGATTAAAAAAGATTCACAATACAAAATACATTTTTAAATATGGAGAATGTCAATCGCATGTCAAAGTATTGATTTATTTAGTACTTATCATGCAATCAATATATAAAAATAGACTTCTGATTATGTTTATATACATTTCTTTTTATAAATATAAGTAAACAAATGTATTTTTAAAATACAAAGATAAATACAGTCACAGAGTGTACATTGTGTACCAAACAAGCAAATACAAACATTTTTTTGGGATATTTAGCATTCACAAAACACAATTATATTAGAAATGCAACTTTAACGACAATTGCAGGTCTTCATTTCTGACTTAATTTCTTCATTCTTTTTTCGGCCAAATAAACGACTTGGTCACGATAAATATGGCAGGACCCCACCCTAACAGGGCGGAGCTTAATATAAGTATTAAATATTCATCAAGAGGGTCTCTCTCTCTCTCTCTCTCTCTCTCTCTCTCTCTCTCTCTCCCAGGGCCCAGCTATCAGGGTCTCTCTGGGGGCCAAGGGCCCAGCTATCAGGGTCTCTCTGGGGGCCAAGGGCCCAGCTCCGAGGGTCTCTCTGGGGGCCAAGGGCCCAGCTCCGAGGGTCTCTCTGGGGGCCAAGGGCCCAGCTCCGAGGGTCTCTCTGGGGGCCTAGCTCTGCCGGACGTCCTGCAGCAGCTTGTTGATCTCGGCCACCAGCTCGCTGGCGTCCATCAGTTCGTGCCGGCTGTCGCTGTGCTTCCCCTGCAGCTGGCCCAGCACCGCCTCGAAGTCGTCCTCCTCAAAGTTCTCCGGGATCTCCTCCATGGCGGGGAGCCACTTGGAGGAGGGCCCCGGCGGGGGGGCCGAGGCTGGGGCGGGCCCCAGGGCCGCTGGGGGGTGCTGCGGAGGAGCTCCCGGGCCCATCGCTGCCGCAGGGACCAGGGGCCCGGGGCCGGCGTGGGGTCTGTGCCCGGGCCCGCCGCTGTTTTGAGGGCTGTTTTTCGGCGCCTGGGAGCCCTTGTGGGGGCCGCCCTGCGAGCCGGAGAGTTTGGTGCTGGGCTTCAGGGTGTGGTAGCTGCCGTTGTGGTGGGGGAGGTGGTGCAGGTGGAGGTGGTGGTGCTGGGGATGGGGGTGGTGGTGGTGGTGGTGGCCCTGCAGCCCCACGTTGCTCCCGGGGTTCTGGAAGTGGGTGTTGGCCGCCCAGGCTGCCACCCCCTGCTGGTGCACCGAGGCGCTGGGCTTGCCCGGGAGGTGGCCCCTCTTGCGGTCCAGAGAGCCGGTCATGGGCACTCCCACGCCGCTCACGCTGGTGGCCTTCTGGCCCTCGCCCACCTGGGCGTAGGAGTCCAGGGAGGGGGGCAGCAGCCGCTGGAACACGCTGCTCATCTCTGACAGAAGGGAGCCGGTGCCGCACAGGTCCTCCTCCTCCTCCTCCTCCTCCGCACCCTCCCCGCCGCCGCCCGCCTCCCGCCGGCCCTCCGCCTCCCGCCCCTCTGTGTCCTTGCCGAAGGTGCTGAAGCTCTGGTGGCCCCGGGCCGGCCCCGCGTCGGTGCAGGGCTGGGGGGTCTTCTCCTGGGCGGGCGGGGGGGCCTCCTCCCCGGGGATGTACAGGTTGCTCCGGTAGTCTGAGGCGGAGGCGGGCGAGGCCAGCGGGGGCATCCAACACTGGTCCGAGTGGCCCAGGACCCGGCACTCCTCAGTGCACAGCCTCGTGGCTGAAGGGGGACAGAGGGGGGGTCAGGAGGGCTGGGGCCACACGCACACTCACGCACCCACGCACACGCAGGCACAGGCACACACACACCACGGCAATGCACAACAAGACGTGTGTCGCCGCAGGGCCGACGCCACGGAGGCCGACATGCGTTCTTATGAATGATGAGGAGTCAGCGCATGGAGAAGAAGAAGAGAGAGGCTGCAGGAAAGGAAGGGAAAATGCAGTATTTTCATGGGCCCCACGTTTGACTGCATCTCTGGTGCCTGCTCTGCATGGGGGAAATATCTGCCCTAATTAGTGTTTGGGGGGGGAGGCACCAAGGGGGGCCATGCTACCTTCAAATGTATTTACCACTTGGGACAATTCAGAAAGCTAGATCAATGCCTATTACACATTCAAAGGGGACTTCTACTCTAAAAGCCCTGCATCTTTCCCTTTCAAGTCACTCTTTTCAATATTGAATCTTCAAATAGCAAATCTCTAAAGAATAAATTAGACAAATCAAAAATGCCAACTTAAAGCCTTCATTAAAAATACTTTTCAGCCATGCCATTGAGGGACTTCATTATTCCCTCATTAACATGAAAGGAACATTTATAATACATCTTAGAGCAGATGAAAAGTGTGTTTGAGTGCTGTGGGAGGGAGGGAAAAAACAGCAAGAAGCTAGCAGTTGATTGGCTGCCCCCTCAATGAAAACGTTGGTAATAAAACCCTTCAAGATTTATCAAGACTGATCTGCATGTGAAACGAAGAGAACGAAGAGACCCGGGCAAAACACACGCTCCACATGTCCTCGCTCTCTGCTAGAGTGACAGACTGTTCATTCTAATGGCCGCTCATTCATCTGACTTCAATCAACCGCATGGCAAATTGGTTTAGAAAGAACCCTGTTTTTGGGTTGTAGTTTTCTTCTTTAACAACAAGACTATGATTCAACTGAAAGCTTGTTTACCCTAAATATCACTGCACCCTCTTTATGCTCTGTCCTCCTCCAAATTCCCCCCAGCTCCTGCGTTCACCTGTCACTCCATATGTGACAGGTTCGGATTTTATCAAGAAACAAACAAACCCTCCATCCTGCTCTGAGGCGTTCCCCCCGCCCTGTTGCTGATGACAAACTTACAGAGTGGAACTGCGCTTATTCAACTAGCGGGGGGAGTGATGTCAAGCGGCATAGAGAATCAGTCCACAGTGCTCAGCCTCCCCTAACATGCAGAGCAGGGGTGTCTCACGCTGGCCTGCGTGTCGCCGCCGTGTTATAGACACTTGAGAGGAAATAGATTATATTTAAAAATCAATTAGTCTGGCGGCATCCCCGGCCCCACGCGTGTCAGGACTCGGGTGTCAAGCCCAGTGTGAGGTTGATAAACGGCATTAACCGGGATCACACTTCTTTGTGTTGCAAAAGGTAGACAAAAGAAACACCCTATCAAAAGGTTAAGCCTGCCCCTGGAAGTTAGATACCGTCTGCATGGATGCCCTTGCATGGGCAGCAGGTTCTGTGTGTTACAGATTCCCATTGGACAACCTCTTCCCCCTACTCTACCGCTCTCTCTCTCTCTCCCCCTCACCCCTCTAGCTAGCAGTTATAATGACGGGCCATTGGTTAACTGCTCCCATTGCTCGGCGAATGAGGCGGCGTTGTAGGGACGGGGGTTCGGCGTGTGTGTCTCTGGCCGTGCACGATCGAAATAGGTGAGACACGAAATGTGATTACTCTCCGCTGGGGCGTAATCACTATGTGCATGCAGCTCTGAGTCATCGCCATGGAAGCATTCTGTCACATGGCAATTAAATGTTCCCTTCTAATCAGCAGACAGAGTCTGATGTCCCTCTGTTTAGGTAAAAGGAAGGAAAAAGAAGAAGAATGAGGAGAAGTTTGGCGATGGAAAGGTCAGATTGACAGGAAAAGAAAGTGACTAACAAGTGGTGCTGGGGATGGCAGAGGAAGGAGGTAATCAGGGTAAGTGAGTCGTCTGCTGGGACGCTAATTGGGAGGTAGCTCTGTGGTGCTGCTGATGGATGGCTCGGTGAGGAGGTGGCGTGGAGCGAGGAAGAGAGACGGAGGATGAGGATGGCGAGCGGCTGCTGCAGTGAGACGTGCTAAATGCTACGTGTCTGGAAGAGTCGTGTCACATGCTTACCGATTTAGAACGGCTCGGAGGGAAGTTGATGGGTGTTATGCCAAACCGTGCACACCTGTGTTTGTGCGTGTGCACGCCTTTGTGTGTGTGTGTGTGTGTGTGTCTTTGTGTCCCTGCACGTGTTTGTGTGCGTTTCTCTGCAGTTTGCCACACACAGCCACGATTTCTTTTCCTTTTAGACAAACAGGTGCTCGCAGGCTTTGGCAGCGCGGGCTGCTGTCATTTTGTGCCAAGCACGATCAATAAATTGTTAATGAGCGTTGAGTTGCCAGTTTGTAGCTACCGATAGGATTCAGGTGCGGAGACGCTGTGCCAGACAGGGTGGTAATGAGATGGAATGAGATGACAGCAGGCATTCTCTGCCGGCGTGAGGGGAGTGAAACCATGAAGAGGAAAGATTTAGCCTTTTGGTTTGGGAGGGAAAGGAAAGTAACGGAGGCTATTTGAACATTGGCACAACGATAAATATTAAATTGATGGGGGGGAATGGGCAGCTGGTGGAGGCGGTGTTGTGGCATTGAGGGGGTGGAGGGGAATATGGAGGTTGAGGTAGAGGGGAGATGGAGGCAGAGGTGGAGGTGGAGGTGTACCTGCATGCGTTCTGTGCTGGTGGCCGTCGGGGGCATACAGCTCAGAAAAGCCCTCACCCAAGAGGCGGTCCATGGGAGATTCTCTGCCGGGCTCGTAGTCGCTGTCACCTGCCTCGCTGTCCCCACGACCGCTGTCCTTCAGGCTAAACTTATCCATCTCATTCAGCGCGTACCTGGGGAGAGAGACGGTTCAGGACTTAATATCACCTCCACCCAATACCTGGGGAGAGACACTTAGACACCCAATATCACCTAACCCAACAGGTCGGGACTTATGTCTTCCTGTCAATGGATAACAAGAACACAGAGAGAGAGAGAGGGAGAGAGAGAGGGAGAGAGAGAGAGAGAGAGGGAGGGAGAGGAGGGGGGAGAGAGAGAGAGGAGGGGGGGGAAGAGAAAGAGAGAGAGAGGGGGGGAGAGAGAGAGAGAGAAAGAGAGGGGGGGGAGAGAGAGCGAGAGAGAGAGCTCTTCCCAGGTGGTTTTGCATAACATTATGCAAATGTAAATAAGAAATATAGCATTATTAAGATTTCTCCTCATCGCAGGGCTGTGGAGAATGGCCATATCATTGTGCAGCTGTCCAACAATTGCTCGTGGCAAAACCATTTCACAGTGGCTTGTGCAATGAGTGTATTTCATTTCCTCAACAAACAGCCCACAGCAACACTTCTGTGTTTGTTAGGTCTGGAGGAAAATAGCCTCAGAATTTTGAATAACACTTTGCATGAATTATAAGAGCAACATCATTGAATAATTGGATCTTGAAAGAAGCATTTCAAAGGTCAACCTATTGTTCATTTGGTTGTGTTAAAGGATACCCATTAATGGAGTATGAAAAGTGTGTGTGTGTGTGTGTGTGTGTGTGTGTGTGTGTGTGTGTGTGTGTGTGTGTGTGTGTGTGTGTGTGTGTGTGCGTGTGTGTGTGTGTGTGTTGGTGGGTGTACTTGCGTGTATATGTGTGTGTGTGTGTGTGTGTGTGTGTGTGTGTGTGTGTGTGTGTGTGTGTGTGTGTGTGTGTGTGTGTGTGTGTGTGTGTGTGTTACCTATAGCTCCTTGTGTATTTGTTGCCTCTGAAGCTAGGTCTGGGCTGGTACTGGCCCTGATGGAGCATTGACAGAAGCTGTGAGACTTGCTACAATCCCCAGGGAACAAAACAGGAGAGGGAAAAGAAAGAAAAAGAAAAAAGAAAAAATGAAGAGGTGGAAAAAAAAAAGAAAAAAATGATGGAGTCAGACAAGCACTGATGCTGCACAACAATGGGGGGGGGGGGGGGGGGGGGGGGTTCATGGTGACATGTGTGACTCTCACTCCACAACATGAAACAATGGTTAACAAAAGTAGGACACAAAGGACTGGAGGGGACAGAAATGGTGGCGGACAAATTCAAAACAAAAACTGATATGAGAGATCAGAGAAATATTATCGGACCAATCTTTTGAAATCTGTGACATTTTAACCATATTTTAAGATTTATTTTAACATTACCAACATGATACACGTTATCCCAAAGCTATCAATTCATGGAAAAAATATCTGTATCTATTCTGTATTTATATGTATCCCTCTCTCTCTTTCTTTCCCTCTCACTCACTCACACACACACACACACACACTCACACACACACACACACACACACACACGCTCACACACACACTCACACTCACACACCCTCACCTCGACAGGGGGTGTGGCATGAGCCAGCTCCAGTGCAAACTGTTCCGGCACGTGATTGGAGGAGATGGTTACTAGGCTGTTGAGGGACTGCCGGCTGTGGTGGCTCCCCCGGCTCCCGAAGGCGCCCCTGTCCCCGGGGGCGGGGGAGGCGGAAGGCGATTGCGGGTGGGCCCGCACGGGCACCGTGCCGTTGACGGTGGGCACCAGAGTGATCTCCCCCTTGTGGATCTGCCGGGCGGGCTTCTTTGGGTGGTGTTGGTAGCTGCTCTCGGCCGCGCGGCAGTTGTAGTTGTGGCGCGGGTCCTTCTTCTCGCGGCTGCAGCGGGCCGCGGCGAACATCACCATGACCGTGAGCAGCAGGGCGCACACGGCGCCCAGCGAGATGATGACGATGAGCGAGAGGTCCAGGGCGGGCTGGCTGGAGCTGGTGGGGTCCGTCGCCGGGGGCACCTCGGCCGTGTCCTGCAGGGTCAGCCGGAGCACGGCGCCGGTGGTCAGCCGGTGGGTGCCGCGGTCCTGCACCTCCACCCGCAGCTCCAGCGCCTCCTTGGCCACCTGCTCCAGGCTGGCGTTGGTGCGCAGCTCGCAGCGCCGCGCGTCCATCACGAACAGCCCGTCCTCGTTGCCCCCCGTGATGGCGCAGCTCAGCTCGCCGTTGGCGCCGGCGTCGCGGTCCGAGGCCTTGATGGCGGAGACCAGCTGGCCCGGCGAGGCGTACCTCCACAGGCGCAGCTCGGCCGTGTGGTTCCGCAGCGGGGGGGCGTGCACCACGGGCGCGTTGTCGTTCTCGTCCAGGACCGACAGCAGCACGGTGGCGTTGGCGCTCAGCGGGGGGTTCCCGCCGTCCCGCGCCTGCACGGTGAAGGCCACGCGGCTGACGTCCTCGTGGTCGAAGCTGCGCAGGGCGTAGACGGCCCCGTTGGAGGGGTCGATGGTGACGTAGGTGGAGATGGGGCTGCCCTGCACCATGGCGTCGGCCACGGTGTAGGTGACCTGGCCGTTGGTGCCCAGGTCGGGGTCCGAGGCCACCACCGTCATCAGGTAGGCCCCGGGGGAGTTGTTCTCCGACTTGAACACCTCGTAGCGGCTCTTCTCGAAGCGGGGCGGGTTGTCGTTCTCGTCCAGCACCTGGACGGTGAAGTGCTTGATGGTGGAGAGGCTGGAGGAGCCGCGGTCCTCGGCGATCACCGTCAGGCTGTACTCTGAGCGCTTCTCCCGGTCCAGAGACACGTTGGTGAGGATCATGTAGTTGTTCTCGTAGGTCTTCTGCAGCCGGAAGTGACCGTGGCCGTGCAGACGGCACGTCACCTCTCCGTTGGCTCCCGTGTCGCTGTCGTGCACGCGCACCAGCGCTATGAAGGTGTCCACGGGCGCCCCCTCTGAGATGTAGGCCACCTCCTCTTTCCCCGGCGTCATCAGGTTGATGTTGATCTCGGGTTTGTTGTCGTTCACGTCGACCACTTTCACTACTATTTTGCAAAGTCCTGGAATTGAATTTGGACCCATGTCCTGAGCCTGCACGTCCAGCTCATAGGAAGACGTTGTTTCATAGTCCACCTTTCTGATCAGCGTAATGTGACCATTTTCCGGGTTTATCTTAAATGTTCCCAAGATCTTTGGGGAGACGTGGCTGCTGAAAGAGTAAACGATTTTACCATTGGTTCCCTCGTCTGGGTCCGTGGCGTTCAAATCAATGATCAGAGTTCCCAGGGGAGAATTCTCCAGGAAATCGATCACATAAGCTTGCTCATCGAAAGCGGGGCTGTTGTCGTTGGAATCAGAGATGCTGATCTTGAGCAAAGTCGAACCCGATTTTGGAGGAACGCCGTTATCAGAGGCCGTCAGTTGGAGCTGGTAGCTGGACTGAACTTCGCGGTCTAATTCTCGCATCACTACCAACTCAGCATATTTGGCCCCATCCGTTCTCGTCCTCACGTCGATTTTGAAAAAGTTATTGGTGGTCAAGGAATAGGTGTGTAGCGCGTTTTCTC
Source organism: Pollachius pollachius (assembly GCF_949987615.1). NCBI lineage: Eukaryota > Metazoa > Chordata > Actinopteri > Gadiformes > Gadidae > Pollachius > Pollachius pollachius. The sequence goes on along the minus strand of NC_136943.1, from coordinate 17,199,239 downwards.
CCGTGTCCGGGTCCGTGGCGCCGTCCAGCGGCACCCGCGTCCCCACCGACGCACTCTCCGAGATCTCGATAGGGATGATGGCGCGAGAGAAGTGCGGGGAGTTGTCGTTGATGTCCAACACTTCCACCTCCACGTGGAAGAGCTGGAGATACTCTGTGGGCAGCGTGACCACGTCGAACTCGATAGAGCAGTTGAGGTTTTTCTCACACAGCTTTTCTCGATCTATTTTGGTGGCTATGGTTATCTCCCCATCGTCCTCCCGGACCGAGAGGAACGAGGTGTCCCCCCGCTGCATCGCGCGGAACCGAAAGGACAAGGAAGTCGGTAATTTGGATAAAACCCCAGATACGTCCTCCTTTAGCCTCGCAATTACTGTGCCTACTTTCTGCTCTTCATAAACTTTATATTTCAATGTCTTACCGTTAACGCACTGTGCAACTGCGAACAAAACCAGGAATTTGAACAGTGCAGTGGATAAAGTATTTCCTTTGGTTTGGTTATTCTGTGGACCCATCTTCCCCGACAAAGACGGGCTGCACAACATGGGGAAGAAAATCGATGTCCCTTCAAAAGTCTTTCATGATCAGTTCGTGTTGTTATTCTCTGCCTGCAGACGTCCGCGAAGAAAGGAAAAACACAGAGTAGATATCAAACGTTCAAAGAAATCGCTTTGCTTTGGTTTAAGTCCAGAAAAGAACATTCGGCGACGTTTTCCTTCTTCTATTTCTTCTTTACAGAGGGATCTGTTGCGCGTAGGCTACATCCAGATCATCCGTCCTTTGTGTGTGCCAGTGAATGAGAGGAGAGGATGTGTGAAAGAAAAGGCGCAGCTCTCCGTTGTGCGTGCGTCTCTCTCCCCGCGCGCCGCTGTCTGTCTCGGCCCGCCCCGCACCAAAACTGCGTATTTTTTTTCCTCATCGCATACAAAATTCCGCCCCCCTCTCTCTAGTTTTTCGTCTCCTCCTCCACCCCCTTCCTTTAGCCCAGAGTGCCCCTGCTCAGCCTACAGGGGGTCCACACGGGGTTATTGATGGCAGCAGAAGTCTGGCGGCCCAACCCCAGAGAAACCCTGCGTTAAAAGTGTGCCACAACAATAGAGGAGAGGGAGGAATTATTCTGGGCTCCAGTTCAAACAGGCTGGGAGACTGCGGCCCACCGTCGCACACAGTATTGTTACAACTGCAATTCACTAAGTGTGCCCATTCTTTACCGCGCAGAAAGTCGTTTGGCGCGCGTAAGAATGTTGGTGTTTGTTTGTGTCTTGTAAAAATGAGAACCGCTGATTGAAGTATTAAAATAAAGGCTAATATCAATGAAGCACAATCGGCAGATTTCTGTAAATTGTCATCTAAATAGATTTACAATATTTAAAACATTTTGCTGTGCATGTGTGTAATCATGCGACGCATCGTGGCTCCAGAGCTCGATGAATCTCTCTAATCAGTGCAAGCCTTTGCTTGAAACGAACCTTTGCTTGAATTGTTGGGGATCTTTTTGGGGTTTAATGATCAAATGAGTGAAACGCGTTTCTTGTTAATAATCTTGATGTTGCGTCAAGAGAAGGGGGAGCTACTTTATTTTTTTTTAATCAAAAAATGTTACTTAATACTTAGGAAGATGAACGCGTCGCGGGACAATCGAATCCCCGCGCGTGGCGAATCCCTGAAAAGGAGGGCCTCCAGCTGAAAACGCCTCGCGGAAGGTCACGCGGCCTGACATCCCCCCATCCCCACGCCGATCCCTTGTGCATAATGCAGTTTTATGACCCCCGCATCCCAATCTTGAAAACATTCTGCGTCATGAAAACTCAAACTGGCGTTCAGAGAGCAAACAACTAAAGCTGATGTGGAGACCACCGCCATCTGGCGCGAGCCTCAGACAGCCCCCAAACCTACAATTACCCCCCATTCAGACCAGCCGCCCCGCCTGGGAAACACTATGGGAGAATTAGCCGAGGCGCTGAGCAGCCGTCAGACAGATAACATCCAATTCCTCGCCATGCCTTATCAAATCTGCTGCAGAATCCACGACCCCTTGTATATTATAGGACATTCATGTAACTCGTACTTTGAACTCCTACTCATGGGCAAATTTATTCTCTGTTGGTTGGTAGTGATTGCTTTCGCCATCAAAATAACAAATAAAGTCATCACCGCATATTAGAATGTCTTACGGTTTAGTTCCCGGAGTTCCTCTCAGCTAGTACATATGTTCGCCCCTTTCCCAGGGCTGTCAGACGGAGTCATATCCAACGCATACTGTGCACACAGTTCCTCTCATACGAGGAGCCCACTGGGTATCGCCGCGGAGAGAGAAGCAGCATTAAACAACATCCGCCACGGGGCGTCACTCTGCAGGCTGCAGGACGTGCGGGAAAAGTTCAACCGTTCTGATACAGCATGTAGCATTTGGACATGGCTGCACAATCCCGAGACGCTATGGAAGCGGCTTGGTGTTAAACACAACTCACTTTATTGAACTTTATTCAGTTCAGAGTTATTTCAAAGTTGACCTGGGTTGTTATTTCTTGCTAATGAAAAGAAGCAGGTAGGAGGACTACGAGGTCCTGTTCCAATCTGGCATGAAAAACAATGGTCTGCAGCAGACCACTCAGAGGGCCGGTTTGAGGCGGATAGGCGCCGAGATTTTGCCCTCAGGGACCATAAAGTTACCGGGAGCCCGCGTGGGGGAAGGGGGGTCGCGGCAACTTTGTCATTGAAATGAAGGAGATCCCGATGACAAAGGCGCTGAAGCAGGTGGGGCGAGGGGGCTGCAGGGGGAGGCATGTGCGTGAGGGCACTTCTCCACACAGCAGTGCTCCACACAAAGAGAAAGTTCATATACCCTCCCCCATCGCCCCCCCATTTCCATCTCTCCCTCTCCGCGTGTTTCACGCAGAAGCGCGACAGAAGGAGTGCTTCGGCGCGCGCCGGGGTCGCCGATATTGTAATGGCATTTGAGCATCTGCCACAATCACGAGCCGTCTCATTATCAAGCTGCTGCGCCGCGCGCTCATCTCTGACCAGAAGGATTGGATTCGGGGGCGCGGGGTGCGAGGAGGAAATAGCGCTGCTTAATATTCTTCCCGCACACACTCGCCACGCTAACTATAGGCTTTATAAGACACGCGTGGGGCGGCCAGAGTGGCTGATGAAGAGTTCAGAATCACCCACGCACGCTTCATGAAAGACATTCTTCTCTGTCTCTACCACTACAAATGCACAAGGACACGTGTCGTTCAGAAACAACAACCACCAAAGCAAGAAGACTTTATTATTACATTTTGAACATAACCTTTGCAAACAAATAATTTAATAAAATATTAAATAACCCCCTTTCTCTCTCTCTCTCCCTCTCTCTCTCTCTCTCTCTCTCTCCCCCTCCCTCTCTCTCTCTCTCTCTCTCTCTCTCTCTCTCTCTCGCTCTGTACGATGTTGGGTGGCGTGTAGCGATGCTTTACACCGGAGTAATAAAGTGTGTGCTTGTATTTCTCTACACAGAGCATAACATATCGCGATACCTTTTCTTCCTCCCTTCCTCTTTATCGTATTGGCTCGAGAGTAAAAGAGATTTCCAAAATAGGCTGCCGTCAAATAGTTGTGCGCCACTCAAACTGAAATATTCATGAGCTGGAATATAATATGGAAAGATAAATGGTGAAAGCGATTGCTAGGACCCCTGGAATGTTAGAGAGCAGCGAGGGGTCGCAGAGCCCTTTGGCCAATCAGAGAGCGGCTGGAGGCTTAGACGGAGACAAGGTATATTGTCTGTGCTCAGGGAGAAGAAGGAGATGAAATGGTGGGCTTGTTTAAGGTTTCATGCGCTGCGAGACGGCGCTGGTTCCTGTGAGAAGACGATGAGGGGAGAGAGAAGACGAAAGGTGGAGAGGCCCTTCCTCCTCCGACGGACACACGTCTGGCATATGCTGCGCTGACACCCGATCGCCTTGTTTCTGAGGCGCACAATATCCCGCTCTGCCTCCCCCCCCCCCCCCCCCCCCCCCCCCCCCTCCCTTTATCCTACTCTGGGCCGGAGGTTCGGTGTCTGGATCGCTAGCACGGGGGGGGGGGGGGGGGGGGGGGGGCCCAGAGGAGGATTCTTCTCTTGTTTTCGTTGTTTGCCCCAAAGCCTCCCTATCTTTAGTATCCAAATACCTGCACACAAAAACAACGCACACACACAAACACACACACGCGCGCACACACACACACACACACATACACGCACACACCAGGGGACACACAATGACACACTCTGTTCTTGTTTCATTCAAACTAGTACCCCAATTGCATTGTGTGTGTGTGTGTGTGTGTGTGTGTGTGTGTGTGTGTGTGTGTGTGTGTGTGTGTGTGTGTGTGTTATAATTGGTAATAATCTGGTCATCAATTGTAATTTTAATAGTACATTTGCGCTGTCAAAAAGCCCTTTTCTTCGGTCTGGTTTGATTGTTCCTCTACACCCCCAATGCAATAAACCAACTATTATGAACCTACAAACTATTAACAAACCCTCCCCACTAAGTTCAGCAGCTTTACACCCTGCAGGGCCCCCTGCCCTCACGCAGTAAAACTCTTAGTTTGAAGCCGACTTCAGAAGCCTCATTAGCTCCCTGACTACACCACTGAGTCCCGCTTCTGCACAACACAGAGAGGTGACGACAGACAGAAAAATGTGCTTTGTCAGTGTGTCTTCGTTTGCTTTCCCTCCTCTATGTGCTCCGCTTCTTTTTTCTTTTTTCTCGTGCAAGAGGAGGGAAAGCAGTGCAGACAAAGCAACTCCTATCGGCCCCCCCAGGCTCAATCTGCACCACGTGAGGCGGGGGGGTTGGGCAGGCGACACATTTTTTAAGGGCTCCTCGTTCATTAGACGGGGGATTTACAAGCCTGTCTCCCCTCCCTCCCGTGCCTGTGACCCCCACTCTTTCTCGTGCTCTGTTTCCCTTGGCAGATGTGAGGCAGGCGCCGGGTCTCCGTTCGGACCGCATGCGTCTCTCTGTTGTTCCCGTGGTGTCCGTGTCTCTGGGTTTTCCTAAAGACTTGTGCGCCATGTGTTCCTCCTTTGGGGAAATATCTATTTTTTGGTTGTGTTTTTGCTGGAATGCTGAATCATCTTTGGAACAGCAGGCCGTTGCCCTCCTCCTCCTCCTCCTCGAGGCTAGATTCACCGCCCAGTCGGTTGTGTTGGCAGGGCCTCCGCGCTTACAGATTTACAAAACAATTCAGATAAAACACTGGAACGAGATCAACAACAACAATGAATAAGCAACAAGGCAAAAGTTGGTTTTATGTATGTGTTCAGGGCTAAGTGAGAGGCTCTCCATTTATTTCTTTTTACCCTCTAACCCTGTTATGTCTCAGGTTGATATTGTGTTCCCTTTTCCTAAAATGATACATGTTCATCGAATGAGAGGCACCACAACATATCTTTCAGAGTTCGGTTATTGAGCTCAGTACCGTGAAGGGGATGAAGCCATAAACGACGCTCCATTTAATCACCCAGGTGAAGACCTTACAAAGCATTGGAGCAAACAGTGTGAGCTTGGTTAATCATCGACCACTACATCAGCACGTACAGATGCCTCACTATGGAGGGGGGGGGGTGGAGGGTTCCTCAGTAACTGGTTAACTCAGACTTCCATCCGGCCCACTAGTTATCACTGCAGGATCTTGATTTGACATCTTTAGTGAAATGGTTAGGGGCAGTAAAGCACACTGGTTGTGTATATTGCAGTGGTTGGGTTTGTGGGGGCAATGGACTGTGGGTGTGGGTGTGGGGGTGCTTATAGCAGTACTAATAACTCTCAGACCTTCTGTGAGCCTTATCTTAACCCATTCCAGATTGGCAACCCTGGAGGTAGGCCCGGGCGCTCAGAGTCTCCCTTTGAAGCGAACCCTAAAAGGTTTGGCATTTAAGTCGTTCATTAAAGCAACCTGAGCCCGCGTTCTTGAACTTTCCCCCCACCAACCGAGGGGGAGAAATGTGGTGCTCCTAACTATTTTATGTCTTTTTGGAGAAATCAAAGACGTCAAAGGAATGATGGCGACAGTCTTAGTATGGCGGGAGAATTCAGAAGCTCCTCAATGCCATGCATGTACTACTGTGGAGAAATGTGGATTCTTGACCAACGTATTCAAGTGGCAGAGAAGTAAAAAAACTAAAACTCATGGCAGCATGCAACCGAACTGGTGCATTATACACGGCCCAATCATTGGCCATTCGCGGCTGATTGTAGGCTGTGGTGTTTGTCTTCTCTGGAAGACTGGTTCTTACTGCATCAGAAGGCTAAAATGCTGATAGAGCAGATGAGCAAAAATAGGCCTTTAGCTACAAGCTATTTCCATCCAAATCTGCATCGCCCTTGATATAGATGGTTTGAATAACACCATCATGGTTCTGCATATGTGTCACTTATGAGTCGGAAATGCCTTCCATTCACCATTTTCCTCGGACAACTACACTGCGAACAACATGCAGCTTGTGTTTGTTTGTCTCATGTTCATTCATTTGCTGGTTCATCCGCCCCGCCGCCCGAGTCCGTCTGGGTGGAGGCGGTTTAAGCGAGAGATAATGGAAGAGCCCAGACGCCCCAGGTACATGTTTCTGGAAGTGTCGTGCACTATGCAGGGTGTTCAGGATGAGAAAGTAAACACGTTTCCTGACAGTCCAAGAGTCTCCTGGCTGCTGCATGTTCTCCTCCAGGCCCCTCGGGCTTCTGAGAGCAGATACAGCTGGCAGCTACCTGTTTATCGCTGAGTGTGTGTGTGTGTGTGTGTGTGTGTGTGTGTGTGTGTGTGTGTGTGTGTGTGTGTTATGTCCATATTTTCATATTACATGGTCGTGTTTATTCTTTGCATTTGTGAAATGGCACAACTGAATTTGGCCCAGTTCTGGGTGGAATGAAGAGTGTGTGAGAGTGTGTGTGTGTGTGTGTGTGGTGTGTGTGTGTGTGTGTGTGTGCGTGTGTGTGTGTGTGTGTGTGTGTGTGTGTGGGTGTGTGTGTGTGTGTGTGTGTGTGTGTGAGGGTGGGTGCATGTGTGTGAGTGTCTGTGTGTGTGGATGGAGTGGTGGGCCACATTAAAAGCAGACCACCAGCCCACTCGTTCACATTATGGGCTTTACACTTAGCAGCACCCCCATCAAAGATTCATGAAGGACACTCTGCAAGACTCTGAGTGAGAGACGCAGGAGGAGAGAGAAGCAGCGAGGAGGATTATTTGCATTAGGCAAATCTGAGATTTCAGAGCACTAAGCAGACATTGTTTGTTGGTCTGGGGGCTGGCACTAGTCTCTTTCTGCGGGGCTAACTGAAATGTTAATAAAATCCCAGTCTTATGTCGGTTAAAATAGGGTATAACACAAGATGCGTTGATAAGGTCTTTATTCTCTCTCTCTCTCTCTCTCTCTCTCTCTCTCTCTCTCTCTCTCTCTCTGTCTCTCTCTGTCTCTCTCTCTCTCTCTCTCTTGCTCGCTCTCTTGCTCGCGCTCTCTCTCTCCTTTCTTTGCCAACTATATTTCCTTTGGAGATGTGTTGGCTCAGGAGAGAGATAGCGGGAGGCAGAGAGAGGAGGGAGGGAGTATTGGAGAGCTGGAAGAGCCGGGTGGAATGAGAATAAAAGGGGAAAGAGGGGGAATAGAATGGTCCTCTCTCTTTGCTTTGTCAGTTGTTGCCCAGAAACTCTCCAAGTAATTTGCTATATTGGTTAA
>NC_136943.1:17184035-17186535 GCF_949987615.1 Pollachius pollachius | reverse complement strand
ATTCGCCCTGCAGCAGGGGCTGGAGAGGACCAATACTTTTCTTCTTGTTTCCGATCCGCTTTTCCTGGAGCCAATCACCGAGCTGGCTTCTCCCCCTGGCGCGCTATTGGCTGGTTTAACCAGTATGCAGTCAAATCATGCTCAAGGTGTGAGAGAACAGTAACGCACCGATTGCAAATCCGTTCCAATTTGCCCTACTCTCGCACGACCGTCAACCCTATGCCTGCAAACCTGTCGGCGATGCTCATAGGCTTCTTAGCTTCAACAAAAATATCGCTCGAGTGACTGTATATACCCTCCACTTTCATATTAATTTTGCACAACCTGCAAAGAAGGTTCACTGCCATTGCCAACCCATTGTACTACAAAACAATTGTTTGTTGACACCTGCCTGGAGTTTTCCCGTCACTCTGCATAGTACGTCATCCGGATCGTTGTCTGATTGGTTTAAGCACTATTCAATTGCATACAGAGTCATTTGGACTACGCCCGTTGATCACGCCTCTTGTGCTAAAGAAAATGACAGCGGCCTCCCCAGACTAATGTGCAATCTACGATTGAGCTTGGGCGGGCAATAGCCAGGCTACCCGGCTCCACCCTGGACATCAAGGGGGACGTTTCAAAGGGCGCCAACAGGTTTGTCTGGATGAAGTCTGTCAGGCTGAGGGCTGCTGAAAGGTGGGTGAGTGGTCTGCTGTACTTTGGTTCACATGCTGAGGCATGGACTACAAAATCCTTGTTTAGATAAAAGCAGCAAAAGCCAAACAACTACAAACCAAATACCATTTTAGTTTGGATGTTGCTGCTTCATTTTAAGAATTTTCAAGAAGGGTCTGTAAGAAATAAGGACAATTGTAAAATAAAAGAATATTAAAAAAATAACATAAGTCATTTTAAATGACAAATGGCCAATCTAACGCTGTATACAGTATGTAATAGACAAACACAAAAGTTAAATGTGTGGAAAAGAATGGATGCTGTTAGGTTTCACAAAACATAAGCAAGGCTTACGGTAATTGGTGTAAACACATCAGGCTTGAGGCCCATTTATTCTTTTATTATTAACGTCCTTAAAATATACAAACAAAAGACAATTTGATAATAAGGCTTATAGTGTATGCATGTTTATGTGTCATGTGTGTTGTGCATGTGTGTGCGTGTGTGTGTGCATGTATATGTGCCTGTGTGTGTGAGTGTGTGTGTGTGTGTGTGTATATGTGTGTGTGTGTGTGTGTCCCCATGTCTTTGTGTATGTGTATATTCGTGCATGTGTACAATGTGGCCAGAAAGTAGGATGGGTTCTGTCTGAAAGTGGAGGTTGTAAACCAATTGCAGTCCCTCTCTTTATTCTCGCTCTCCCACTGTCTGCATCTCTCTTTCTTACCTCCCCTCTTCTTGGCTTCCCATAACCAAACTGGACGGCTCCACAACCTCTCTTGAAACATAATACACCCTGAACCAGCCATCGCTCTCCCCTTCTATTCAGTTCAGAACAATGAGATCCTTTATTCTCTCTTTCCCTCTCTCTCTTTATCTCCCTCTCTCTTATTATCTTTCCCTCTCTTTCTCTCACTCTATCCTTCTATACCTATATCCCCCTCCCTCTCTCTCTCTCTCTCTCTCTCTCTCTCTGTTTCTCGGCCCTTTCCGAATGCTCCGCCCAAGCACGATTTGAACGTGAACATCATCTATCGCTGAGATTCTCCGTCTTTAGACTCTGGGAAGATTCAGATAAAGGGAAGGGAAGGGGAGGGGATACTTTTGTATGTAACCACTTACCACATCAAGGTTTTTGGAGTGTTTGGTCTGAAATATGATATGTTTTTGTTGATCCTATTGCCTCTTTCATGGTTTCCTCCTGGTTGGCCGCTGTAGTCATAACACCACTTCTTCCTTGAGTCTAAACGCATGATTAGGAGCTTTTGAAGACACACCAAAAAAACCTGCTCGCTGAGGCCTTTTCTGGTTCGCCTTTCTTCTATTTCTTTGTATCTGGATTACATTCTTTTTCCAGGAAACTAAAGCCAAACTAGCAGTCCAACAGCGCCAGGGACTGCAGATGTCTAAACATACATGCACACACACGCGCAAATGCGCATGCACGCATATACACATACACAACACACACACACACACACACACACACACAGGGAGAAACGCACACACACAACAGTGCCGTCCAGGGGATTTGCTGTCACCACCAGCCTGTAAATCAACCCCTCCTCTCCCCTTATTTCTACATGGACTCAGAAGTATGCATTCTTACGATCAAGGGAGAGCGACAGCGTGTTTTTGTGATTTCCCAGTGCAGGAGATGCTGATGGAGTCTATTCTAAACACATATTTGACTAGGAACAAGTCCCACAACTCCTATACGCTCTGTTGTTTATTTCTTTTTTCTTAAAGAGTCTGCACAGCCTAGCACACAGAACCTGATCCTTACACGTCCCCCTCCATTTCACATTTCCTCCTCCTCCTCCTCCTCTTCCTCTTCCTGCTC
>NC_136943.1:17121535-17176535 GCF_949987615.1 Pollachius pollachius | reverse complement strand
CCGGAAAACTAAAATTGCAATCAGTATAGTGCAATTATTAACCATCCTGTAATAACATCTGCACTTGCTGCTCTTCTATCACTGCTGCAAATCAGCACATTCAACAGACAGAGAAACAAGATGGGGTAGAGAGGAAGGAAGGAAGGGGACAATGGAAGAAACAATGAGAAGAAAGGTAGAGGGAAAGAAGAAAGAAAGAAGGAATGAACGAAAGACAAAACAACTATTCCCTGTAAGTGGTGTCGCAGCAGAAAGGTGGGCGGAAGGGTGCATGAGGAGACATGGTGCTGTGTGGCGCAAGGAGGGTAGGTTGTGTATTATAGTGTGTATCTTAGAACCTCAAATTCAGATGTCTTCGTACTCCACTGAAATATTCAAACGCTCGTAGCCTGGGGACGGCACATCCGCTGTCCTAATATGTTTGATATTTTCACGTGAAAAAGAGAATATACTGGGAAGGTGAAATATTAATGTTGGCTTCCTAATGACCGGGAGATGAAGTGGAAGAGATGACACCAGCTGCCGATAGAAAGAACAGGGAGAGATGAGGAGAAGAAGAGGGAGAAGAAGAAAGGTGTGCGGGTGGATGGTAAAAAAATAAGAGACACGTTGTTAAATTGCAACGGAAGTCGTCTTCCCCCCCCCCCACACATGGCCTTACTAAAGCGTGAACTCATTCTAGAGTCAATGGAGAACTGGAATATTACACATTGGTTTCAAACTTCCCTGGAATAACCAACAGATCCTTCACTGTTGATCTTCTTTCCCTGGCAGAGGAGACCTCAGAACTAGCTGCTGTAGTTGGAACTGCAGAGCAGGCCGGCCCGGGGAGCTGAACGAGATGGAGGTGGCAATCAAAGAACCAGGACTGCATTGGAGAAGATCGTGTGAGTGTTTCAGAGTTTGCGATGATATGGAATGGCTGCTGGCCACTCTCCACTGCAGTTCAATATCACACGGGTGTCGGGAGAGGAATAGTATAAACCAACAACAGCAGCCCTGGTGCCAGCTAACACTAATGGAGGTTGGAGCTCGTAAACAATAGCAACAGGGTTAGAATTTGCAGTTAACAGATCACATAGGTCCTAGTTGGGCCTAGAAACGGAGGGTTAAGGTTGTCTGTGCTCTGGCTTGAAACTTGAGAATGGCTGATCTCTGGTATCTATAGAATCTGAGCGACTGCCTCCAGCAATGCCATCCTGCTGCACGTTTGCTTCGTTCTGATTTGCTGAAAGTAGCATTTTTGCTGAGCTAATAGTGTGCAGATGTAGAATGGAGAACTTAGGAAACTCAACTGCAGCTGCCATTTTTATAGCTGATGTACAACTAGTGGAAGACCTTTCACGGTTCTGGTGCTTATTATCTGTGGAATTTTGCCAGACATGCTGTTGATGCAGACAGCCCCGATATGGTTAGGTCAGCGTAAACAATGATTTCAAGTAAATATGCGGAGCATATTTATGATTAATACACTTGCATTAGGTCATTAGGTACCCCTGGTGTGTTTTCCATTAACATGCTGCAAAGATCGGCTTCACTAGAAATAATAGGCCTATAATATATGACTCTCCATAGAATTGACATAAGAATTGTGTACATAATCATGATGATTTAAATCCCTCTCCCCAGTACATTGTCTGTTTGGTCCATGCATACAGATCAGATGTGACAAAGCATTCCTCAAATGTCGTACTTGAATCATCAATCAGCTGACATATTTCCTACAACAACAAGAAAGAACAGAAATAGATAAAAAAAATCTCCATTTTGTTGTGGTTCTCCACCAGCAGTGTGGTGACCAGACCTCTCCACAAGTTAAATATCCACCAGTACAGGGGTGACCTGACATCTCCACCAGTAGAGAGGTGATCTGACATCTCCACCAGTACAGGGGTGACCTGACATCTCCACCAGTAGAGAGTTGACCTGACATCTCCACCAGTAGAGAGGTGACCTGACATCTCCACCAGTAGAGAGGTGACCTGACATCTCCACCAGTACAGGGGTGACCTGACGGGCCAGCCCGTGCAGTGTTACCGCAGCGCTCTTCCATTAGGCTTGAGGAGCGCTCCACCGGCCCGGCTCAATTGAGCGGCGTGGACCCTGTGACCGACGGCTATGAGCGCTTCACCGAGCTGGCTGCAAACATTTTGGCCAAATGATTCAATCAGTCCTCCGGCGGAGCACTGAGCCGGGAGAGCTGGCCTGTGTGTGTCCACCGGTCTGGTGAATGTGTGTGTGTCCATGTATGGGTGCCTATGTGTGTTTGTGTTTCTGTGTGTCTGTGCACATGCCTATATGTATGTGTGTGTGTGTTTTAGTGTGTGTTTTAGTGTGTGTGTGTGCGTGTGTGTGTGTGTGTGTGTGTGTGTGTGTGTGTGTGTGTATTTTAGTGTATGCATGTAAATGTGAGTTGGAAAGAGAGGACCTAATTGAAAGCAGCTGTTCCAGCGAGGCTGCTCTGGAGAGAAGCCAACGGGTGGGGGGCAGGGGGGGGGGGGGGGGGGGGGGGGGGGGCATGTGAGGAGGAGGGGGGAGGGGCTGAGAGTCTGGGGGTTGATGAGGACAGTATTTGAACTCTTTTCCCCTGTAGCGATATTAATTCACGTGACTGGGAGGTTGACGGTGGCCGTTCTTCCCGTCAGGACATCAAATTAATTATCTCTTGGTAGTTCATGTAGGTTTGAAAGTCTAAGATCTTCAAAAGGACTCAAGATGACTAGCTTGTAAAATGGGCTGAGTGTTAAGTAAACTCAATCATGTCCTTTTATTTTCACAGATGCGCTGGCGCGGGTGGACCCTTGGATACCATCTCAAGGAATGAATTGATAGAATTTGATAATTTTTCTTTTAAATACGTTGATTGAGACCCTAGCGAAATTGCGTTACTGTTTCCAATGAGATTAAGTACTGTCGCTGTGCACTGTCTCTCCATGTATGAACACATGCTAGGTGTTGCAGCTTATGGCAGTGTTATTTTTATATTGCTGTTGAAAGTTTAATCTGATGTTTGAAATGACCAAAGTTGCCTACGCATGTGTCCTTTAAAAAGGTGCTGATACTTACATATGATAATTGGTCATGGTCGTTCGGTTTATCAGTGAGTTATTGTTTCAGACGGAGAGCTGGGCACGCAAGGGGCATTTGACCCACCATCGTTTGCAGTGTGCATGTCGGTTTTGCATGTTGCTCTGACAGACGTTGAAATGTGAACGAGTGCTGATGTCTAGAGAAGTCCAAATGAGAAGACGCTCCAGTAAGCCAAAACCATTACCTGCCCATCAGATGTAAATAGAACATGAAAATGTGTACTGGGAAGTACACATTTACGCAAGCATTTCCTCTATGGTTGGATGTGGACAGAAATGTGCCCCAGACTACGTCACCCCGGCCCTAACCTTCTGGTGAGGTTTGATGGATCCCATTTCAAATACACCTTGGCATTTACACCTTGGGAACCGAGCACATGTTAATGCCAGGAGTAAAGGGGTCTTTGTTTGACATTCTGAAACCAACAGGATCCAAACACCAACTGCCTTATCCATTTCTAAACTCTCTTTCTAAATGCTTTATGCGTTAAAGCGCTGAACTCCGGTCTGTTGGCTTGCTTTCTTCTGAACGCTTCACCTAGCGGCCTGGCATTGGCAGCAAGCTGCTTCAACTCATCACTCATAACCAGCATTGCTTTACTTTGCTAAGCTTCTGTGATAGAACATCAGGGATGAAACAACAATTTCAATAGTACACATCGTGAGTAATGTGGCTCCAGCTTCGCTGAACGCATGAGTGTTGCTGCAGCCAGTGAACACTCCCTGTTCAAGTCCACTGTGTAGTTTTAGTGTAGTTGTTTTATCAATAAGGTTTTGAAAAGTAACTCATGGCTTGTTTAGCTAAATAAAGATTTCTTTCTGCGAGGGGCTGACTTCATTTGCGAGGGTGTTCCGCTGGCGTAGAGCTGCTCCACTCTAACCCTAAACCATCTAATTTGGCGCCTCCTTCGGCAGGTCAGAGGGGTCACTGCTTTTATAAAACATTGTGAAGTTTATATCAAAATTCAAATCAAACGTAGATTGTCCCAAAATTACATCATTGAATGCATGCCTGTCACTTGGTCCACAAATTCATAAGTTCATGAGCCAATTCTAGATTTTAGATTTGTTGCGACTGATGAGTATGGATGTGGTTAAATAATATACCCTTATTTAGTTCTTCATGCTAAATGTAAAACTTGGATTCATAAACAAAATGTATGCATTTTTACAAATCATTGCACATTCATTTAAATTGTCAAGTTCTCTTTTACAAGACACAAGCTGATTCCTACTAGTATTAATATTTCTGAGCCAAATTTGTCTTCATATTCGCCCTCTACCCTGATGAACAATGGACCTAACGAGGGCCAATAATCAATCTGCCCTCAGATAGAGGACGGTTGCTGGAAGAGATTCCTGAGAGCAAGGGAATGGGTGAGAACGTGAACCTGGTCACAACAGACGCCTGAATACAAGAAATGTGGAAATTGGTAAAAAGACAAAAGGAGATTGGAGAAAGTAAAAACATAATAGAGTGAGACAGACAGAACCAAAGCGAAGGCTGGAAAATAACAATAATGAGGTTGAGAGAGAAGGGGGAAAGAGAGAAAGAAATTGAGAGAGAGAGAGAGAGAGACAGAGAGAGAGAGAGAGAGAGAGAGAGAGAGAGAGAGAGAGAGAGAGAGAGAGAGAGTGAGAGAGAGAGAGAGAGAGTGAGAGAGAAAGAGAGAGAGCAGAAGGAAGATTGAGAGAATTGCCTGCGTGTGTCTCTTGTGCTTGGCTGATGCCCCTCGGGCAAAGAAGATGATGGGCACATGAATCAGAAGCTGTCTGCCTGGAAATGGCAAAAGGCTGTCATATCTCTCTCCCTCTTTCCCCTCCCCTCTCTGTCTATCTCTCTCTCTCCCTCTCTCTAAGAGCACACTGCCATTGGGACAGTGATGCACACACAGACGAATGGACGCACAGATGCACACACACACACACACACACACACACACACACACACACACACACACACACACACACACACACACAAACACACGCACACGCACACACACACACACACACACACACGCACACGCACACGCACACACACACACACACACATAGACACATACACACACACAAAAAAACGCACACGCACAGGAGCACATTAACAGAAGGGCAGAGCTCATTCAAAATAGCAGAGCTCATATGGGGAAACCCATACATGTGCATGCGTGTGTATGTGTGTGTGTGTGTGTGTGTGGGCGTGCATGATTGTGTGTGTGTGTGCCTTTAGCGTTTGAATACATCTTTGTGCATGTGTATGGAAGTGTAATGGTGTGTGTTGGGGGGGGTTGAAGTCAATCCGCATTAATACACAGCAAAGATCAAACCGCATCATCAGAGACAGAGAATGACTGGATGGACTGGCAGAGCTGAAGACAGAAACACTAGAGGTTTTCATCATCTTCCACATCCCTTTGTTCCAACACCCACAGAGCCTTCTCACACGTGGCAGCCAGGACCCCCAGGTAGAGCTCAGTGGGACATGGGACGACCCAGGACCCAACAGGTAGAGCTCAGGTGTTACCATGGAGACCAGGACCCAACAGGTAGAGCTCAGGTGTTACCATGGAGACCAGGACCCACCAGGTAGGGCTCAGGTGTTACCATGGACACCAGGACCCAACAGGTAGAGCTCAGGTGTTACCATGGAGACCAGGACCCAACAGGTAGAGCTCAGGTGTTACCATGGAGACCAGGACCCACCAGGTAGGGCTCAGGTGTTACCATGGAGACCAGGACCCAACAGGTAGAGCTCAGGTGTTACCATGGAGACCAGGACCCAACAGGGAGAGCTCAGGTGTTACCATGGAGACCAGGACCCAACAGGTAGAGCTCAGGTGTTACCATGGAGACCAGGACCCACCAGGTAGAGCTCAGGTGTTACCATGGAGACCAGGACCCAACAGGTAGAGCTCAGGTGTTACCATGGAGACCAGGACCCACCAGGTAGAGCTCAGGTGTTACCATGGAGACCAGGACCCACCAGGTAGGGCTCAGGTGTTACCATGGAGACCAGGACCCAACAGGTAGAGCTCAGGTGTTACCATGGAGACCAGGACCCACCAGGTAGGGCTCAGGTGTTACCATGGAGACCAGGACCCAACAGGTAGAGCTCAGGTGTTACCATGGAGACCAGGACCCACCAGGTAGGGCTCAGGTGTTACCATGGAGACCAGGACCCAACAGGTAGAGCTCAGGTGTTACCATGGAGACCAGGACCCAACAGGTAGAGCTCGGGTGTTACCATGGTGACCAGGACCCAACAGGTAGGGCTCAGGTGTTACCATGGAGACCAGGACCCAACAGGTAGAGCTCAGGTGTTACCATGGAGACCAGGACCCACCAGGTAGGGCTCAGGTGTTACCATGGAGACCAGGACCCACCAGGTAGAGCTCAGGTGTTACCATGGAGACCAGGACCCACCAGGTAGAGCTCAGGTGTAGCAGTAGCTGCGGCTCCCATGTGGTCGTGAGGCCATGCGGTCATATGATCATGTGGTCTTTTGATCACAACATCATTTTCACTGAAACAATCGATAAACACTGTGTAAAACGGTCATTAACTTATCATTTACAGAATAGCATATACTATAAATAATGTCCACCTCAACTGTCTGAAAAGTTATCATTCTTTTTTTTATTGCTCTGGGAGACACAAAAGATTAACGTTTGTGTGCATGAGCACGAAATCGCGTGATACCAGTCTGCAGCGTCAACTGGAGGCTAATCTAAATAGGCTAAACCCACTAAACTAAAGAAATAAGGTATAGGATATGTGACTTAGGTTTCTTACATCCCTCTAATCATCTAGAATTTGACAATTAACAATTAGCTAAGAGTTCTACATATATTATAGTTTGACCAGACACAATCCCATAGATGACTATTATGTAGTTCAGTTAAGTCTGAAATCTTTTAAATATGGGATATATGTTAGGGTACTTTATCCTGCCATGCAAGTGCAGTTTGCCGTTGAGATATAGCTGTTGTCTGTATTTACAATAACAACAGCTGTGTAAGAAGTGGCAGTATAACTACATTAGTTCAACAGCAAAGTTTCACTATGTTTGCTCATTGGAGATACCTTAGAATTTGTCCCTGTGGGGAAATTGGTTGCATCATAATCACAAGGCATTTTATCACAGTCCTAAAAGAACAGTAATATAGAGTCTCATTCACACGCTGTACAGCGCAGCTTTCAGAAGATTTGGTTCAGAGAAGAATTAAACAAAGAAGGAGCTAGACGGGGACCACTCTTCCCTGGACCAGCTTGGCATCCTTTCAGACCAGGAAGGACTTGTTTAAGTAGATGGGGTTAAGGTGCTATTGCTTAGCATTCAAAAACGTGATGGCGTGGGGTACAAAAGAGAAATTGGTTATATTTGTTGTTAATAGAGCGGAGAGGATTTAAGATGTTCAAATGAGGAGCCAAGGGGGGCTGCTGGCCAACCACTATATTGTTAACGTTACTATAGATCAATTCCACACTTGGTAACGTCCTCCCTAACTGTTTACTGGCTGTTGTAACCATTTTCCTGACTCATTTCTGTGCTTTAGTAGCATTGCCAAACCTACAGAGTGTTGTAAAAGAAGGTTAGAAAACGTTCAATATAAGCACAGTAGAACATTGGAGCATTTTGTTGTTGGCATTAGCAATCAACTAAATACTAGCAACAACAAAAGTACATTCATTGTTGTGCCTTGATGCTTCTGAGGTCAGTCCACGAGGCCCATTTGAACTTATGAATGTGTTGGCTTCTCATCGATGAAAGTTAGGTCAGAGGATTTCAGCTTTCCAAAATCAATGGACATTTCCTTTGACTATGAAGGGTTCAGGAGAGGGTTTGACTTCTCACACCAATTTGGCAAGTAGTCAAAAAAAGTGGCCTCTGCCGCTCCTTCCCATCATAGAGCAAGCTCACCAAGGCAGTATCATTTGCATTCTTAATAAAGTTCAAATTACTACGTTGTTTTATAAATATTGTTATTGTTTACCAACAGGAAAGGGGTAGATATGTTCTGTATTTCTTTGTAGAAGTAGTAGTAGT
The DNA here is from genome assembly GCF_949987615.1 of Pollachius pollachius. Taxonomy (NCBI): domain Eukaryota; kingdom Metazoa; phylum Chordata; class Actinopteri; order Gadiformes; family Gadidae; genus Pollachius; species Pollachius pollachius. Next base: position 17,168,402 of record NC_136943.1, on the reverse strand, counting down.
ATACATTTTTTCTTTTATGCTTCACTTTCTGCACAGGACAATGTTCCTGCCTTGGATTTCTAAAGCGCTAAGTGCTTATTGAAGATTGTTCTATAGTTCAGTCTGGTTCAGACGGAACAGATCTGGGCTGAACATTTAGCCTCCCTAGTAGGGCTAGCATGTCTGTGGAGAGGAAAGAAATGGATGCAAAGGAAACCATATGGAAAGAATAGCTAGCGCCTGGGAAGATATGAACAGTGTTTCTGTGGTTGTCCTACACGTTTTAATTTAATGCTTTGTTTGTTTTGTTTTTAAGAATATAATGACAGAGAAATTGCCTAAAAAGAGAGGCTTGTGTTTGACGTTTCTTTCATGCCCCCTTCCCTTCTCACTGACATTGTCTCTTTCCCTGTCTTTCATTATCAAGTAATCGGTAACCCTTCCTTTTACAGTCCCATAAATACTAGGTATTTACCTGGTAAATATATGATAAATGTAGTATATTATTGGGTAATTACCACTGGTAATAAGAAGGTAAATACAGAGGAACTACAGCTGAAGTACTAAGAAAAACCTCCACTATTACCTTTCAACTTAACTAAGTACCGTGTAGTTGTAACCGTTTTAGGATGGTAATAACTGATATAATTGTGTACTTCCTAGGAAAGTAGGCAACCAATTCTTAGAAACAATTCTTCTTTTACCCATAAATCAAAGTTACAATGTAGTTATACAAGGTTTATGTTGGTAACAGCCCAGGTTTAATTATGTACTATCTAGAAATTAACAACAAAAAAAATTACAGCGATACTTACCTGGTAACTACCTCTGTAGGAACAGTTTTCCTCTAGTGTCATGGTACATCTTCTTAAATACTGGGTACGAAGCCTTGTTTGTTTCCATGGTATTACCATGTTCTTACCATATCCTTTGTATTAGATAATTCCATTGTCCATACTGTTAACTGGAACTTGTACCATATATGTTCTGCAACGTTACTAAGAATAACATGACAATTTACACAGTCGGTAACCTGAAACTGTACTGTAAAAGGAAGCCTTGTTTGTATCCATTGTATTACCAGGCTCTCTATAAATTGTAACTGGATATTCCCTTTTCCATGCAATCAACAACAAAAAAAAAATCTAAATCTGTTTGCATTATTTTGTTCTCCCACTGTATTATTTTGTTTTCTGGTTTTGAATCCTTGTAAATAGGTTTCTGAAAACAGGTGTTGAAAAAGGTTTTGAAATGGTGAATATTTATTTTCAAAAACGTGTAACGTGTAAATTGACACCATTGCAATGTATTTATTCAGAACTGAGTTTTCAGCACTGAGTTTTCAGAGATTTAACCACACAGGTGCAAGTTTATAAGTCACATGATTATTGACAGTGTACTGTCGTGAAAAAGTGCTGAAAACAAACACCTTGTTCCTGGAGCCGGGACCATTTTATTCTAAACCCACTGGTTGCTCTATGCCAGGGGTAAGGAACCTTTTTTAAATCAAGGGCCATATCAGTTTTTATAACTTGTTTTATAAATATTCTTTTTTTACCGTAGTGCTGAGCATCTATAGACACTTTTAGAATTACCGAACGTGAATCATATGAAAAGACTGGTTTATTAACTGATTATAACCTTACATGTTAGAGCATCTCTGGCGAGAGCACCAATATTCACAAGTATAAGAATTTTGTTATATTCAACAACAAAATTCTTATACTTGTACATTATACTTTCAACACGGAAGTCATAACAATTTCAATCTCAGTGTTACATTCTGAATTTAAGTCCGGCATATTCCATGCCATGCTAGCTGTCAGCGCAGCTGTTAGATTTACGTAGAAGTCTGTGAGAGAATGGGTTTAGTGCTACTGTGCTGCCCTGACATCGGGACTCGTGACCCTCAACTTTCAATAGGAAAAGGAAATTAAACTTTGTTTTACTCTATAAGGTATAGAGAAAATAAGGTATTTGTACATTCTTGAAAATTACATGAAGACCAATTATGTAAGACTTGGTGTTTGTCAACTACAAATTCAGAGCAGCACATTTATCAACCTGAGGAAAGGTCGCTTTGCATTGTATATATCTTATATATTTAACAAGTGACGAAAGAGGGCAGCACAAATGGAGGAGGAGGTGATGGAGAAGGAGGAGAGAGACCCTAGATGGAGGAGAGGCTCCCGATGGAGGAGAGGCCCACGATGGAGGAGAGGCTCCCGATGGAGGAGAGGCCCACGATGGAGGAGAGGCCCACGATGGAGGAGAGGCTCCCGATGGAGGAGAGGCCCACGATGGAGGAGAGGCTCCCGATGGAGGAGAGGCCCACGATGGAGGAGAGGCTCCCGATGGAGGAGAGGCTCCCGATGGAGGAGAGGCCCACGTTGGAGGAGAGGCCCACGATGGAGGAGAGGCTCCCGATGGAGGAGAGGCTCCCGATGGAGGAGAGGCTCCCGATGGAGGAGAGGCTCCCGATGGAGGAGAGGCCCACGATGGAGGAGAGGCCCACAATGGAGGAGAGGCTCCCGATGGAGGAGAGGCTCCCGATGGAGGAGAGGCTCCCGATGGAGGAGAGGCCAACGATGGAGGAGAGGCCCACGATGGAGTACCCCTGTGGACCGGGCTGCTCCTGTGTACCACCCCAGGCTGCCCCTGTGTACCAACCCAGGCTTCCCCTGTGCCCCCCTTTTGCCCCCTGTGGCCCCCTGTGGACCGGGAAGCCCCTTTGGACTGGGACCTGCTGGAGAGGGAGAGAAAAAAGCAAGAAGAAGATCAAGGAGACGTTTTCTAGAAGATATGGGGTCTTCTTCAGGGGACAGGGACTTTAAAAGAATAAGACGGTTTCTGTGAACATGAAGAGAGCAGAACAGGGAAAGAAAAGAAAAGTCCAGTCTCTAAAGCATAAAGTATAAACCTGCAATGGTGACCTTAAGAACCGGAAGCCAGCAGGCTGGGACAACCATCAAGCCATCAGGCTTGTGTTTGAAGGTAAGTATACTCTGAATACAGATGGTTTAAGTGTGTTTCTATAGCACTTCTACATTGGGTTTCCTATTTCTCTTTCTTAAGCATAGATAAGACAAGGGCCTGTGTGTTTGTGCGTGTGCGTGTGCGTGTGTGTGTGTGTGTGCGTGTGTGTGTGTGTGTGTGTGTTCCATTACTTTATTGTTAGTAAAAAGTGCTGGGTAGAGGGTTATTTTAATGTAAAAAACCATTCACCACACTAGCAATTGCAATCAGTAGATTGCTTGGACAGGTTTCATTAAATTTCTGATATATGACTATGTTTATTATCTTATCATGGGTGGGGGAGGGATTATTAAAATGCATGTTGTTTAATAACAAATGCCATTAAATATTCAACAAACAAGAGACACATTTGAGTCAAGAAATACATTCCAAATTATGAGGAACTCAGAACTAGGTCAAAGAAATGCTGTATATATTAAAGCTGTTGTAGGTAAGTTTTTAAACACAAAGAGAGCAGAACAGAGCAATATTTAGCAAATAATCAACCCAAAAACTTGCTCCCTCTCTCCTCCCTCTCTCTTCCCTCTTTCCTTCCTCTCTCCCTCCCTCCTCCCTCCCTCTCTCCTCCCTCTCACCTCCCTCTCTCCCTCTCTCCTCCATCCCTCTCTCTCTGCTCCCTCCCTCCCTCTCTCCTCCCTCCCTCCCTCTCTCCTCCCTCCCTCTCTCCTCCCTCTTTCTCTGCTCCCTCCCTCTCTGCTCCCTCCCTTTCTCCTCCCTCCCTCTCTCCTCCCTATCTCCTCCCTCCAAATCTCTCCTCCCTCCCTCCCTCTCTCCTCCCTCCCTCTCTCCTCCCTCTATGTTCCCTCTCTGCTCCCTCCCTCTCTCCTCCCTCCCTCCCTCCCTATCTCCCTCCCTCCCTCTCTCCCTCTCTCCCTCTCCCCCTCTCTCCTCCCTATCTGCTCCCTCCCTCTCTCTGCCCTGCCTCTCTCCTTCCAACCTCTCTACATGTATCCAACATTGAGATGATATTGCTCTGTTTGTTAAAGTCATTAACATGCAGAATTGGCTCTCAGAAACCAATCAGGGTTTGATGGATCTGGGTCTGATTGTAAAAGACTGGTCTCAACTGGTCTCACACAGAGACATGCCCACAGTCAACCAGAATAGACATCCTCACAGAGCATTCATTAAAAGCTGATGGATGGCTGTGACATTTCTTACAAATTACCCTCAAATATTACAATATTTTCATATCCCTGTCAACATTGAAACAGACAATACAGCGTATTGTGAGAAACTCTGGTATATCGTAGCTGAAAGCTAAAAGCCAGATTAGACTGGTTACTATACACTATTTATTGTAATATAATATTCAAACCCGTCCCTGCCTAAAGTAGGGGACAGGTGAGCAGATCTGAAGTCAGAATATAGGTCACAATGATATGAGGGGAGATTTAAATAGCTTTTAATGACGATGTGTTTGTGCTAAAACCAGTGCCAAACCAAGCTGCGTTTATCCACAAGCTTCTTTGCAGGTAAACCAATTAATGAAGTCCTACTAACCTAAAATAACTCATTCTGACATTTGCTGAAGAGGGGAACTGAATGTTAAACAGTAAAACCAGCTCGGTTCCTTTCTATTCGGAAAACAGGAAACCCAATAAAAAACACATGGAAGTGTATTTATGTGTTAGGAAATGACGGTGATGTTTGACAACCTTGTACATCTTGGTGGTAAAGATTTATTATAAGCAGTTGATTCATTTGAAAGTGTGTGTCTTTATGTCTGTGTTTGTGTCTGTCTGTGTGATCTTCTGGACTCTCCCTACATTTCTGTCTCTCTGTCTCCTCTTGGGAGGTCATTGATCTACAGTTAACTGGAGTTTGTTTACTCTTCTGGGTTTCAGGATTAGTAGATGGCAAACCGCAGGGATTCATTTTGTAATCTTTTTATCAGCACTGAATATTTATGATTTTGTTTGTGATTATAATGTTGTTTTTTCTAGAGGGTGGAACATCACGTTTGTGTGTGTGTGTGTGTGTGTGTGTGTGTGTGTGTGTGTGTGTGTGTGTGTGTGTGTGTGTGTGTGTGTGTCTGTGGGCGCACATGTGTGAGAGGATTTGGAGAGGCTTTGTATGAGGTTTGAATGTTATGAAAGATGATGAGTTGGGGTGAATAAGTGAATGAATGAATGGTGCAGGATGTAGGGTGAAAGCAGTAAGTAATTAAATCTAGTTCACAAGTAGACTACAGAACTTCACAATGCCATGTGCTAAAGTAATTGGACAAAACATGATCAATGATCCATAGTAACAAGATACACATCTTCAAATTAAGAAGACTAACATAGACTTAAACAACGAAAATATTTGTTTAATGTCAACTAACATTGGCATCCAATAAATGTATTAATTCTAAGATTTCATATTTTAATTCAAGAAAAGTTATTGTACTATGGCATTAGAAGGGCGAAAATCATCTACAATAGTTGAGTTGTTGTGCCTTGCAGGTGGGCCATGCTGAAGTATGCGTGGCCAGGAGGGGGTTTCCTGGGGTTGTCATCATATTGGACAGGTGGTCCAGCTACTCTGTCCAGGACCTCCCATAACAGAGACCCTTTTTCTCAACATTATAAGCATGTCCACATTCCGCAGTGACTTCCCTGTCTAGTTTATCTCCTGGATTTGAAAGTTGAATCAATTAAAGTGATTCAATTCCTTCCTTATCAGAAAGAATGTTCTGCACCGGCCTTTATTATAAAGTGTTTTCATGTTGCCTGTTCGGTGGTATTTCTGTGGACATTGGCTTTAATATTTCTTTGATAAATTCATTATGTTCTACTTTGTGGCTCACAGATATTGGTAATATTTTTTATTCTCCTCACATGGTGTGATATGACGTGGGCAATTACAAACCTTTTCATGAACACAAAGGCTATTGCAGGCCCATTGTATATTTTGTATTAACAATAATAGCTTGTTGGGGAAGTGAGTGACTCAGTGTCAGACCTTTCTTGAGGCTGAGAATTACGCCTGAAACTACAACTATGGCCTCTATGTCCTTTGAACGTTTTCAAATGAATGTGATTACTTTGGTAGTGAAGCTTAAAGGTTGAACACAAAGCATTTCAGGCTTCTACGTAAATCCCTTTACCGTCCTTATTCGCCTCCACGTTTGTATTTCTACTTTTTTTTAATGAAGTGTAGGAAATGTAATCATATTAGCAACACCATGTGGCATTAGCTAGAACCCTCTAGTTTGTGTTCAAGCGTGATGATTAAAAATAATAGGCTGAGGGTTACTAGCCCTCCACGATCATCTTCCTCAAGTGCCAGCTCAAGGTTTTCATGCTCGATGTTCTCTCTTACTCATAATGTTACTCATGGCTCTTTTGGTGTAGCAGACACAAATGGGAAGCAGGTAATCTTCAATATATTTTCCGAGCTATATTATGAAGTGCTGTATGCTAAAACCTCTGCAGGTGGAGGCATTCTGTGAACAAACATCCTGCGTCATACACATTATTCTCAAAACAGGGAAACTGGGGCACCCCATCTCCATTTTCTCCTCTCTATTCTGCCTCCCCCTCCTCTCTCTGCCTTTCTTTTCTCAACCCCTTTCTCTCATGTGCTCATTTGGCATAGTCTTTGTGTTGGTGTGTGTGTGTGTGTTTGTGTGTGTGTCGCTGCCTAAGTGTGTGTGTGTGTGTGTGTGTGTGTGTGTGTGTGTGTGTGTGTGCGTGCATGCATGCATCTGTGTGTGTGAGTGCATGTGTGTATGTGCTCATCATCCATACGTAATTCTTCAGTGAGTTTCCACATCCATGAGAGGGAAAGTTAACTTCCAAGAAGCCAAGTTAAGAAATTGGTGCAGGGTGAGATATTAAAAAAAAAAAAAATGCATAAATATAAATATATTTACGTATACATATATATATATATGTATATGATGCTCTCCAAATTGTCTTTCTTGCTTCCTGTCTCCTAGGTTCACATGTTAGGCTAAGGGGGGAGGGTTGACATTTATATACTTTATATACTTATATATATATATATATATATATATATATATATATATATATATATATATATATAGTCTTCCGTGAGTCATATGAGGGGAATCGCGTTAGCTACGGTTGCGCCCTGTCACCGTTGGACAAACTCTCTCTCTCTCTCTTCCCTCTTCCTCTGACTCAACTCCCTCTTGCCTCTTCTTTGTCGTCTCTGTCTCTGTATTCAAAAAATTAATAAAATAATAAATAAATAATACTGAAAAGTAATGTCTAGGCCTCTCAGACGGCCCGAGTCCCCAGGAGAAGTCCCAAATTATTTTTAGCAGCCCTTGCGTGTCATTTTCTGCCAAGACTGGGAACACAGTGCCATAAGCTCTTTAGTGGGTAAGTGTGTTGGGGTACTGGGGGGGGCTCTGCCTGATGGTGATAGCTATGGGGGATTACTGGCGCAAAACCACTAAAGAATCACTCCCGTCTGTTGCTACACCCCAATAGCCATGGAAAGGTTTATGTTTGTTGGTCCTTGTGCGTGTGTGTATGTGCGTCTGTGCATATATGTGTACGTGTGTGCGTGTGCATGTGCGTGTGTTTCTGTGTGCGTGTGTGTGTGTGTACTTGTGATTTTGTGTGTGTGCGTGTGTGTGTGTGTGTGTGTGCATGTGTGTGTGCATGTGCAGATGAGTGCGGGGGGTACATGGTTTTAAGTGAGATGGTGTTTAATGAATGGAAAATGAAAAGATCAATCAAAAGTTGCTTCCTTGGTTTAGTTTCATTGAGCGATGCCCATATGTCTACATGGCAACAAAGCCTTTACTTGAGCTATATCCAACCCCATGTTATTCAGTTACCCTGGTTAGTATTCAGCCGTGGCTTAGAGGAAGGAGAACATCAATACTGGTTGTCTTCTTTTAAAGCTAACTAACCCTAAAAGTGTGCCAATATAATGGCCTGCATAGCAGAACACACACAAACACACACACACACACACACACACACACACACACACACACACACACACACACACACACACTCATTCTCATAAACGTACGCAAAAAAACTGAGCAAGAATAAAAATAAAAAAAAAATAAAGCACAGCATGTATTTCAACCCGCTTGGCCTGAAGATCCAGCAGGCCAAGATGAAATGCTTGATGAAGGAGCAATTGATATAGCTCACAGGGATCACCCCTGTTGAGACGCAGGAGTAGTCAGGCCCAGAGTCTCCCCACAGTGCTCGAAACCTCCACGTACCAGTTGCCCCAGACCCAGTCAGAGTAACCGAACATCATCGGGTCAAGTGGCCTCTGGCCAGTAAGGGCAAACAGTGGCTCCAGTTTGATGATGATGTCAACATGATCCTAGAAACAGCAGCCAAGGGCGATGCAGACAGGAAGCTCAAAACCATGGCAACCATAATCATCAGCCTTGCTGCCGAGATGTTTGGTACAGTGGAGAAGTTGGGTACCAAGAGCCCCTATATGAACAACTGTAGGCCAGAGAAGATCAGCCAGATAAGGTCAGATGAGCTGCGAAAGGGCAGAATGGCACAGACGGCGGGGAAAAGTCATCCGAGGTGGATTGCAGAGGTCGGCTTACCAAGTCTGGAGTCAGTGGCTGACAGCAGCAACAAGTTGGGTCTGCCTGGTAAATTCAAGGCCTGGATTTACCAGCACAATGTTCGCCCACGGACTCTGTGACACCTGCTTGAGTACCAATTCCCAATAACATCAGCAGAGGGCTTCGAGAAGAGGATCAGCTGATACCTCTGTAGATGGCTGGGCCTGCCACAAAGCCTGAGTAGCATCGCTCTGTACGGGCAGAAAAACAAACTGAAGGTCCCCATTGGCAGCCTGATTGAGGAGTTTATGGTTACCCGTGCAAGAGAGGTGCTGCTGTACAGGGAATCCAGTGATCCAAAGGTCTCTCAGGCTGGCATTGTAGTCAGGACTGGGAGGAAGTGGCGGGCGCAGGAAGCAGTCGAGCAGGCTGACTCACACTAGCGTCACAGCGTGCTCATCGGCCTAGTGGCATCTGGATGAGCTTTGAACCACGCGCTACGACAAAGCCCTGATCAAAGACAAATGCTGATTGGTCCAAGAGGAGGTGAGAGCTGGTGTGGAGGAACTGCGTGCTAACTAGATGGTGGGGATGGGACAGCAAGGCGCACAGACGAGATGGGAACAGGCAGTGGACCGCAGGATCTCCTGAGCTCCGATCTCCGAGCTTTGGCAAGCTGAGCGTTACAAGCTGAGCGGATCAAGTTCCTGATTGCGACCGTCTATGACGTCTTGCCCAGACCATCCAACCTTTTCAGCTGGAGCAAGGTTGACACACCATCATGTCCTTTGTGCCTCAGAAGAGGGACGCTAGAGCATATCCTCAGCTGTTGCCCAAAAGCCCTGGGCAAAGGACGTTACACTTAGTGCTGAAGGCGATATCAGGAACCATCTTCACCAGCATCACTCATAACAAGCCTCTCCGACCAGCAGGTTGGCGGTTGCTTTCGACCGAGCAGGGGAGAAGACTAAGCCCCAGTCAAGGGGGGCGGAGGGACTCCTTGGAATTGCATCGGACTGGCAGATGAAGGCCGACCTGGTGAAGCAGCACACATTCCCAGAGCACATTGCGGAAACCACCCTGAGACCAGACATAGTTCTGTTCTCAGATTCAATAAAACAGGTGGTCCTACTGGAGTTGACAGTTCCCTGGGAGGAGCGCATGGAAGGAGCCAATGAGAGGAAGCGTGTCAAGTACACCAACTTAGTGGAGGAGTGACAGGCTGGAAGTGACCTGCAAGGTCTCTTAGGCTCTCACGAACTATCCCTAGAATCTGACTATAAGTCAGATTCTATACCCAACATAAGCCCTTTGTCAAGGGTATTTGCAGAAATGTCGTGGAACAAAGTACAAGGTGGCACGCTGCCTAAAAATCGACCGCTGAAGCATAAACAAGCGGAGAGAGTTTCCGCAGAAGGTAGCGCCTTTAGCGAAGCCATCAAGCTAGAATTAGCTAGACAGCAAGCTGGTCTGGAGGCAGTTGTAAAGTGGGCAGTACACAGGCTATGGAAGAGATGAAAAGCTCTGCGGATAATCTGCGGCAGAATATGGAGACACATAGGGAAACAGTCACCAGACTTTTTGTAAAAGTTGGACGCGTGCAGGTTGGCACCAGAGCCCTGAAACGGGAGGTGGCGAACAACTGCTCCGGCATAGAAAGTATGTGTTAAAATAGCCGCACAAGAGGATCAGGATAAAAATACAGATAGAGCGGGCCCACAGGATTTACAACGCAAAGAACGATGGACAGACCCCCATGGTATTCAAGCAGCTGAGATACAGAGACCGCTATTCCATTTTGCAAGGAGACGAGGATAAAGGTGCCCATCCCATGTAAAAATCCATACTGTAGCACAAATTTGCACCGGTCTACTCTCTATACCGTTTATACCATACACCCCTAAATCCAACCCACTGGCACTGATCTGTAATAGGTCTGTAGCGTCAGTGTGTCCCTCCCCCTAGGCGGGTTTGAAAATGTGGAGTGCTTGTAGTTTTTTAGAGCCCCCCCCCCCCCCTTCTTACACTTCCTGCTTTAAATGACGCAAAAATCGTAATTTTGTGCCATTTAAAGCAGGAAGTGTTAGAGGTAGATACGTATCTCTCCCGTCTCAGGAGAAAATGAGGGAATGATGCAAGAACATTCAAAAATATGACTGGGTTTCTAACAATACAAAGCTTAATGCAAATGGTTTAGGTGTCCCTTTAATTTGCACCTTACACATTTATATTGTCTAAAAAACAAATGACATGCTCAAATATGATGACAAAACCAAAAGCATCCCTCACCTCAGTTAGGTTAGCGCAGACTGATCTTTGCACTGCAGAGACGTCGGAAAACAGACTTTTCTTAAAGCCAGAGTACAGGTATAGTTTATACATTAAAATTGGAATTTGTATGTTTTTTTTGTGATTTGTTACTGTTACTGACAGTAACAACTACTACTGTAGATGAGTATGATTTGTATTTATTTTTCTTTAAAATTCAATAGTTAAATAGAGATGTTATAATATCCATTCATCCATCCATTCATCTCAACACATAGGCCTCGCCGAAAGGAAAGAGCAGTTTATACGCTGACTGCTTCCAATGTTGTGTTGTTCATGCTTTAGAATGGTTTATTGCTTATTTAGTGAATAATAAAGAATATAAGGAACTTTAAAAAGAAAAATCACATACTAATTCGCAATCGCAATATTGGTTGAAATAATGGCAATTAGATTAATACCCCAAATCGTTCAGCCCTAACATAGCGTAAACATATACTGGCTTCATGTTCATCTTTTTTTTGTGAAGTTTCGGGGCACACTTTATATTAAGGTCCTTGTAATAAGCCTTAGTTAATAGGTAATAACATCCTTATTATATGCTTATTAACATTAATTGGTGTTAATAAGACTAGATATGAGTGTTAATAATAACATAATAAACATGTTTATTGTGAGATTATAAGTCTTTTATAAGCTCTTAGCCTATAATAATCTATTTATTGATTGCTTATGTATATATGTAGTTTTATGAGTTTCTTATAGTTGTTAATGAAAGCATTACAAACCAATTTATTGAGTCTTACTAACGCACATGATGAGTGAGTGTGATCTTTTTTGTGCCTCATATCAGATTCTTTAAAGGCTTTTATTTTTGAAGGTCATTTTTAAGCAAGTGACTGATGACTCGACGCCAGATGATGATGATGATGATGAAATTATTATTAAATTCTTCTTTTCTTTTCAAAATGAACTATGTGCAATGTGTGTTTATTACTGAATAATTACATGAAAATGTTGACAAAAATTACTAAGTGCGTGCCATTTTTTAATTCGCTCTCCATTCTTTACTAGGTCCATGAGTGTTTGACGAACGTTTGGAGAATATGTCGGAATCGTCAGCATGAGTATCCCAGAATAACAACTGACAGACACAAGACAGGAACAAGCACAGAAAACATGGATAAGAGGAAGAGGTCCGAACTGGAGGAAGACTCTCTGGTAAGTTTAAGAATGTAATGCTATAGTAACGGTAGCTGGTTCTATCTAGCTAGCTGTTAGCTAGCAAACCTTTTTGGCTTACATTAATTTCTTTCAGAGGCTTTGCCGTGCTACATTTGAGCTTACGTTTAGCTTATGCTATCATGTGAAACTAGGTAACCAAACGGATCTAATTCTAACAGTTGTGTCATGAATCCATGTCTAAACGGCTTAATTGCTTATTGTAACCCGTCTGCTAACTGTCTATTGTGGTCAATGTTCTTTGTGTTTCTTTATACAGTAACAGAAAGACCAGCCAGAAGAATTCCCAACCATACCCCGAGGCCATGGAGGAGCCGGACTCGGGTTCGTCTAGTCCGTTTTTTTTTTAAATGATGATGTTCAAGAATACGTTCTGAAGTTAAGAAAATTAAAAAAAAAATATATATATATATTAAAAAGAGCTGTCTTAAACTGTGTTTTTGTGCTTCACCACCATAACATTGTATTTACAGTATATGTCTTTTATATATTACCTTTAATCAACCTTGATAACATATAATACGCATTAACTGTTAATTGTGTATAAGTGTATATTAAAGGAATTATTTACCTTAATAAGCATTGTTCCCGCTTTAGATCCCTTACCTGCATAATACATGATTAGCAGTTTAATAAAGGACTTATTAACCTTAATAAGCATGGTTCCCACTTTGGATCCCGACCTGCATAATGCATAATTAGCAGTTTAATAAAGGATTTATTAACCTTAATAAGCATAAAAAATGCTTAGTAAAGTTTTAACAATGACATAATAGGTAAGTTAGTAAGACTCAATAAATGAGTTTGTAATGCGTTTATTAACAACTATAAGAAACTCATAAGCCCATTATTAATGTTATCAAGCAATAAATAAATAGTTAACAAGTTTCTTATAAGTGCTTATAAAAGTCTTATAATCTCACAATAAACATGTTTATTATGTTATTATTAACACTTATTGATAGTCTTAGTAACACAAATGAATGTTAATAAGCATATAATAAGGTATTATTACATATTAATTAAGACTTATTACAAGTACCTTAATATAGAGCGTTACCGAAACAGATAAGACTATTATTAATGTTATTAAGCAATCAATAAATAGATAACAAGTTTATTGTAGACTAAGTGCTTATAAAAGTCTTAAAATCTCATAATAAACATTTTTATTATGTTATTATTAACACTTATAGACAGTCTTATTAACACCGATGAATGTTAACAAGCATATAATAAGGGTCTTATTACCTATTAACTAAGGCTTATTACAAGGACCTTAATATAGAGCGTTACCGAAGTTTCAATAAAACAAAGACATGTCATGGTTTCATACACCCATCCTGAAATTCATCAAAATCCTGATAAAAGGATGTCTTCTCAGGCTTACAAAAAGTCTATCACTGACACAACCTGGCACAAATGAAAGATGGACCTAGTCCACATAGTCAACTTGAAAGTTACCTTACATACAAGGTTCAGGAAAGAAAGAGGTAGATCAAAATTAGACATTTTGAATTGGTCGAATTAATACATTTATTACCATAAATGTATTATTTATTACCATCAATTTATTACCATATTTCCAATAAATTGGTCTGTAACCTTGCACATCTAATTATAATTATCATTATGTCAACATTTCATGAATACAAAAAGAGGCGCATTTTCTGTTTATGTCAGTTGTCATAACAGAGACGTCGTCTGGTAATGCCATCCTGGTTAATGTCAAGTTGTCATTCTAAAAACATCCCAAACAAATCGAATGTCAACTTGTCATGACCAAGACAACTTCTTGTAATGTAAATTTGATTAATTTAAACGTGTCATAATCAACACAACCCAAACAATGTAAATTTGTCGGAACAAAAACCAATGGCAGTCATAAACGTTCATGACATGTTTATACCGTTTATGACAAGTTCATGACAGGGTCAAGTCACAGCTTTGACAGTGGCATGACACTCTCATGTAGACGCCTTCAAATAAAATGTTACCAATGTTTATTGCAATATGTATCTTTTTTGCAATAAGTTGCAATAAAAAACAATTGTTCACAAAATGACAATTTGTGGGGGAGTGCCGCAGACGGGGCAGGCATGTCCGGGGTGTGCCTTTAGAGGGAGGCTGTAGAGGCTTCACAGCGCTGTCTCTCTCCAAAGCATACAGCCTGCTTGGAATCACAGGTGCACGCCAGAGAAAGACCATCAAGACCTCTACAGAGGAAGCTGAGAGGGAACCTAGATGGCTGTGGATCAAGAGGGGCGATCCATGGGCCCATGCTACTCAGACACAAGTCGGGAAATGATCAATCCTGGCTGGGTCGCCTGGGTGAGGGTGTATGATGTTGAAAGACCCAAAACACCCAATGACCCCAGGTTCCATCACTGAAGATGTGTCTAAGTGCATCAATAGACGTGTATTAAACTAGGGGAATGTATTGGATTCAGTTGTGAATTTTTATTCTCCTAACTACATAACGTTACAAGATGTACCACATTAACTGGAGAGAAAAGAGTGCATAATAACATAGCACCAACCTGATGGAGCAAGTCATTTATGTGTGGTTATACAGGCTTACAGAAGAGGCTGTTTTGAACATTTACTTGTCCAGAGACCAAACATTCACATGTCTAACCTGAAATAGGGTGCAATGGGTTTGAGGGTAGCATTGGTATGTTTACGTTTAATTCATAGCAGAAGGGTCATTTATTGTCCTTCTATTTGTTACTAGTAAAATACAAAGGCTAATGTTTTATTGTAATTTTGATTTTGTATTGCTCTGCTACAACGAATTGAATTGTAGAATTTGAGTCTCATTTATATGTAAGGGCTAGGGTTATAAGGTTATATATAAGGGTAAGGGTTATAAGGTCATATATATGGGTTAGGGTTATAAGGCTTAGGGTTATAAGGTTAAATATATGGATGAGGGTTATATATGGGTTCGGGTTATAAGGTTATATATAAGGGTTAGGGTTATAAGGGTTAGGTTTATAAGGTTATTCTGTATATAAGGTATAGGGTCATTAGGGTTAGGGATATAAGGTTATATATAAGGGTTAGGGTTATAAGGTTATATATATATATATATATATATATATATACATATATATGGGTGAGGGTTATAAGGGTTAGGGTTAGCCCTTACCCGTACCTCATTTTATGTCACAGTAAACCCTACTTATTGTTGCGTCAGTTCCACTTCTAGAAATGTCTGCTGTGTAAATGGTAGCCTATATTGGTGGGAGACATTGGGTTGGGCTCGCTCCTGTATGGAGATGTTGCTGATAATGGTAAACCCCTAGTGAAGTCTGGGTCAATATGGGCAGTGATACCCTTTCGATGTAAGCACTGCGTACCAGCCGTACCATAGAGCAGAACTGGTCCTATGAAAGTCTTCTCCATTTTATTGACTAAATTGAGACACAAACTGAGTGAACTGTTCCTGCAGCAATTCTTGGCTGTGTTTGTTGTTGCGTTGAAGAATATCAGCGCCCAAATCAAAGAGCTTGTGCGGTTGCTGGAAGTTTCTCAGTGTTGCCAGGATGGCGTCATCCCTCTGATCTTTGGGGAAGTTTCCCTGCGTGTTTCTTTGTTGTTCTTATTTTCCTGCCCTGGCCTGAGGAGGCAGTGGGAAAGAGATGCTGATCGATGTTCAGTCGGGACGGCGGCCAGTGGCTCCATTTGAAGAGCTCTAGGAACAGGATCTCTGGTCAGGAGTCATGGATCCTCCCACGATGGTAGCAGCACTGCTGGGAAGGTGATTAGTGTTCATTATTCCAGCCCAGTGTCATTTGAACGTTAAGAATCTTCTGTGCAAAACTTCTACGATCAAAGGAAAACCAAAATCGCCCTCTCTGAGATATGATGCATACGCATACAGTGTTGCCTGTGAGGATATGCAATCCAGGAATTATGTGGGATGATGAAATCCCCCCTCCACGCAATAGTCTCAAACCTACCCACCCGCCTTACTCTTAACCCCTCAGAGATGGGTTAGAATGCAGTAAGATAATGGATAACATAATCTTCCAAAAACACAACACAACATTAATACCCTTTCCCCCTACCCCTTTCTGAATGTGTGTGTGTGCGTGTGTGTGTGTTTGTGTGTGTGTGTGTGTGTGTGTGTGTGTATGTGTGTGTGTGTGTGTGTGTGTGTGTGTGTGTGTGTGTACGTGTGTGTGTGTACGTGTGTGTGCATACGGCAATGGTCACTCATGTGTGTGTGTGTGCGTGTGTATGTGAGCTTGCCTGTATGTGTGTGTGTGTGCGTGTGTGTGCCCAAGGCTGTGGCAGAAAGAATTGGGTAGTCTTTCTTGCAATTGCGTCAGCATTTAGTTAACAATCATGCCGTTGTTGTTTTTTTAAAGGGCCCCTATGTGAGCTCCTTCAACAAGAGGCCATGGTGTGTTAGCATCAGTTGGATTCTGAGACCATCTCTAGCTCACCCTGTCTTATCCCATGGGATGTCTATGTAGAGACGTCAAATAAGTTTGGGAAAATTCCCATCTGATAAGGCGAGCGCATGTGAAAATACTCTGGGGATTTTTGGAGCATTAATAAATGCAAAAACCTTCAGGAAGGACAAATGTGTGTGTGTGTGTGTGTGTGTGTGTGTGTGTGTGTGTGTGTGTGTGTAGGTAGGTGTGTGTGTGTGTGTGTGTGTGTGTGTGAACATGCATGCATATATATGTATGTATGGGTGGGTGCATGCGTGCTTGCTCAATATGCTGTCAAGTATGTCAAAAGATAACATGAAATAATGGTTCCGACATGATGTTGGTGGAGAAACAGTCCTCTTCATGAAGGTGGGGACTGAGGCTGCATGATAAACGTTTTGGTTTGTCCACAGACAGCATAAACGTGGATACCGGGGCTGGCATGGTGAAGGGCAAAAGGAGAGGACGTGAGGACACAAAGGGACGCACAGAATGCCGCTCTGTCTTCCAAGGAGGCAGACGTTTGACCTAATTAGTATGCTAACGTATGCGCAGACGCGAGGGGGATGTTTGGACACTGCTTGTTGTTTTAAGGAAATCATTCAGAAACCATGGAGTCTGGTTAGTCAATGCTACTTCATCCCAATGGCTTCATGCCCCGGCACACAACCTTCAAGCCCTGTCTCCTGGCCTACATTAGGCCAACACCAAGCCCCTCTCCTGGCCTACGTTAGGCCTACCCCAGGCCCCTTCTCCTGGCCTACATAAGACCGCTTGTTGGCCCTTCAACTCGAGCAACATTCATGCTTTCAGAGGCGGTAGAACAGCCATGTTCAGTCACTGCTTTGTGAATTCTTCGAGTCTTTGTTTTTTCCTGATGTGATGAGGCAACAGTGAACAAGAGCTGTTGTTTACATTGTTGCTTGCTTTTCTGTTTCAAGTAACAAGGCGCCTGCGTTACTGCTCAGCTGATCATCAGGCTCAAAAACAATGGGCCCAAAAGACAGAGAGAGAGAGAGAGAGAGAGAGAGGGAGAGAGACAGAGACAGAGACAGAGACAGAGAGAGCGCATCTGATGCGAGGGGAGAGCAAAGAAAGAAGGAGAAGAGAGAGAGAGCTCCTCTAGAGATGTCAATCTGGAGAAACCAAAAAAATCACTAAGCAGCAAGCCAGCAAAAACGAGAGAAAGAGAGAAAGAAAGAAAGAAAGAAAGAAAGAAAGTCGTCCTCTCCCATACACAGTCAAGCACAGACACAAAGACACACACACACAGTATCCAGCTGCCCTCGCTGCCGTCCCGCCTGTCTGTCCCCCGCCACGTCATCCCAGACACGACTACCTGCCCCTCGTGGCCTTTAGCGGCCCAGACGTTGCTGCTAATTACGTCTGACAGTCTGGTCCTCTGAATCAGCACTGAGCGGGGGGGGGGGGAACCGGTCGTTATGGTGGTGGAGGTAGGGAGGAGGGTGGAGAGGTGGAGGACATAGAGAGTAGGGTGGAGAGTCAGAGGATATAGGGAGCAGGTTGATGAGGAGGTGGAGTTAGGGAGGAGGGTGGAGATGGGTTGGAGATTGTAGAGTGAAATATGGTGACTTTGTGAATGAATGACGGCTGTGTTGTTTTGACACGGTTCATCGTTGCCAATCGTTGATTCCTATTTGTCTCCTCGATTTATGTTTAAAACCCTCCTGCTGGTTAAAACACGTCTTCCCACCATTGTATGACGTGTTGAACAGATTATATTTACTGCTGCTAGGTCAGACCTTCAGGTTGTGAGCGGGAGGCAAACTGAAGGGTATTCACAGGCAGGAGAGGGCAGAACACGTGGGAGAGGGTGAGGAGGGACGGCATAGGACAGACCTGAAGGGAAACATTAATTTGAGAAGGGATGGACGGAGAGAGATAGGGAGAGTGAGTGGAGGGCATTGAAGGAAGGACGGCGAGAAGACGATTGAAGAGCTGCACGTACAAGCGCAGACATAAGTCAGACACGGAACAGACACAAACAAGACAAGGGCGAACGAAACATAGTTCCAGAGACTTGACCTACTCCCAAAAGACGCCCAAGGAATTACAAATCTGAAAGGATTTTGAAAAGAAAGAAAATCGATGCGTATGACGGGAGACAGGGAAGCATGGGAGCCGACATTGAAGAGTGGAAAAAAAGAGAATAGGAAAGGAATGTGGGGAGGTTAAGAAGAGGAGAAGAAAGTTGTTGAGCAGAATCTGCTATGTCCTATCCTCAGGGGCTCTGACTTGAAAGGGTCCCACATCAACACCATTACAAGAGAGGGGGAAACAGAGGCAATGGGGAAGCGGATGCCATGAGAAGGCTAGATGACATGCAGCCCTTTTACTCGCTCTCTGTATTATTCCCTCTTTATTTCTTTGTATTTTAGATCACTGCAGCCTACTTTTTGGGGCATCTCTTTTTCCTTCTCTAAATCTCAAGTGTCCATCAAACCCTTTGATCAACACATTGATCCATGTAGGTCTCCACCCATTTATCCATTCATCCATTCATCTATCCATCCATCCATTCACACATCCAATCATTCATTCATTGATCGATCCATCCTTTCTTCCATTCATCCATTCCTCTTCATCAATCTATACGTCAATCAGCCATCTCTCAGTCTGTTTGTGCACAAGCCTGAGAGACGATTTCAGGGCTAGCACAGTGATAGAGATGGTATAGAGAGGGACAGAGAGAGTGATGGAGGTAAAAGGGATTCTAGGATGACATTGGAACCACAGCAATGTAATGTTAAGCGACCCAAGTATGGCCCGCAGGCTTTCTATCAAGTGAAGATGTGATAGGAGTGTCTGCTTCCACACCTTTCTCTCCTCATCATCTCCATTGCTTCCTCTTGCTGGCTCGCTCCCTCCCCTCCTAAACTTTCTAAAACAGTTCAAAAGATAAGATGTTGCCATCCCACAGAACTAGAGTTTAATCACGAGTCATTTCCTGCCTTGGTTGTGCAGCATCCTGAGGAAATTACCCTCTTGGCAACACATTATGGAAATGATGACATTGTTATTCTGAAGTTTGTATGATTACATATTCATATTTTTAGGTTTGGTTCTTTTCATATGCAAATATAGACAACACAAGACCAAAGTATTTCACCTGCGTTGTACCAAGGGCGACTGATTTCCTCAAAATGTGGCAGAGAAAGGCTGTGTTAAGGAAATCACTGCCTGCCTGGAGAGCTGAAACCAAGTGTCAGAGTATGAGCAGAAGAACAAAGTGAATCATGGTTAAAGGCCATATGCCGTATGTGTTCATAAGCATGTTGTTCATCTGTGGCCTGTCTGGACTTCTGCCTAGACATACTTATTGTTGTGTCACTGTGAAATTGATGGCCAGAATGATCAGTGCATTAAAAAAACGGTAACATCTATGTTCATCATGTGGCCTAAGGGTTAATTCAAACCATATCTTACTACTATAATAGCAGGCTTGTCGGACAAGTAACTCCTCCACACTTGGTCAAGTGCGCATGTGCCAAGCAGCCTGCAGTTTACACACATGCACACACAGAAAGCACGCACGCACGCACACGGCAGGCACGCACGCACACACACGCCGCATTCACACACATTTCTGTGACGCAGAAGTTGCATGACAATGGCAGGATCAAGATAACAGCCCCGCCTTCGACAAACTCTCCCAGCTAAGATGTCCATAGACTAGCACATTTTTGCTAAATTTATTTTTTAATATTACTCTTCTCCTTGAGCATCCCGCAATGTCTTGCGATATTGATATCCCCTACTCCCCCCTTCCGACTGTTTTAACGGCCCCCCCGTCGACACACCCCTCCGATGTTCTATCTGTAGACTGTAGAAATTGCGATAAAGAAGTGAAGAGGCAATTTCTCACGTCGACAACACAATGGCATTTAGTTTATTTTATTCTATAAAAACGTTAAATTCAAACATCGCGCCGACCAGCATATCAACAAACAAATCATGCGACCTTAAAGAGACAGCATCCCTTTAACACAGAATGAAAACATGTAAATAACAAAGTATGGTGAATTATGTCTATTGATATCCCCCCTTCCCTGCCGACTGTTTCAGTTGTTTTATTTTTCTAATGTTTTGTGTGTAGGTTAGCATTTTTCTGTTTAATGATTAAATAACGTATTAAACTCTCACTTCAGGTAGCCAATGTACAATCCGAAATCTTTCCCTCACACCCCCTTTGCATGTCATTGAGTGGCCCCCTAAATGATAATCAACCTGTTGCCTTTTACAAATACAATTACAATTACAATTAGGGCATTTGGCAGACGCTTTTATCCAAAGCGACTTACATCGGTTAATACACACATTGACACACCGACAGCGGAGTCAACCATTTGTTCGCTGATGTTTTTTTTTATTATTATTATTGACAGTTAGCTGAACATTGTAGGGTCCTGTCCTTCCAATCCCTGTTTTCTCAGTTAAACGCAGAAGAAAACTAGATTTTTTCCAGTGTTTTTTAAATGTGAAATGAATCAAAAAATTACGCTCTCCTTCTCCGGTAACCCAGTCGTTCACGGCACCTTTCTTCCTACGTCGTTTCTTCTATTTGTCTCAAACTCATGCTCCAATCTTTCATCGATCAATGCTTCTGATGTCGTGGATGCAACAGAATATATGATGCATTGTTGCAGCAACATTTAAGATGATCGCGATGAGTTCTGCCCGTTCTGCCTCCGTGCTGTCTGTGGACAAACCAAAACAAACTAGAGTGACAGCGGCCACACTTATCCCGCCTCTTGCGAACTAGACGATGTCGGCATATAAAGCAACAAGTGTGAATCACCCTCAGGGCCGAATCTCCTGATATACAAATGCGGCAAAAATGTGGAGGACATGTGTGAAAACAGTTTATAAGGAGAAAAAAATTATGCTTGCTTCATAACGTGAGGAGAATATTATTATGCTTGCTTGATTATGTAATAGGTGAACTAAAATGCTATACCTTGTAACATTATAGGGAAAACGTCACAATATTATCGGCTCAGAAATTTGTTACATTATCTACTGGGGTTTCTACATTATAGCTATGGGTTTAATTACAACTACAAGTTGAGTATAATCAACACCAGCACGGAAACTCAAGTACTTAATAATTACACCATCATCCATGGCCCAAAAAATGTGTGGTAAAAGGCCTAGGTTACAGATGGTACAGCTACAGACATCTTTGAGACGCTTGCCTGCTGGGAAGTGATATTCCATAGAGCGACTAGAGCATCACCCTGCCGTCACATTGAGCCAGTCTGGTGCCTGTCTGTGGACTGACCTCGCACTATGCTGCCATTGTTTTAGCCCTACGTCCTTGCATGCTCATTACAACCAAAAATGACCTGTTTCTCGCACACGCACGCATATAGCCTACATATGTATCCGTAGACATAGAATCATGGCAACATGCAACTAAAACAGCCTTCCCACACTTCATCTAACCACTCAGGCACAAGCCCAGCGTGGGTCTTTGTTCTACATGCTGCGTGGAGGAGGTCTCCCAGTGACAGAGAGACCCCACCAGACAACGCCAGCACCCAGTTATGCTTGGCCCCATTGTCGCACGTCAAAGGACAATGGGGCCTTTGAAAGTGAATTTGCCCCCCAACACACTTGAGGACCCCCACACTCTGTGTGTTTGTGTGTGTCTGTGTGTGTGTGTGTGGGTGTGTGCTTGTGCTTGTGCTTGTGCGTGTGTGCGTGCAAATGGTCTGTTTGTGTGGTAAAGAGAGGAGAGTTGCATCACACACACAGACTGACATCCAAATCCGGCTACCTTCAGACCCTCAGCGGTTTTGATTTGACTGGATTTCCCTTGCCCTATGCTCGAGTAAAGAGAAGAGTAGACCCATGCACCTCCGTTTCACAGAGCATTGTTAAATAAGGGCGGGGGAAAGGTGCAGAGGAACGAGCAGGAGAGACAGTGCTGGAACGAGGAGCAGAACGAGAACAACACAGTAACAATGGACAAAGAGCTGGCGGCACGCATGGAAAAGTAATCAAAAATAATAAACCAGGAAAATGGAGCAAGAATGAGAAAGACAATGAAACACAGAATGAAAGGGAAGTGAGAGGGAGGAAGGGAGAGGAACAGAGAGAGAGAGAGTAAAAGAAAAGCAGAGCTAAGCCAGATTGAGAGTGTCTGCCTCGGGTGATACCAGTCACACTGAATTATAAATGCTCTCTCACTTTTTAAGCCAAAACACACAAGCGCAATATAATACCATGGATGCATTTCCACTGGCAGGCCACTCAATTCTCCCAGGGGCTGGCCCTGTCCACTAATCTGTCCTTTGCTGTTCCTTAGTCTCTCTCTCTCTCTCTCCCCCCCTCTCCCCCTCTCCCCCCCCCCCCCCCTCTCTCTCCCCCCCCTCTCTCTCTCCCCCCTTCTCTCTCCCCCCCCCTCTCTCTCTCTCCCCCCCTCTCTCTCTCCCCCCCCCCCTCTCTCTCTCTCCCCCTCTCTCTCTCTCTATCTCCCTCTCCTCCCATGTGGTCTCGTCTCAGTCTAGGGGGATATCTTCACCTTTTTACCCATCATCTCTTCACAAGATTACTTTCCTGCCTCTCCATTTGTTGTGTTTGTTAGGTCTTCTTTTTCATGTTTCATGTATTATTTATTTGGTTTGATTTTAACTTTTGATGTTATTTCCCCCCATATGAACAAAGTAGAGACAAAAAAACTGCACGTAAGTAGTATTACTGTCCGCTTACATAAAAAATCAATATCATCTCATTAATATTTCAAGCAAGCTAATCTGGTTTGATATAAAAAGTTTTATGGGGCCTGGAATACACTCAAGCAACAGTGAGATGGTTGAGTTTGTTGTTATAGTGTGAATGATAAGCATCATACCGGTTCTACACAGATAATAATAATACTAATATCATAGTTTTTAATAATATGTGGCCTATGTTTTTATTTATTATGGATGGCTCAACATGTTGACCTAACACAGGTTGACCATGATTAACATGATAATAGCATGTGGATCAATTTCTTCATAGTCTGATAGGAAGACAATTCTATGTTGGTATTCATATTCTGTATTCTTCATATTCATATGGATTTAATATTTTATAGTATTTTATATCAAATCAGCTAATTATACTGGTCACATATGAACAAAAGATGTGAATCATCTTGATTTGATTCTTCGAAATCTCAGTGTTAAGGGTAAAGCACACACTACTTGTGTAGTCCTCTCAGGGGCAAACTACCTAAATCATTTTGGCTGCAAATGTTGAAACAAAATGGGCTTCCTGTGTTTTATTCATTCTTCATCATCATTAAACCTTTGAGGGCTCAATGCTGGAAATTATCCACTCAGCAGAATAAAATAAAGTCTCCCGAGGCCAACAGCGTAAGAATGGTATGTAAATATAATACAGCCACCTCAGGCAGCTCTGCCAAGGCTTATCTCTCCTCTCCATCTTACTTTATGAGGCCTTCAACAGGAGACCCCCGACCCCCCCTGAAACAAGTCCTGGACCCGGTGATAAAGTCCTGTCCTCCAAGAACAATATGCAGTACGTTTGGGAACATGCAGTCATTGCACAAAAAAAAGAAAAAAGAATCGCAAGCGGCTGACAGGGAAATAATTGAACAAGGCAGAAAGACCTTGAAGTGACGGCCATTAGGAAGGTGAAGTCATTGGGGGGATACGCTAATCCCTATGGCTAATCTCTGAGCGTGAAGGAGTGGGCAAGCAGCAGAGCAGGGCTATGATGCAATGTCCTGCCCTTGCTTGTAAGCTTATCTTGCTGTGCATTTGCTCATAAGCATATAGCTTTATTACGACATGGGTGATGTGTCTGTTTTTAAGCCAGGCAAGCCTGGTCTCCAGTGGGTGGATATAGGGGGTTGGACGCCTGGTCCAGGGAGAAGGTTGAAAACGGGTTCATCCTATATATACATGATAAAACGGTTATAAACCGGTTCAACCGCTAATATATAGGATAAACACTTAATATACAGGTTAAACCCGTTATATACAGGATAAACACGTAATATACAGGTTAAACCCGTTATATACAGGCTAAACCCGTCACATACAGGTGAAACCCGTTATATACAGGCTAATCCCGTCACATACAGGTTAAACCCGTTATGAACAGGCTAAACCCGTCACAAACAGGTTAAACCCGTTATATACAGGCTAATCCCGTCACATACAGGTTAAAAATAAATGCTGTATTTATTTATTTTTTGTGATTATCTGCTTCTGTCTACTACTTTGTTTTCTATTTTCAATTTTTTATTACACAACACAGAACATTGAAGTACTACTATGCAATGACCATCGATCGTAGTGCTATCATAATGCTGCCATGTCATCATAAAAATGGCATCAATAAACAAGGCGGACAAAAAAGTAGAAGCGGTTATGGGATGTTCTACTCCTCTCAGGCCGGAGATTAACATGTAGACCGGGCGTTGGATGACCTCTAGAAGGAGCCCGTTTTCTGGGGGGAATCTTTTTGCCTCATCATTATTTCCATCCACTCTACATAGAGGAGGAAAGCTGCAGAATTGGAAAATGGGAACGGGAATCCATAAAATGATAATCATTGTATTAACTGCACACTAAAGACAGTGTTTGCCCTCCTCAGAAGAGTTGTAATTATTGTGTCTACATTGTTCAGCGCTCTCTCAAGCTGGTGAGCGGTTTATGTTCCTCTCTGGGAAACGCCTCTGTGGCTCTGACCTGCAGGTCGCTTCTTATTATCCATCAAGCTCATTTCAACATTCATACAGGCCAGCAAATTGTCATACGGCCCTTTTCCTTTCAGAAACTGGAAAAGCTGCAACAAAGAGAAGAAACAAAGATGCAAAACAAGTTAAAACCCCACCTGATAGGTGCCTGAGCCCAACTCTCACAGTAAAATGAATGACTCTGTTGTAAGGATTGTGGAAAAGGAGAAACGAAAGAGAGCAATTGTGTGTGCTACTGGGATCAGCTGCCAGCAACCTTCTGCCCGTCCACAGATATTACATTCTGACACAGCCTCGTCTGTTTCCCATTTCCCCACCATGGAAATATTCCTCCCTGTTGCTAAAAGCTACGCTAATGTGTTTCCATCCCTAGCTTCTACACACATGCACAGATACACACACACAGACACACACGAACACACACACAAGAAATGACTCAGAGGCATGAACACACACACACACACACACACAAAAAAAAAAAACGTCTCGGAGACATGAACACACACCCTTTTGCTCAAGCATGTAGTAGACACACAAAAACACAGCCACGACATGTGTGTGCACACATACCCTAATGACAGCCTTGCTCCCGGGCCGCAGCATTGGTTTTCACAGCGGACTAATTTGCTCTCCTGTGAGAATAACGCACAGGGAAACGGGCGAACAACGACCCCCCGTCTCTGTGTGAGATCCCCCTAACCCAGCACACGTGAATACAGGTCGGCCCGTCGCAGTACAGAGCTCTGTTTAATGCAGAGATCCATGCTCGTCTCTGGCAGAAAGGCATGAGCGTCGGAGTTGGAAAAAGAAAAGGCTTTTGAGACAGACTGAGAAAGACTGAGACCGAACGGGACAGACTGACACAGGCTAAGGCTGTCCTTCCGGACGTGTAGATCCCGCACTGTGTCATCGGTTTGTTTGGTGCACCGGGACATCAGGCTTGTAAACACACAGAGCCGCACACACACACGCACGCACACACACACGCACGCACACACACACAGAAACAGTGCATGTGCTATTTCTTATGCATTTTCTTTTATATACGTCTTCCCTCTGAAAAGAAACATGATTTTGAGTGACCTCTCTCTCTCTCTTGCCCTCTCTTTCTTCGATCACAGTTAAATCTGATAGCTCTCCCCCGAGAGGGAGGTCCATAAAGCGATTGACTTGGTGATGAGCAAGCCTTTCAGTCCTTCGTCTGCTCTTTAATAGTAAACACATTTTTTAACGATGAAAAAGCTGCCTCTTCAATCTAAAAATGATAATGCTATGGAGCTGATATTGACTTTGATGGTTCAGTTACACTTGACATTACAGTGTCATTGTATCAATGTTATCACACCTGTAATAAGAAATGGAACAGCTTGTTACTGCATGTACTTAACATTATGGAACAGGTCACCCTGACATAGTGTTGAACTCATTTCTAACACCTATTCCTAACCTTAAAGATATAATATATAATATCTGCCACTAGGGGTCTCTCCATCAAAATAATAATAATAATGAGAGTTGTTGTCAACACCACCATTGCCGGCGGAAATCTATCTGATGTGACTCAGGCAGAATTCATGTCCACAGTAGAGCTGTATTTAATGTATTGTATGTACTTAAGTTTTGTCTACATTACGTTTAGTCATGTTTATTCACATTATGGCATTTCATTCTATTAAAATAGCCCCAATTCTCGAAGCATTCACTTGCTAACTTAGCATTAGATGCTACTTTAGCATTAAAGCTAAAAGATAGTGAATATTCAACAGATAGTCCACTCTGAGTTAGCGCTGTGTCACTGGGATGATTATTGGTAGGAGTCCCATGGGTCTAGCTGTCAATACCTGGCCAGGAAACAGTCAGGCAGCAGCATTCCTCTTTATAGAGCCATCATTTCGTCAAGATTCCTACACAAAAGGTCCAAAGTAACAGAGTAACCTGCCCTAAACAATATAGAACGTCACCGGTCATTATCGAAAATAAGCCTCTTCAGGGCGAAGCATAAACCTCCGCTGCGCGTCGGTGTCCTGTTCGCCCTGTCGGGGCTTATTTTCCCGATAATGACCGGCGTTCTATGCATTATCCCATACATAATGGACACCTCGAAGGGCATTATCTCGCTTATACCATGGTCACTTGCCGAAGAAAATAAATTAAGACCTTTCATTTATATTTTCATTTGTTTTACAATCCAAATATAACGTTTTTCAAAAGCCATAACTTTGTTTCCCTGGTAACGCCAAACGAGGGTTTGACTAATACCTGGAACAATCATTACCCTCCCGTAAGGTTCCTATTCAACGGAAACGTTGTTCACTCCTCCAGGAAATTGGACGGACCTTAGCTACGACTTGGCGACGGGAGGTATTCTAGTCCGCTCAGCTATGAGCCAGAGAGCTAACGTTATGCGTTGTACATATTTAGAATTTGAAATTCGTCCCAGCCTTTATACCAGAGATACTTTAGAGTCTATAGCATATAACCGCGTCGTCTGATTACAGTTTAATTCATTTTTCACAATTTCCCGGCTCTCGTTTTGAAGAACGAATCACTGCGCCATTTGTTTCAATGGGAATCACAACGGTCTATACTTTCAACATAAAGTGGACGCATTCATAATTTGAAATTCGTCCCATATAACCGCGTTTTCTGATTACAGTTTAATTCATTTTTCACAATGTACTAGCTCTCGTTTTGAAGGCTGAACAGGCAATTTGACTGGAACTACTTAGCAGGTGTCCGTATATCAGGGGTTAATGCACACCCTGCAGCCAATCAGAATCTAGTATTACCCCAGACCATGGTATAATAAAGGTTAAACAGACTTAAATTAGGATGGTTGTAATACAGGTCAAACTGACTTAAAATCATCTGTATATAATACAGGTTAAACTGACTTAACATAGGCTGTATATAATACAGTTCAACTAATTTTTGATATGTGTATACAGGTGGTAACTAGTGCTGACTTTTTTACTACTTTGAGTTCTCCCTGAGACTTAGGGCGTATTCACACCAGGAAAGTCCTTTAGTTCGCTCTCTTTTGTCCGGACCAAAATACAATTTTTGTTTTTTGGTTGGTGTGGTTTCTTTTCATATTGCAATTTTCTCAACAGTCCCAGAATTTGACAACAAACCAACATGTGTGCAAAGATCGTTCAATCATTGGACAAAAAGTTCTTGGGAGGGGTAAAGCTTTCAATAAAAGAAGGGGAGAAAGCGCCAGTGAAAGTAAACAATCATGGATATCCAGCGTGATTTACATTGATCTGCGGACTGGTCGAACTCCTTCTCCCTCATTCTGGTGCTGAATGTGTTAAATGCATCGGCATTTTTATGTGTGTTTTCCAGCATACTTTTTACGTGCTTTTGTCGGACCGTCGGGTGAAATGAGTCATGGCAAAACATTGAGCAAAGAGGACACGGAATGTCCAATAGACGTTTCGTCTCCTCTTTGCTCCATGTTGAGCTAGGACTTATTTTCACCCGACGGTCCGACAATGTACTACTAATCTTGGAGTTACCACTAATCAAACAATAATTCCCATAATGCGCACGGCTGAGTGGGTGCCTGTTATGTCCAAAGAGGCGTATGATTTTAGAACTGGATCCGAACGAGGTGCGTTCACTTTGAAATCTCAAGCGAACCGCACCAGTGTTCGTTTGGAATCGAACCGAGACCTCCACTCCGGCTGGGTCTCGGTCCGACTGTTTGGTCCGCACCAGAGTTCCATGGTTTGCCCATTTCCCACCAGCCCAAAAGGTCCACACCGGCGATTAATTTGGTTTTGTTCAGACCAAACAAGGCAGGTGTGAATATGCCCCAAGTGTTTTTTGGTATTTGCTATTCCTCATTCATGAACTTTTAATTGATTCTATTAAGGAGCACGCCCAGCTGTGGGGAAAAGCCAACGATAATCGGTGGCGGATCCTGTTTAGATTCAGAATGTGCAGAGAGGAGGGCTCTTCACAGATGATCCGTTGTCTATGTGTCGTGAGAGAGACAGCAAGACTGAGGGTGACACTGTATAATAAGGTCCTTGTAATATGCCTTAATTAATAGGTAATAAGACCCTTATCATATGCTTATTAACATTAATTTGTGTCAATAAGACTATCTATAAGTATTAATAGTAACATAATAAACATGTTTATTGTGAGATTATAAGACTTTTTTAAGCACTTATAGGAAACTTATAAGACTATAAGAGTTTCTTATAGTTGTTAATAAACGCATTACACACCCATTTATTGAGTCTTACTAACTTACCTATTATGTCATTGTTAAACCTTTACTGAGGATTTTTTGTTGCTTTATGAAGGTAAAAACGGCTTTATTATTCATTCCTTAGCAGTCAAATATGCTCTATGGAACAATGCTTATTAAGGTTAATTAATCCTTTATTAAACTGCTTATTAAGCATTTTGCAGGTACGGGATCTAAAGAGGGAACAATTCTTAGTAAGTTGAATAAGTCCTTTATTAAAAAGTTAATTATGCATTTTGCAGGTACGGGATCTATAGCGAGAACAATGCTTATTAAGGTTAATAAGTCCTTTAATAAACTGCTAATTATGCATTTTGCAGGTAGGGGATCAAAAGCAGAGACAATGCTTATTAAGGTTAATAAGTAATTTATTAAACAATTAATTATGCATTATGCAGGTATGGGATCTAAAGCGGGAACAACGCTTATTAATATTATTAAGACCTTTAATATACACTTATTAAAAGTTAATGAGTACCATATGTTGCCAAGGTTGATAAAATATGAAATAAAAAACTACATATACTGTAAATACAATTTTATGCTGGTGAAGCCCAAAAACACACTTTAAGACAGCTCTTCAAAAAAAAGAAACTTACTTTTAAAAACTTTCATTCAACAGAATTTTTTATGAAAACTATTCTTGAACATGGCTTGTCTTTCTTGTTACTGTATAAAGACAACAAAAATAACATTGACCACAATAGACAATTAGCAGACAGGTAACAATAAGCAATTAAGCCCTTTCGACATGGATTCATGACACAACTGTTTTGTTAACTATTATGTGTACATGAATGACCCTAACTGTTACTGTTTATTGTCTAATAACTAATGGTTGATATGGGGAGGATATGGGTGGTTTTGGTGTGAGGGAGGGCTTTTGTCTGTCCGTCTGTATGTTTGTAATGTATGTTTTTTTGTTTTTTTTGTTAGGTCCCCTCGAAAACGAGATGGTTCATCTCGTTTTCATCGGTTCATCAAGGTGTTTCTGAATAAATTGAAATTGAAATTAGATATGTTTGGTTACCTAGTTTCATATGATAGCATAAGCTAAACAAAATTGAGCACGCCAAAGCCTCTGAAAGGAAGTAATGTAGGCCAGAAAAGTTTGCTAGCAAACACCTAGCTAGCTAGAACCAGCTAATGTTACTATAGCATTCAATTCTTAAACTTACCAGAAGAGTCATCCTCCAGTTCAGACCTCTTCTTCTTGTCCATGTTTGCTGTGCTTGTGCCTGCCTTTGTCTGTCAGTTGTTTTTTTTCAAAGACCTGATATTTACGAATCCTACCATGCCAAGACCCGCCCTACTCTGTCTGTGATTAGCCGGGTTGCATGCAACTCAACTGGACGCTTTAGAACTCTACGGTACCCTCGCTGTGAGTATTCAACAGCATCACAAAAGATCCCTAACCCCTAAACCTAACCCTTACCTTAACCCTAACCCTAACCCCTAATCCCTAACCCTAACCCTAACCATAGCAGCTAATATCAAGCCAGTAAAAGTGCGGTAGTCAAATCCATAGACAGTAAAATCAAAGATAGGGGTGACTTGTGTGACAGACCAATCAGAAATTGAGGCGGGCGTGTCTTTTCGGAATATTGGCGTGGCCATAGGTTTCGTAATTTTGCGACCTGGTTTGGGGTGCTGACGATTCCGACATGTTCTCCAAACGTTCGTCAACCATAGTCGTCAAGCCATCAGCCACTTGCATAATCAGAACTTCCGGTTTTACAATTATCTTCAAAATAAAAGCCTTTAAAGGATCTGATATGAGGCACAAATCGGATCACACTCACTCAACATGTGCGTTGGTAAGACTCAATAAATGGGTTTGTAATGCTTTTATTAACAACTATAAGACACTCATAAGACTATTATTAACGTTATTAAGCAATCAATAAATAGTTAAGAAGTTTTGTATAAGTGCTTATAAAAATCTTGATTGATTTCACAATAAACAAGTTTATTATGTTATTATTAACACTTATAGATAGTCTTATTAACACCAATTAATGTTAATAAGAATATAATAAGGGTCTTATTACCTATTAACTAAGGCTTAGTACAAGGACCTTAATATAAAACATGTAACCCCCCTCTTCCGAGACCTCCACTGGCTCCCTGTAATAGCTCGCATCAGATTCAAGATGATGGTACTGGCATACAAGGCAGTCGATGGAACTGCCCCTGCCTACCTCCAAGCATTAGTAAAGCCACACACCCCAGCTCGATCCCTCCGCTCAACTACCTCAGCTGGACGTTTGGTACCGCCATCGCTAAGAGCAAGCAAAGGTCGATCAGCAAAGTCACAACTTTTCTCTGTTTTGGGACCTCAGTGGTGGAACGAGCTCCCTACCGATGTCAGGACCGCAGAGTCGCTCACCATGTTGTACGTCCTGGCACTTGTACATTGCACTTATTCAAGGTACTTAATTGTGTAGCATCTACAGTAGCTGCTATAGTTGCTTTACACGGGGAATGGGTTAGCCTAGCGATTGTAATACTTGCACTTGGTTCTATGAACATCTTTACTGTACCGACAGCGATATATTGTTTCACTTCTTATGACAAATGTACTTATTGTAACAAATGCACTTATTGTAAGTCGCTTTGGATAAAAGCGTCTGCTAAATGCCCTTAATGTAAATGTAAATGTAAATGTAAAACGTTACAGGAAACATTCATTTGTTCTCTCGGAAGGACCAAAATATAAAAATATTAAACAGATCGCCAGATTTACTTTTGTGGGAATGTGTAGGAAACATTGCATTAGCTTGGTGGTATCAGCCACCTTTCGTCGTAATAAGTTAGATCCATATTGAAATATCATTTCTACTGGGCAAAAGTTAGACGGGTTACCCCTGAAGTCAGGGGGTAAAGTGGACATCTCATATCTCCTGGGCTGAAGTTAGGGGGTAAAGGGGACATCTCATATCTCCTGGGCTGAAGTAAGGGGTAAAGTTACCCATGTAACGGAGCATTACCTCGAAGAAAACTACTGGTTTCTCTGGGTTTGAATATTGTTGGAAACATTTGGTACGATGCAAGTACACAACTTAACAAAATATAGTACATTGGTCTAGTTGTTTTTTGATATTTGAATGTGGGACTCACATATTTTACCTTTGGCCCCAAGCCCGTACCACACTGTGTTGTTACACACTGTACTATGTTTGATATTGCTTATCACACAGTTGTTATTTGTGTAATCTCACTGTAACAGGACAAGTAAACGTGGTATATTTTACACCTTGGTCTTGCATTATCTCTGACAGGAACATGTTGGTCATTTGGATGTTGATTTAAAGAGGATTCCAGACGTCTCAAGGCTCGTACTCTTTGTGAGGATGTTCATTTGTGTAGCCTAATGATGCCAGCATAACACTCTCACAGTCTCTCACTCTCTCACTCTCGCTCCTCGCTGGTTGTGCAGGCGCAGGGTGAGCAACCAAAAGATGGATTGAGTGCTGTTTCGGAAGGAGCTTGACAAGTTGAACCTGCTATTAGAAATTCATAGCTATGTTTTAAAAGTGGGCAGAACTCATATAGGTAAGATGGCTGAGAAGGGGGGGGGGGGGGGGGGGCGGTTACATACATCTATATATTTATTATAGATTCACACTATTCTTAGAGTGCTCTCCTCCCCTAATAACGTTTTCTATTTCAGGCACCCAATGTTGGCAATTATAAAGACGAAACAGAGAAACGTCGACGACTCCCAGAGACTAGATGAGTCCTGGGTGAAACCCTGGACCAGTACTGCGTGAAGAATGATGGATGTTGTACATGTCTGCTTGTGGATGAATCTGCATAAGTACTCACATCCATCACAGCACGCCAACATTAGCCCCACTCTCCTCCACTCTGTAAATAACAAACGCAGCACGCAGCCATCCAAGAACCACAGAAATAGCTGGGCTGTTGTGTTGGGGGTGGTGTGTGGTGTGCGTGGTTTGTGTTTGTGGTTTTGTGTGTGTGTGTGTGTGTAGTGTGGTGTAGTGTGGTGTGTGTGTGTGTGTGTGTGTGTGTGTGTGGGGGGGGGGTGCGATGGGGGGGAGGGGCAAGGGTAAAATTGTCCAATGCTGTCTGCATCTTCAAATTACAACTCAACGCCTCAGCGGACCTCGGCACTCACATCTTAAATGTCAGAGGGAAACCGTGGGGGAGAGCAAGAGGGAGAGCGAGACAGAGCCTCTGGGGGGTGGGAGAAACACACGGGGGAGGGGGGGGGGATTAGTGCTCCAACCCTGCATGTGTGTTAGTTTCAGAGTGCAAAGGATGCTGGGAGCTGACTCTCATTAGCGTCCCCGGCCTTGTTGACAGTAGCCTGAAGGAAGCAAGGATTGGTTTATTATGTGGGAGAGTGGGACTCTTTTTGTAGTGTGTGTTTGCGTGTAAGAGGGTATTTGTGTGCGTGTATGTTAGTGTGTGGCAATTGCATGCATGTGTGTGTGAGTGCGTGTGTGCGTGCGTGCGTGTGTGTATGTGGGTGCCTGTGCATGTGTATTTGCTCTGTGTGAGTGTGTGTTCCAGTCTCTCTCTCTGCTTGCCTATTTGTGCTTCCTTTATGCTATCACTGCAGACAAGAATCTTCTCGTAGGTATCATGTTGTAGCCCAGAGTTCCTTAATGCAGTCACATGTTTCCTCTGTGATCAGTTTAGCTACAAAGAAACATCTTCAGCAGGACTTCGCTCAATAACTATCTTCATGGGCCTTATCTCTGTTGAAACCCGAGACTTCCTTAATTGTGCCTGCATTAGTAGCTGTGTGTTTAGACTCGTTTAGACAGATGTTACTGGGATCCGCGGTCCATGCCCCCCCCCACTGAGCCGGTACATGGGGCTTTTCTTACGCATGCTTTGATACAATTTCATGCGATTGTGATCACACAATATGAAGAATCCCACACATGCATAAATGCAAACCAACACACTGCACCACAGACCGGAGGCAAAATGTTATAGGTTTCATGCACACAAAACCTTTATTTATTGTTGTTGAACTGTGAAGTGTATGAATAATAGCTGATATACTGAATGTGATGTTCAGTAACTCTTTTACCTTCACATTGTTTTAATAGCTGGAACCACTTTGTTTGTGCAGCATTTAAATATTTCTGCATGATTGCCATGGAACTCAATAGTGATATTGGAGCCAGAGGGAAGAGAATACAAACCAAGGCCTTTTTCAAGCCACACCTCATCACAACCCGACCCCCTGCTGTCCCTTGTGTCAGTCTGTCTGCCTGAATTCAGTACCCAACCTTATTTAGTGTGAAACACACACACACACACACCCTACACACACACACACACACACACACACACACACACACCCTACACACACGCACACACCCTACACACACACACACACACACACACGCACACCATATTCACACAGAAACAAACACACAAAGTTGATGTCAGGGCCAACAGAGTTAAATTATATTGTTGTTGTTTTTTATGTCTGAAATACCAAAGGGTAAAGCATAAGTTAGCATCTCTTTAAATCGACCTAAGGCAATAAGAGAGGAGGAGGCTGAATGGATATGACATGGAGAGAGACGGTGAGATTAGGATCAGGGCTGAGTTTGAGAAGTGTCCCCTCTCTACCACTGTCCCTTCCATCATATCAAGGTTCAAATTACTTTATTGTTCCCCAATGGAGCAATTTGTTGTGCAGCAGATAGTATACAAATCACACACAATCACACACACAATAAAACCACTAAACAATCAATAAAAAGTATTCTATAAAAAATCTAAAAGGGGGGGGGGGGGGCGAGGCTCAGTATAACCAAAAGGTGTTACCTTCTTTATAGATTTAGAAGTACAGGGGTTGGGTACAAAAGAGTGTTTACATCTGTTGGTTTTGAGTCGTGGGAGTTTAAAGCATGAACCGGATGGCAACATCTGAAATTCAGCCTGTAAGGGATGAGAACTATTTGACAGGATAGATTCAACCATTTTTAGCATCTGCTTCGATAAAGTTCCTCCAGGCCTTTCTGCTTAGAACCTGTGATATGGCTGCTCACCTTAATTAACTTGGAAAGGGAGGTTTTTGTTTTACAGTGATAGACCCATGCCAGCAGATTAAGGAGAAGGTGACAACAGACTCAACAAAGGACCTAGAACAGGGTCATTAGGGTGTTGTCCCCATTCAACTTGGCCAGCTTCCTTAGGCAATACAGGCACTGCTGGCCTTTCTTGCAAAGCAAACTAGTATTTTGCTCAAAACACAACATGTCATCAATAATGGATCCCAAATATTTGTACTCTTTGACAACCTCTTTTTCCTGACCATTTGTACTAGTTTTTACAATGTTAATGGCCCACAAGGTTATCCAGCCCACAAGGTTGGCCTCCAGTTAGAACTATCTTCATGTCTTGCATGCATGCATATCCTCAGTATACTGTATGTTTTCATAGTAAATATTTAAAATAAGAACAGAGCAGATATGATGAACTAAAGCTCCTTCCAGAAGCCCCATCCTCTTTAAGGAGTTCAACAGCCTCAGATTTCATCATTTTGTTACCACAGAGTGGACTGTAATTGGGAGCTGATGCAACAGTATAAAACACAGGGAAACAGTGTGCTGCTGTTCTGAACTACATAGCTGTGGAGGGCAGGAAACGTGGTACATTAACACAGGCTCCTCTGGCTTGGTGCAACAGTGCATCTGTGTGTGCGTGTGTGTTTGCATTTGTGCATGCGTGTGCGTCCGTGAGTGTGTGTGTGTGTGTGTGGGTGGGTGTGTGTGTGTGTGTGTGTGTGTGTGTGTGTGTGTGTGTGTGTGTGTGTGTGTGTGTGTGTGTGTGCATGTGTTTGTGGGTTTGATTAGGTGAACACATATCCAATACGGGTGCTGTTCACCACTAGAGTGTTTACCCTTCTCTATGAGGATTATAAGAAGAATCTCATCAAATCTGCTGTTATAGCAAATGGAAAAGAGAGAGGACGTTTCTCTACCTTGTGGTAGGAATCCACAAACAAACAAACCATAAAAATAAATGAACCAATCAATAACGAAATTAGGATACATAAACACCGGGGCATCCCTCCCCCAGCCGCTGTGTTCGGCCATTACATCAAACCCCTCTCTCCTGGTGAACAACCCCCAAGACACCTGCACACAGATGACCTGCACTGGCGACCAGTCGTGGCTTGCCTTTACCACGCTTCACAATCACTGTGGGGGGGGGGGGTAAATGAGCACCTGATGTGTTTGATCTCTGTGGCTGGTAACAGCAAGAGGGAGCGAGGGCAGCTGTTCATCGAGTTTTTCACCCTCCACCAGGGAGGCGATGAAGTAGGAGGTGGGGAGCAGGGAGAGATGAGGAACAGAGATCAAAGGAGTTACCATTGGGACAAACTTATACCTGCTATGGATGTGGAAACAAGGACGCACTGATCCTGTTTGTTTTCAATCATACCATGATATTGCTGTTCTGAACCGTTTGTACTGCTGCTAGCTACAGTCCATCTGAATAACTCCAAGGAAAGGCCTTTGGACCGAACCATCACCCATCTCGAGCAGATCCTGATTGTAGGAGACGTTCTGAATCCTATCAAGTGTTGCTTAATAAAACGGAGATTGTACATTATACCATATTTTTGTTAGAATTTTTTCTAAACACACAGAACAATCAAATTTAATCTAAGTAAATGTTATTAGGAATATGTAAAAAAATAATTGCTGCCTAGCTGGGTAAATGAAAGGCCCGGCTTATTACCCCTAGCATGAATGCTATAATATTCCTCAACTGAACACACACAAACACAAACACACACTTACATAAGCCTATGTTGTGATGACATATTAAGAGCATTGTTGATCAACACTCATGCACTCATGTCATGCTTGCAATGCGATTTGGAAATCCTTGTATAATCGTATTTTAATGAAAAAAATCATATTTTAATAAAACATATTTTAAACACTGATTGCCACAACATAATCAATTTGCATTTGGTTTCATTTCTGTTGTGTTTGTGTGTGTAGTCTGTGAGTGTGCATTTTCAAGCCTGAAATATATAACTAAGTTAATTTTCAATTAACCTTTCTAACTCATCTGCTGAAGTGTTTCTAATCTGACTGGGGCGGAGGAGCCTAACGCTGTGTGTCTTCACCAATTAAAACTCCTCTTATCAGCTGGATAATCTGAGATGATCATAAGCCTTCTACCTCTCACTGTGCTGGGATCAAGGCATATGGGAACAAAGACCCTCCTACCATCAGTCTGCACAGTGAATCGGAGCCAAAACAAACTCAAGATCTAGCCGGATTTGTCTTATTTTCTTTTTGTTCCAAATAAGCCTTTTCTAGGAAATGAGATGAGAAGAGCTTAAAACCCTTTGGGTGATATGTTTGTGTTGGCTGACGGAATTAATGGAGATGTTTCCTTGCAGAGGCAAAACACAATTTGGTTTCAGCTATGGTACGATACTTTTTGGTACATCAGAATCTCACCTGCCTTAGAATAAAGGGGAGAGGTCAGACTCTGAGATTTTATAATATAAGAAAGAAATTCTCTGTATATGTATGTTGTCCAACCACTACGGTTGGCAACATTAACCATCTTTCTGCCTAAAGATCACAGAAAATCCTGGAAAAATGACATCAATGGTTAAACTTGGAATTAGTTTCACGGAAAAAGAGTTGATGAGGCAGGCAACGCGTTTGAAGCAGCACGCTCATATTCGCTTATATTCACAGTTTATATCAAGTTTTTAAGTTCATCAAATGTCAATAATAATAAAAGTGTGATTACTGGAAAGCTATTATGAATAGCTACTATGCATCTCAAAGAAATACCATATGTGACATGATTGTTGGGAAATGCAATGACCTTTCATTTCAGCCTTGAGTATGGTTGCGGAGCCACACTAATGAATCATTTTTAGTTTTGATTTAAAAGTGATACAGTCGAGAGAAAAAAGGCTGATTGTGCTGAGAATTGGCTGCCCCTGTTAGCACTCACAAGGCAACTTCACTCAGAATCGGTGACAAGCAATGAAACATGAATAAAACATCTGCAGCAATTATCTGCACCAGCGATGTCAACAAAATGCCCCTTCATCGGCTTTTTGTAACATAAGAGGCAACTGCACAGCACTGGATGGTGTGTGTGTGTGTGTGTGTGTGTGTGTGTGTGTGTGTGTGTGTGTGTGTGTGTGTGTGTGTGTGTGTGTGTGGGCGGGGGGGGGGGGGTGTGGAGGATCGAGGTAAGCATAGAGAGGTTGGTAGTTGATGGGATCCTTGATGATCTATTTCTTGCGCGAGAGTTTTATTTTAAATGAAAAGCATTGAAGGATTAGGATAGCAACCTCTGTGTGGAAGTCGCTTTCATTTTTTCCACATCCCAGCATTCCGTCTTCTTTCTTCTCCTTCACTTTGGCCTCTCTCTCTCTCTCTCTCTCTCTCTCTCGCTCTCTCTCTCTCTCTCTCTCTCTCTCTCTCTCACTCTCTCTCTCTCTCTCTCTCTCTCTCTTTCTCTCCCTCTACCTCCTCTCGCTCTCTCCACCTCACTCTCTTTCATCCATCCCCACACACGTTTTAAATTATCTCATTTTGCAGCCTGTTCCTTGCCTCTCTTTTTTCTTTACCCTCCAAACGACTGACAGATTGGGCAGTACCCCCCCCCCCCCCCCCCCATCATCATCCTACATTTTCCTTATTCAGATAGGATTCCACCCAATCGTCTCCTTCCTTCCCTCTCAGACCCTCCCAGAGATACTAGAGATGGTGAAATCTCCCCCTGACAGCGTTTTGATATCATGTCCCTATCATATCAAGAAAATGGAAGAAGTCCATTTAGTGTGCCAATGTACAAAATGGTTAGACTCTCAATATATATATATAGATATAGATATAGATCTATAAATACATAGATCCATATCAATATCTATATATATTTATATTTTAGATATAGATATAGATATAGATATTTATGGATCTATATATAGATCTATATATTGTTTTCAACTTTCCGCTCATCATTAAGCTTAGAAAGGCGATCTATATATATATATATATATATATATATATATATATATATATATATATATCTTGTTCTCTATGTATATGTAGAGAGATATATATAAAATGGTTACACTCTCGATTGCCCTTCTGAGCATATTTGCCAGACAACCCATTTTTGTTTTTCCTTTTCTTCCTCTTCATCTTCCTCTTCTCCTGCTTCCATCATCCCTTGCTTTTCTTCATCCTGTAATCGTTTGAATGTGTCTGCTGCATATGTATTACGGTGGAATTAGCATCACAAACAAGTGCTTCCTGCGCTCTGCTCCACAGCGCTTGAGAGGGGGGCTGGGTGTGCAGGAGTGCTGGGGAGATAAAGTAGATTACGCCCCACGTCTCCTCTGAGGCACATTCCAAGCAGGCTTTCTAAGGTTCCTCCTGGTTTTGAGCAATGCTGGGGGCTTAGGGAGATGTTTCTCTCTCTCTCTCTCTCTCTCTCTCTCTCTCTCTCTCTCTCTCTCTCTCTCTCTCTCTCTCTCTCTCTCTCTCTCTCTCTCTCTCTCTCTCTCTCCCTCTTTTGCTTCCTCTCACCCTGTTTCCTCTGTGCTACGGGATGGCTGTGACTTAAAAATAGGATTGTCTTTGGCTGGTGTTTTCCTATTAATGGCATTCTGTTTGGGGATCTCTGTGTGTGTCTCGCTCTATTTCTCTTTCTCTCTCTTTCTCCCTCTCTCTTTCCCTATCCCTTTCTCTCCTCCCCTCCCTCTATCTCTCCCTCTCTCTTCACTGAGCCCTAACCCTTCCTCTGCTTCCTCCCTTCCATCTATTTGCTCGTTTCCCAACATTGCTCCATTTATCGAGTGTATTCTGTTTTAACTGACGTTTTCAATGTGGCACGGCGCCCGCTGGGCTCCGGGGGAGACACAGATTGTTAGGATAAATAGTGTCATTTGTATTTAGAACAGCATCGTAAACATGATCTTTGAGGTGAACCTCTTACTTTCACCCTCTTTCTTTCCCCTTCACAGTCCACATTATCTTGCTAATTTATTATTGATGCACTAATTTATATTTACATGACTTCTTTATATGATAGGGGGCAAAATGGAGCTTTCTGCAGGAGAGCAAAATGGAGCGATCCAGTTGACTTTATTCATTCAGGCAGTCCATGATTCTCTCCAAAGCGCTTCACGTTCACATCGTATCAAGTGGTCTGACATAAGCCTTGATGAGTACGACAAGGAGAGGTGACCACAGAGAAAAACGTATGAATTCACAAATGTTCAAGGACTGACCGTAGCACAAAATTTGACAAACAATGTGACACACAATGTGATCGTTGTGCTTCTGATCATGGACCACTTTCGATGACAGCTTACAGAGTTCTCCAAACCAGACTCAGCTGTCCAAGTCCTCAGACAGCACCCTGGTCCTTTGCTTTACCTTGAATGCTTCACGCAGGGATTCTGAGTGGACCTCGCCCCCCACCATCCACGTCTTTCTCTCAGGGTCTGTTGAGGACTACA
The DNA here is from genome assembly GCF_949987615.1 of Pollachius pollachius. NCBI lineage: Eukaryota > Metazoa > Chordata > Actinopteri > Gadiformes > Gadidae > Pollachius > Pollachius pollachius. The sequence continues at coordinate 17,127,410 of NC_136943.1, read as the reverse complement.
GAGGAGGGGGGTGGGGGGCCATGCCACGCTGATCCAGGCTAAATGCTCCTGACAGCCCTCTCAGACGCCCCGGGACGGACTGGGTCAATGAGGAACGCCCCCTATAGTCATCCACACATAATAAGCACAGAATCAAAGAAGTACACACACACGAGCACGCTTTGAACGCCCTGTCTGGCCCGGGGCATGTCCCCTGCCATGGAAGACTCACCTCCACGTCTTCTTGTCTAATCAATGCGCCCCAGGCAAATGTTCAGCCTTCACTCCCCCGCCATCAGACCTACCCCTGTCGTCACCACTCGCCTCCTCAACTCCCCCCCCTCTGACTAGCGCTGTTACGCCTACCCCACCATACCCATCTTATACACCCCTGCCCCCTCCTCTGACTAGCGCTGCTGTGCCTACCCCTCCATACACATCTTCATTACCCTCACCCTGACCCAGCATACCCATCTTGTACCCTGCTGGCGTTGACGTAATATGTTGTGATTTATTTTTCAGGTTACGGTGGTCAAGTACATCATCAAACTTTACCGCATTCACAATTGTGACAAGTTACAAAGATAACATTTAAACCATGATAAAGTTTGGATTAGGAATACAAGAAAATGCGTTTAAAGCCTCCTGTGATATGACTTGCTTATATCCTGCAATTGAACCTGAAGTTGTTATGTTGCTGATGGTTGTTTTACATCGCTACAATTGTGGTGGTGGGATTTCTTGACAATGTCGTTGTATTTTATATTATTTTATACAGAGTACACAACAATACAACAGATCTTCAGTCCCTGAAACCTCACGTCCTCTTTGAATATAGTTTGATTGGAAATCAAACAGTAGTTAAATTCTAAAACAGAATACACTGTTTCTACCTACTTTCACTGTTTGCTAGCAAACTTTTGGCTTGCATTACATTCTTTCAGAGGCTTTGGCGTGCTCAATGTTTGAGCTAATGTTTAGCTTATGCTACATATGAAACTAGATAACCAAACGTATCGAATTCTAACAGATGTGTCATGAATCCATGTCTTAACGGCTTAATTGCTTATAGTAACCCGTCTGCTAACTGTCTATTGTGGTCAATGTTTCTTTGTGTTGTCTTTATACAGCAACAGAAAGACCAGCCAGAAAAATTCTCAACTGTCCCCCGAGGCCATGGAGAAGCCAGACTTGTATACGTCTGAGTCGAGTCTGTTTTCTTTTACATGTTGATGTTCAGGAATATTTTTCATTAGAGTTTTAATAAAAAAATTCAAGTAAAATAATATATGTTTTAAAAAAGAGTTGTCTTCAAGTGTGTTTTGTGCTCCACCGCCATAACATTGTATTTACAGTATATATAGTTTTTTTTACTTCACATCTAGTACTTATTAACTGTTAATAAGTGTATATTAAAGGTCTTATTAACATTAATAAGCATTGTCCCCGCTTTAGATCCCGTACCTGCAAAAATGCATAATTAACTGTTTAATACAGGACTTATTGACCTTAATAAGCATTGTTCCATAGAGCATATTTTACTGCTAATAAATGAATAATAAAGCTGTTTTTACCTTCATAAAGCAACAAAAAATGCTTAGTAAAGGAATAACAATGAAATAACAGGACCATTATCAATATTATTAAGCAATCAATAAATAGTAAACAAGTGCTCATAAGAGTCTTATAATCTCACAATAAACGTGTTTATTACGTTATTATTAACACTTAGATAGTCTTATCGACACAAATTAATGTTAATAAGCATATAATAAGGGTCTTATTACCTATCAACTCTGGCTTAATACAAGGGCCTTAATATGAAGCATTACCGTCCCGATCTAACTCAGGCTGGCTTGGGACGTATGGTAAATGCACATTCCAGGAAGCATAGCAACTGTCTGCTTTCAATTAATAGTACAATTAGGGTCAACACAGGAATAGATAACAAGCCTTGACTATGTGACTCTGGAAAACATATGAATCTACCAAAAGGGCAGTTATAACCAAACTTGTGAAATGGATACAACAATCTCTTGATTGCTAAGTTCTGCACTGTCACTGGATTCCCTTTGTAGGCTGCAGAGAGAGCATTTGTTAGTCAATAGGCTGCAATTACTCTACGCTGGCTTTATTTGCCTGTCACATTGAACAAACAAATAGTCATCCTTCCAAACAGCACATGCAAACGGCAAGGAAAGCAGCAGCTGACCTGCATGAGATAATTGCCTCATTGTTAGTTTCACGCATCAGAAAACCCGATGAGAGAAAGGAAATGCAAAACTTTACTGGGTAAATTGTCATGTGATTGGGAGTTGAATTGGCTTGTAAATTTAAAATAGGATCACAATAATAATCGTGGGGATGTACATTCAACTATATGACTTGACATACATGGGGATATCAGAAAGGATTTGCTCAAAGTTGGTGCATCCAGCAGTGTGTTTCTTGTCTCAGAGTCTCACAGGGCACTGATTGAAGTTAAGTGAGGACGTGTTGCCAGACTCAATCTGAAGCCTCATCGTATCCAACTCGCTTCAGACTCTTGGATATTTTGCCAACATGCATGCCCATCTTTTCCATTTTTTATTCTGAAGGCTTTCTTTTTTTTTCTTCGGGCACCCGGCGCGATGCTCCTTGATGAATACGAGAACATCTCAGAGAACATCTCTGAGCGTTCCAGCGGCACCAGTAGCAGGTGTCTGCTGAGAGAGCCAAGGGTCCCCGAGTCTCACAGAGAGACGCTTCCAACCATTTCATCGCGTATCAAAGGAATCACAGCATCTGTTTGATTTCGTCAACAAGGGCATGCTCAGGCTTTGAGGCTATTGCAGCTGCTCGCGGTTTATGAGTGTCATTCAAGCGTCTCCAGAGCTTCTGACTTGGACAAACACCATTTTCATTTTAATAACTGCTCAAATATGTTTATTATTACAATATTTACAGGGCAACCCAGATCTGGTTCAGATCCCGTGCCCAGCCACCAGGTACAATTCAAGCTTGCCATGAAGTTTGTTTTAGATTTTGTCAAACAGAACATATGGGCTTTTACCCAATGGGATGCCTTTGAAAAGTCGAATGCCTTGATTTCTCATCTGTTCATAGAAAGGGACTAGAAAAGCTCTGCGTTTTAGGACTCAGCGCTCAACAGATGCATTGTGTTTAAGTAAGCTCGGGCTAAGTCCACTTCTAACCTCTCTGTCTTCAGTTCAAGTCAAGAACCATAACTGTCATGTTTGATGAACTCAAGAACACTGTTATGAGACCAGCGTCATCTGATTATATCGTTTTAAATGTTAATTATATGCGCCTTATGACACATGAACTAACTCTTGAATGTAACTATATTTTACAGCAACACGATTTTGGGGATGCGCACAACACTTTATTGACAATCTACAAGGTGTTTATACTAACAGGAAAAGTAAGTAAGTATTATGGGATGGCGACGGGTTCCTCTGTAGTACAATACATATCCTATTCTTAAGCTCAAGTCCCCCTGATTATGCAACCTTGTCTTTGCCATCTTGCACACTCCCAACCCCACAGTCTAGCCAGGGCCTTGAGTCCAAATGAAATCGTCCATAAAGCAAGCAATTCTTCGCAGACAATAAAAATGGACAAGGTCACACTGCGGTTGAAATCCTATCGGCTCTTTTCAGGGCCGTGAGGCCTGGCGAGGCGGGTGCTCAGTGCGTGGATTGTGTGCTCATACTTCACGCCTAGTGTGTGACAGAGAGACACACACCAGCCCGGCAGAGGGGATCATGCCATGAAGCACGTGGGCTGGGGGCTTTCCTCTGGCACAGTCCTAACAGCCGCTGGGTTTATTTCAGGAGCCGCCACCGTGTTGGTTGCCGTTCCACTCTGCGCCCCACTGGGAACCAAAGCAGAGGAAAGCGCTAAAGGGAGAAATGGTGTGTCTTCTGGTTTCCCATGAAGAGGTGTGCACATGTGTAAGTGCTTTCACATCTCCAAGCGTGGTGTTCGTTGACGTCTGCAAAGGCGTCACGATAATTAAGATGTGATGATGGCGACCAAACAGTTATCTTCTGCTGCGCTCCACTGCTGGAGAGGTGTTTTAGGGGGGAGATAACCATCCCGTCTGACGCCCCACTAGGACTGTCCTGGGGGGAGCAGGGGTCGACCATGGGGTCAAGCCCTCCTGCTAACTCTCACGGGTCACAGGAGGCCAAGGTACTGAGAAGGAATGCCCAGGCAGCCCATCAGAGGAGGTTGTCATTGAACAGCTTAGTTCTGGTTTACATGTTAATTAATCAAAGTAGCGTCCCCAGCGAATCCCGATCCTCTTGTACCAGGAAGTTCTTGGCTCAGGAGGAGAAGCTCTAGCTGTATCCCAGCTGGCTCACATCGAACGGGGAGAGCTTTCTGTGTCTTAATGTGGCCGGTTTCAGGTTTACACCGTGGGTGATGTTCCCACTAACTTCCCTTTAATATCAGATGTGCGTAAGAAACAAGTGGATATTCGGTACAGTGATATTTTAACACACAGCATGAAAAAGAAGCAAATGTAGTACAAATATAAAATTTTAAAAAAAAGTGCAAAAGTTGATGGTGTTATATGCAATAAAATACAGGGTATGTGTTATTGTTCAGTACCCCGTTGGCTGATGTACTGTTGGCTGTATTGCATTGTATGCATAATTGTGTTACACATTATTGTGTTACACATTATCCATGCCATGGCAATCCAATTGACACAATGATAACCAGTGGAGCTTGGGTTTAATATGAAAGAAGGAAGCTATGGGCCTTTTGTTTGAGGTTATAATGGAAAGGCAGGTTGCACGGCAGTAATCGCCATGGCTTTTGTGTGTTACATGTGGGTGCAATAGCAATTACTGGATTAGTGTTTCTATGGTTTGAGTACAGAGACATGTTTGAAAGGCATCCAATGCCCATGAAAACATACAGACACACACAAACACACACAGTCTTTCATTCTTTTCAGGTCCCTTATTCACTAATGCACTTTTTTCTTCAAACCATACACACACGTTTTCCCTCACATTCATATGTTCAGTTGATCCAGATGTACGCCCACATGCCGTTTTAAGACAAATAATGACTAGATTGTGTGTGTGTGTGTGTGTGTGTGTGTGTGTGTGTGTGTGTGTGTGTGTGTGTGTGTGTGTGTGTGTGTGTCTGTGTGTACATGCATGTGTATGCCTTTCATGATTCTTGGGGGGTGGTCGCCTGCGATCCCAGTAAAAACGGACACCATATTAGATGTTCTCTTGCTGCGGTTGGTCATATTGTGGATTCCAGAAGGCTTTAAAAAACATCACAGTATCTGTTCCAGTAACACGCTACATTCCAAGTTTTAGTCAACCTAGATGGGTGTAAGCAGCTCCTATCGCTGGAAGAAAAGTGTGTGTGTGTGTGTGTGTGTGTGTGTCTGTGTGTGTGTGTGTGTGTGTGTGTGTGTGTGTGTGTGTGTGTGTGTATGTGTGTATGTGTGTGTGTGCTGGGAACACGTGTGCGTGCGTGTTTGTGTTTTAGTTACGATTGGAAAATAAATTCTGGGCTATGTCCGACACTCTGGATGCCTAGAGGATGTTGAAATGTATTTTCCTGCAGAGCGGTGTGCGTCCGCGTTCCTTTACGTATGGAGCAGAGGTATTCACTCTCTGTCTGCCTGGCTCCAAAGGGTTAACACATCTTTAAGCTTCGTGCAGAACTGCTGGAAACTTTGGGGGTGAGAGAGAGAGAGCGAGAGAGAAGGATTAAAAGTATGAAAGAGAAGACAGAAAAATGGGTCACAGCTGTTCTCCATCTTTCCTCGCCCCCCCTCCCAAATCTCCTCCCGCCCTCTTCCCCACATCCTCGTCTCCACTTTCACACCACCAACCTACCCTACTGGACACACACATAT
>NC_136943.1:17106535-17111535 GCF_949987615.1 Pollachius pollachius | reverse complement strand
TGTTGATAGGGACCAGCTCCTTTAGGGGGTCTACTGCAGGCCTGTTGATAGAGACCAGCTCCTTTAGGGGGTCTACTGCAGGCCTGTTGATAGGGACCAGCTTCTTTAGGGGGTCTACTGCAGGTTGGTTAGAGGTACAGGAGACTAACACATGTAGTGGGTTGGGAGGAGATCTTAATGGTGTAAACCAGCGCGTTCTGCTCTTGAATAGCAAGTCTCTTCAACAATCATTTCAACATAAAACTTTGTAAGTCGTATTCTGCACTAGAACATTAAAGCCAAGCGCTGTAGCGAGGCCTTGTTTTTACATCATCTCTATAAAAAGATTATTCTGGAGAAGCCCGGCCTCTGGCAAATCGAATTGTTCGCCAAGGCGACGAGAGATAGACGAGTGTTTGCATCATATCTTGAATGTGAGTTTGAAGAGGCAGGCGCCAGAGAGAAGAGGGGTCGTTGGCAGTAAGGGAAACAAAGACAGAAAGACATGAGAAAACGAAAGTCCCTAAGTGGAGAGCTCTTAAACTAAACGGCAGCAGTGGAGTGAAACTTGGTGAGCGAGGGAGAGGGAGAGAAAGGGTGAAATTAGTCATCATTTGGACTTTGTCGCATGGACAAGTTTTAGTAAATTTGTGTTAATTTATTAGTTGTTATGCTTATTGGTGCCAGAAGAATGTTGTCATAACTTCTGATAGCACGTACATTTATATACATTTACATGTTCTACTTTTTTTATTCATATCCTCTTACTATTTGCATTTTTGTATTTATTAATGTTCTGACTGTTACTTTCCACATTTATCATGGTTTGATAGTGATCTTTTAGTGAGCTGGATATTGAGGATGATGATTTATTGATTTATGATCTCAGTCGTCCACTTGTTCGTAGGATTATAATGTTGTAATGTTGCCAGAGGACAAGGCCAAGAGCAGCCATCTTGTTGCTTCACCTGCCATGCACACAATGGTATTGTTGATATAATCATGGGTTGATGCCATGCTTTTACTGCATTAAAGATGCTGTTGCATTTTTGAGACCCAAGATTTGTAAAGATAGAAAGCGGAAACGAGCAGATGAGAACAAGACTTAGTTCCAAACATCGAAAAAACATACCCTCGCTGTGATTGGCAGGGAATGATTTATTACCAACCCAATCACAGAAGAGATTTATTGTTCAGAATGAGGTTGGAGCGGCCTTTAATTTCGGTGGTACTCTTATACTCTTAATAGCTGAACGGTTGGACAGGCCATTTCTATGACACTCACCTCTTACATCCTGCATCCTAAATTCATTTTCCACAATAAATGAAACAATTCCTTTCTGTGTAATACAGCAAACACAAATATTTTAACAAATATCATGAACGCATTCCAGTTATTTAGCTTTCATAAACCACATTTTCAGTCTGCAAATATGACTCACTATCTGTTGTCTAAATACACTTTATTCCCTCTACAACAGAGATCTGGCCTCACTATCTCTAGTCTGACGTCTGTAGTCTGTCCTGCCCACTGTCTGACAGAACATTCCCATGCCATGACACAGGCCTGTACATTTTATTCAACCTTCTAAACATATTAAACTAAATACGTCTGAAGGTAAAATATTCATCTACAGTAAAATATTTGATGGAGGTTTTGAATTAAACTCATTTCGGGATTTTCATTTCATACTCCCAGAAGCTTTGATGTATTGAAAATCATTAATCATTATTGTCTGGTTTAAAAAAATCATTAATTTTCTGTCTGGATTGCTTTTCACTCGTGTTCTCGCTATATGCTTTAACATAAGTAGATCACCTTTGAAACAGTTTTCATCTTTACAGTTTAGTAGGTGTCTGACGTTGTGCAACCTCAACATTCACACTCATACACTTACACACACATACAAGCACTCACGCACACATACACTTCTACACACACACTCACAGTCGCACACCCACACACCCACAAGCAGTCACACACACATACAAGCACTCACACACATATGCACTTAAACAAATACACTCACACACATATACAAGCACACACACACACACACACACACACCGACAGAAGTACTCGCCTGGTCTGTTTCACAGAATACTCTCTCTCTCTCACACACACACCCATGCGTTGGACCTTGGCCAAGGTGAAACTAAAGCAGCATGTCGTGTCTCCACACATCTCAAACTGCTCCCCTTCTCCTCACCCACCCACTAACTAGCCAGCGGTGCCCACTCTCGCACGAAACACAGCAGGCCTCCGACACAGCGCTCAACAGTACCTGCCACTCCTGAACCTCACTATCACCGTGTCGGCCTTTGGGCCGGAGCATTTTCCATGGGTTTCTTTGTTCAAAATCACCATCGTTGTACAACAGATGTGTCTCAAAGAGGACGCTGACACGCTGGGGATGAGGACCAAGCAGCGACATCATGTGAATGAAAACAAAATGGAGAACGGACGGATACCGATATTATTGAGCCCCCCCCTCCCCTCTGGAAGACCAGAGGGGAGAGGGGGGGGGCTGATGGCACGAGAGGGGAGGCTGGTGGAGGCAGCTACTCCATCTCCCCTCCCCCAGCTCCTCACCTTCCCTTCCATTAGCCTCTCCCTCTCCTGTCTGGATCTGTTTTTTTATGCTCATTTTAAATTGATCAACCAGTCTAGATGTCTGTGTGGGAGCTCTGGTGTTTGGAAGACCACTGGAGCAAACCAGAGAAAAAACATTCCCCGCTTAAGACTGAAGAAAACACGACTGTCACTGCCATCATTCGACCGGCATTGACGGGGCCTGGCCCCTCAGACCGCTGGCCCCTCAGACCTTTGGCCCTCAGACCGCTGGCCCCTCAGACCGCTGGCCCCTCAGACCTTTGGCCCTCAGACCGCTGGCCCCTCAGACCTTTGGCCCTCAGACCACTGGCCCCTCAGACCTTTGGCCCTCAGACCACTGGCCCCTCAGACCTTTGGCCCTCAGACCACTGGCCCCTCAGACCTTTGGCCCTCAGACCTTTGGCCCTCAGACCTTTGGCCCTCAGACCACTGGCCCCTCAGACCTTTGGCCCTCAGACCATTGGCCCCTCAGACCTTTGGCCCTCAGACCACTGGCCCCTCAGACCTTTGGCCCTCAGACCACTGGCCCCTCAGACCTTTGGCCCTCAGACCATTGGCCCCTCAGACCTTTGGCCCTCAGACCACTGGCCCCTCAGACCACTGGCCCTCAGACCATTGGCCCCTCAGACCACTGGCCCCTCAGACCACTGGCCCCTCAGACCATTGGCAACAGGTGGTGCTTGGGTAAGATAGGACACCGGGATGGAAGAGGGAGAGCCCTGGAGGAAGAAGGAGGGCATCAAACATAAACACCTACATACACACACACACACACACACACACAGACACACACACACACACACAAACACACACACACACACACACGCACACACACACACACACACAAACACCACTCCTCCCACTTGACTAAACTCTTATTCTATACACTCCTACCCCGACCCGCACAGTCTTTCTTTCTCTCTCTCTGTGAGAACAAGCCCCCCACTTTGCCAGGGAGAGACGGGCTGATGCCAGCGAGGATGTGTCATGGCATGCCAGGCTCTGCCATGCTGACAACATGCCAGAGTTTAAACGGAGGCCATGATCTTCAAAGAGATGCCCGCCATGTGGGTCTGGGACACAAAGACAAACGAGCGACCCGCTTTAAAAGAAAACTGACAACTGTTCAATTGAGCTCTTGGCATAAACAGTTAACGTAAGACATCAGTTGAGAACATCCCTCTCACTCTCGCAGCTTTTCTCCATGAGTCCTGAGGACCGCAGCGTGTGGCAGCGCCCGCAAAACCAATTAAAAAAGAGTTTCCGCCACATTCCTCCTCCACCCATCCCACCACTGAACTGCAGAATTAAAAGGTAAAGATCAGTAATTACCTCCAGACCGTATCTGTTATCTGACGTCTCATCGCACGCGGAGAGCTGATTACAGAGCTCAGCCGTGATAAAAGATGATGAACAAAATGCCAAGGGGTTGCAGCATGAAAAAACGAACCCACCGGCGTTCCATTCAACCTCTACCAAATACGGAAGACCGACGCTAAGCAATTGTGGGTTTTGGATAAAAGCCCCCCAGAGCCCCCCGTTCGCCCTGGCAGGTTCGGACAGATACCGCATGATGAAAGGGCGTATAGATGTGTGTCAAAATGAATGGGAGGCATCGAGATGAAAGGAGTGGAGGTCAAGTTTGATATGCTGAGGTTACATGAGCTTCATGATGTTGGAGTTGGTTGGGAAGTGGGTTGGTGGCGAGGGGTGGGAGGGGGGTTTAGAGGAATAATTGGCCAACACTTAACGTGCCTAATTATCTCTGCTTGGAAAGACAAGATGAAAGAGGGTTTATGAGTTGTAGCAAACTCATAACTTTTCTTTCAAATCATCTTTGGATGGAGAGAAACCAGTTTTGAAAGCCGTATCGTGGCGTCAATGATCTGCTTTGCTGTCATAAACTCATTGCTTTACCCATTAGTACAAAGACTGGAAAGTGGAACATTAAGATAAGATATCTCCACTACCATCAATACATTAAATAAAAACCTGATGAAACAGTCTCTACATTCTTGCATGGGACATTACCATACCCTCCTCATAGCAAAACAGTGACAACAACCATGACTGATCCAGAGAGAGAGAGAGAGAGAGAGAGAGAGAGAGATGGGGAGTGATGGAGAGTGCAACAGAGTGCATGAGAAAGAGGGAGAAAGATGAAGGGACCAGCATGTTGACAAGAGTAAGTTTACTTCAAAAAGGCTCGCCTTGGCGTTTTACTTTATTCCATGTGTTTCATGTTCAGATGCCCCCTAATGGATTGGGGGCTTTGCTCCACAGCAGTGAACCGATGATGAAAGGGTTGCGTTCGGCATCACACACTCCTTAAGGTGGGCAGCAGGAGCCCTCACCGTGGCTACGCAGGTATTAGAGCTGTCATGTAAAACAGGCTCTTCCTCACAGC
>NC_136943.1:16851535-17101535 GCF_949987615.1 Pollachius pollachius | reverse complement strand
GTGTGTGTGTGTGTGTGTGTGTGTGTGTGTATCTGTGTCTGTGTGTTTGTGTGCATCAGGTGCATCAAGTGTTCAGTGTCTTATCAACATCATCATCTTATTAACTTATGATATAGGTCTTGTAAAGGCATGTAAGCTTCAAATCTGTTACATTATCAATATTTCTTCCGAAAATGTTTGGATCTTTTTCTCTTTCTTTGTAAATTCGAGTCCAAATAAAAGCATTTAAATGTGTGTTAGTGTGTGTGTGTGTGTGTGTGTGTGTGTGTGTGTGTGTGTGTGTGTGTGTGTGTGTGTGTGTGTGTGTGTGTGTGTGTGTGTGGTATTTACCTTTTTATCTCTGACCGTGCTTTTGTGTATGTACGCATGGGGGTTTGTGTGTACCTGTGACCGTGGTTGTGTGAGTGTGTGTATGTGTGTGTATCTGTGTCTGTGTGTGTGTGTGTGTGTGTGTGTGTGTGTGTGTGTGTGTGTGTGTGTGTGTGTGTGTGCATCAGTGAATGGTGATGATGGGGAACGCCACCACAATTGTCCTACTTTTAAACTGGATGAATAAAATAACAAAAACAATCAACATTTCTTCGTACCAATTGATGCCCTTTGTCTCTCTTAAACTGTTATCCAGTTCTCAGCCATATTGTCCTCGCATACACCTAAGTACCCCCCCTCTCTCTCTCTCTCCCTCCCTCCGGCCTTCCTCTCTTGCCACTCTCTATCGCTCTCTCCCCACCCTAAATGAACACTGTTGTCTCTTTCATGTAGGGTAAAATGGCGTGCAAGGCTGAGGTTGACGGATTCCTAGTCGTCACCACCGGTTGTATTTGAGGCTCTGAGTGTTCGTTTTGAAGTCACTCAGAGATAAACACATTTTTTGCTGCAGGAGGTAGGGAGAAAGAGGAGGAGGAGGAGGAGGAGAAGGGATACAGCTGGTGGGTGTAAGAGCGAGTGAGAGATAAAGAGAGAGAGGGAGGGGGGGGGGAGAGGGTGGGAGACAAGCTTTGGTGGAGGGGGAGCGGGGAAACGGAAGAATGAGGGCAGCGATGAAAAATGAGCAAAAAGAAAATAGACACCAAAAGTTCTGAATACTGCTCTGGCGTGAAGTCTCTGAACTCTGGTGTGAAGAGAGAGAGAGAGAGAGAGAGTTTGTACTGGTCTTGGATGCCTCAGCTATGGTACCCTGTGGGTGTGAGACTTGCCTACAAGGTTCTGTCAGAGTCACAAGGGTTCAGAAGAGGAAGAGAGACACAGCGGCAGAGAGACAGCGGCAGAGAAGGTGAGGGAGAGAAAGGCAGAAACAGAGAGAGAAAAGGGGAGGGAGATAGATAATGGAGACCTCTGAACAACCACTCTAGATGCCCTTGAAAGGGTTTTGGTGTCTGCCTCTTGCCAGTCTTAGGACACACTCCTCACTTGCACACTTCTCATACTCAAACTCCTCGCATGCACACAGATGCAGGGGATCCAGTGGTATCCATGTCTTCGGCAGGCTGAACAGGCAGAATCCAGCCCTCCAGTAGATCCCCGTTTGCTCGTCATGTGTGTGTGTGTGTGTGTGTGTGTGTGTGTTTTATGGTGTGAGTGTGTGTGTGTGTGTGTGTGTGTGTGTGTGTGTGTGTGTGTGTGTGTGTGCATGCGTGTGTGTGTGTGTGTGTGTGTGTGTGTGTGTGTGTGTGTGTGTGTGTGTGTGTGTGTGTGTGTGTGTGTGTGTGTGTGTGTGAAGGTGCGTGCGTGCGTGTGCGTGCCGGTTAGTGTTTGCGTATTTGGGGTTGCACTATGAATGCAGCCTTCACATGATCATGAATTGCTGGGGCAGTGAATGATTAACAGTGATGCTTTCAGAATGTCAGAGTGGCTTAGGCGATGAAGATTTGAATATGTGAGTCACATTCAACCTGCTAGACAGGACAACAACACGTCTAAAACCCTGAATTCACCTGTCCCTCTTTATTCTAACTAGCGCTCAACCCTTAGTTCTAATTAAACCCATAGCAATAATGTGGAAACCCCAGTCGATAATGTAACAAATTTCTGAGCGCATAATATAAGAACATTTTGCCTATAATTTTACAACGTATAACATTTGTTCACAACAAATGACTCTTAAAAGCAGTGCCAACATTTAAATATTTTTTTAGCCATTCAGCGAACAAAAGGCAACAGACTAGTTTTGGACACTATCACACGCATAATTTTCCAGCGTTTCCTTTGGACAACTCCATTCTGAAGCGTGTTCTTATCTTTTCTAAATTACTTGACGAGCAGTACTCGTCAAGTAATTTAGCGTTCATATTCTCTGGGAAAATAAATGTGTGTAGCCATGACAACTGCCGTGAAAACCAAGAAAAGTATCACAGGGCCAGAGATCAGATGTTCCTCATTTTTTCCCTGAACATTTGCCGAAGTAGAGACGTGAACATAGATCTTTCCAGTTGAGTTGTAAGGGCTGTGGCTTGTTTTTCAAGGACGTGAGTGTTGGCTCATTTGTTTGGCTAATTTGATCCCCTAAAGACTCAGATACAGAAGACACGTGGCTGCATTCGCCTCTTCAGGAGAGAGGACCAGGCTATTGTCATTCACACGTTGAATTATTTGACAGATGTAACCGCGTTGTATGGTTGGATGCAAAAAAGGAACACATTAACTCCCTCATTATCTATATCCATTTCTTACTCTTTGATACTCTGATGGCCGTTTTTTATTTCCTAGAGATGTAGTAGTCGATGTAGTAGATGTAGTCTATGTAGGCAGATTCATATCATTCATGCACCCTGAAAAATCACTAAAAAGGACGTTTGCTGTTAGTCACTTGTTAAATGTCTGCTAGACTGCTGCAGAATATACAATGGGGAAGGGAATTAGCAACCCAAAAATTATGTTAATAGCCTGCCTCCTCTTCACTCTGAAAACCATCACATGCACATTGCCGTAACTGACATCCTATAATCAGCTCCACAACCGCAGCCAATCGGACGGAAAAGCATAAGCCTACTCCTTAGGTCCCTAGCTGGGCAGATCAGGGCCAGTGTGAGTGGCTGGGCCTTCAGAGTGGGCAGGCTTTGGGGACTTATCCACCAAGGGAAAGGGCTGGATTTACAGGATCATCCCCCCCTTACTAACACACACACACACAGATGCACGGACACATGCATAGACACACACACGCACACACACACATGCACACACAAACACGCACCCATGCACACACAAACGCTCATGTGCACACACACACAAACACACACACACACTCTGTCACACGCACACATACACAGACACAAACACACACACAGACATGCATGCACGTACACAAACACACACACACTCTCTTACACATACACACACACACACACACGCCCTCACACACACACACAAACACACACACAGACATGCACACAAACACACACACACACACACACACAACACACACATACATACACAAATACACGTGCAAACACACACACACAGACACTGTGGGAGCATAATAGGTGGTGGTTCATTATTGGAAGGCCACTCCTCTTCCCCTGTGTTGTACTCTTCTGTTCAACAGGATAGATGCTCCACTCATTAATCACCAGCCTAAGCTCAAAAAAAAAAACAGAACCACAACCTACCCTCCATTAAGTAACCTCTAATACAATTGCGTACACACACAAACACATGCATGCACACCCAAACACACAAAAACACAAACCAACACACACAAATATCTCCTCTCACCTAGCTGGGTTTGCTGAGGTTTTACATTTATTGGTTTTCCCAGGTTGTCCTATTTGTTCAATGTCAAAGTAGAAGCACTGGAAATTGTGTTTAGTTAGGTTCATGTATGAGCACAGCCTACACATCAGGAATTAAAGCAGCTTTGTTTGGTTTTGTTTGGTCCAAGACTCTGAGTCATTTTAGACCAGACAGTTTGTTGGTAAATGGTACGAATCCTGACTGGGCTACTTACTACTCTCCTCTTCCCAGAAACCTTATCCAACCCCCCCACCAACCCACACACACGCACACACACTCCTGGTCTCTCTCGTTCCTCTCTTGATCGCCCCGTCCACAGTACCCAACCTTTGCACCACCCCCTCCTCCCACCCTTCTCCACCTTCCCATACCAAAACACATTCCTATCAACTGTATTCTTTATATTGTTGGAATGGCTATAACAAACTTAACTTACACGCACCCGTCCTTCAGCCTCTACCTCTCTAAGCCCTGCATCCTGCCCTCCATCCCTCGGCCCCTCTCTCATCACTCTGTCTCTCGTCCTACGTCCCTCTATCTGTCTCCACTCTCTCTTCCTACATCCCTCTATCTCTCTCCACTCTCTCTTCCTACATCCCTCTATCTCTCTCCACTCTCGTCCTACATCCCTCTATCTCTCCACTCTCTCTTCCTACATCCCTCTATCTCTCTCCACTCTCTCGTCCTACATCCCTCTATCTCTCTCCACTCTCTCTTCCTACGTCCCTACCTCTCTTCGTTCTCTCTCTCGTCCTACATCCCTCCACCTCTCCCCACTCTGTCTCTCGTTCTACGTCCCTACCTCTCTCCCCCTTCCTCTGGTCCGCTGCTTTTCCTCCCATCATTTGGTATTCCTCCCTCTCATCACGCCCCTCGGACACACTTTACCTCATCCTCTCCTCATCCTTCCTAACGACTCTTTCTACACCCATCCCGTGTGCACACAGCCCGCCCTCCCCCCTCCGACAGGACAGATGCTATGGCAACAGTGAGGCACATTTTGAACAACTCTTCCAGCCAATGGCGACGCGAGGTAGAGGGTCTTCATAGCAAAAAAAAGTGGCAGTCTTTTTTTGCCAGGCAACAAGGAGCTAGCCATTTTAGAGGGAAAAGTACCTGGAACTCAGATTGTGGTTGAGTGGCCACACACTGAGAACATAATGAGACTGAATTCTAGCTGGTGAATGAGGATTTGAAATGGTTGAAAAGTACCATTACGCTTTAGTGCTAATGCTCATTTGACAATATTTGAATTCTACTCTCTATGTTCCTTGTATACCTTTTCCAGTTCTTTGTTCACAGCGACCATGAACACCATGGGTTGTCACATATTGTAGGGAACACAGTGAACAAGGTTAATAACTAATTAAGGAAATAATTTGAATGCTTCAAATGTGTTTTCCGTCATTGGTTTGAACTTGTTCAGATGTTTTATTCATTTAATTAATACAACCATGAGATATGAGCTCAACTTTTATGTATCAGCCTTTATTTTGACATAGTTATCTGTTCCCGTTCCTGTCAGTCGCCATGCTTCATTCTGTCTTCAAGTTGGGTGTGACTGTTCCCACCAGCAAGGTGGCCCTTACTGGCTTCGGATTATCATTCGAGATATTATACTAGGCTAGAGTTTTCACACACGCGTTGTGAGCGCTCAACCTCTAGTTGTAATTACATCCATAGCAATAATGTGGAAACCCCAGTCGATAATCTAACATATTTCTGAGTGCATAATATAATAACATTTTGCCTATAATGTAACAACGTATAACATTCGTTCACCACAAATGACTCTTAAAATCAGTGTCAACATTTAAATATTTTGTAACCATTCAGCGAACAAAATATAATTTAGGGGGCCACTCAATGACATGCAGAAGCGTCATCAACACGCCCAATGAAGTCGTGTGAGAAATACGGACTTTCTACTCCTCATTCACATATAAGGTCATTTACATTTCCTACGGAGAAAATACTACCTCAGGGGTAGCATTATTCAGGAGATTTTCAGGGTACAAATGTCAGGATATGTTGTTCACACATACAGCGAATATCGCCGTATGTGTTCGGCGATATTCAGGATATCAGGATATTCTCCTGATATTCAGGAGAATATCAGGACTTACACATGTGTCTGAAAGCAGCTAGTGTGTGAGCATTTGATTACATCATAAAATTAGTCGATTAATGGTAAAAGGGGTAATTGTTCAATGGAAAGTGTTGTTTACTATGCATGCAAATCAATTATTAAATAGCTTTTACTGCTATTCAGGGATGAAAAGTGCATTGACATTTTAAAATTGCAAGGCAACTACTATTGGTTAGTTGAAAATAATAATCACCATTGAGATTAAACATCTCTTCCAGTGTCCTGGCCAAGACAGGCAGCAGTAGCCTACAGTCACACTTAGCATTCACACAAAACTTAAGTAAAATAAAACAACTAGCAGTCCGCAGGGGGAGGGGGGGTTATCAATTTCGCAAGACATTTTGGGAGGCTCAAGGAGGAGCGTAATAGTAAGTTTGAGCAACAAAGTATAAAGACATTCTGGTGGCTCAATGAGGAGAGAAATATTCCATTTGAGCTACAAAGTCTAGTCTTGTGGTGGACTCTATAGACATAATTCTGTTTTTAACTGTTTTTATATGACAAAATGAACGACCTGTCGTTGCTTGTCGAGGTGTGAAATTGTCTCTTACCTTCTTTTATAGCAATTTCGACAGTCTATAGACAGAACGTGTTACCTGGGATGTATAAAAACATAACGTCTTAGCTGGGCGAGTGTGACGCTGCGGTATGTGCGTGTGTGTTTTTACGTGGGCGCGTGTGTCGATGGCGTGTTACCTGGGCGAGTGTGTTACCTGGGCGAGTGTCGCCGCGGTGTGTTCCAACCTGAGCGTGTGTTCCTACCTGCGCGTGTGTCAATGGCAGAGCCATTATGTTTGAGGGCGAGTGTCGCTGCGGTGTGTGCGCGTGCGTGTGTGTTCTTACCTGCGCGTGTGTTGATGGCGGAGCCGTTATGTTTAAAAACATAACGTCTTACCTCGGCGAGTTTTTCGCTGCCTTGTGTGTGTGTTTGTGTGTGTGTGCGTGCGTGTGTGTGTGTGCTTCCGTGTATGTGTCGCTGCCTTTGTCTTGACGTGCAGTTTGTGCACATGTGTGTGTTTGTGTTTACATGCGCGTGTGTGTGTGTTTCCGTGTATGTTCGTGCGCATGTGTGTGTGTGTGTGTGTGTGTGTGTGTGTGTGTGTGTGTGTGTGTGTGTGTGTGTGTGTGTGTGTGTGTGTTTGTGTGTGTGTGAGCTGCAGGCTGCTTGGCACATGCAAACATAACAAACTTGAGGAACTGGTGTGACAGGCCTGCTATTATAGTAGTAAGATGAAACACTATTTTAGCCTGGCATCAGGTCAATAGTAGCATTGTTGCTGCTCTCTTAGTCTACAAAAATTAAAGATAATGCCTATTTCTAATAGTCTTCTGTGTCTCAAAGCAGCAATAGAGTTAGTGACTTCATGTGTTCATACCTCTGAATCACTTCAGCGTTTTAGCATGAACCACTATACCTGAAACACACGCACATCTTCCTGGACGGTGTGTCACTCGTCTTTGTATCATTCAGCCTTTGACATTGTGTGTGTGTGGTGTGTGTGTTTGCGTGTGTGTGTGTGTGTGTGTGTGTGTGTGTGTGTGTGTTTGTGTGTATAAGTGTGCTTCTTCAAAAGTCTTAACATATTTCTAAATAGGCAATGTTTATTTTACAACACTGCAGGCAGAATAAAGTATCTCTAAATGGCATCTATCTCTTTTTCACACAAACACACACACACACTCACACACACACTCACAAACACACACACACACACACACACATACATACAAACACACACACATTTTCATGTCACTTCCATTTGACCCATACGAAAGCCTGTGGGTTTAACCTACTTACCTGGAGTAACTAAAATAGGGACTACCTCAAACACACACAAACACACACACACACACACACACACACACCCACACACACACACACACACACACACTCACACACATACTCCCACTCACAAACACAAACACACACACACATACACACACACACACACTGTAACACACACATACACAGACTATTACTCACTCTTCCTCTGAAATTCCCTCTCTTGCGAGGAAGCTTGAGTCACCACCCCTGCACCCCTCAACAGCCGTGACCTTTCACACACACACAGCCACACACACACACACTCACACACAGCCAAACACACACACACACACACACATTCACACACACACACACACACACACACACACACACATTCACACACACACACACACACACATACATACACACAGCCAAACACACACACACACACACACACACACACCAAACAGCCATATGGAGTGCATAAATAAACACAGACTGCAGAAATAAACACTAAGCACATAGATTAACGAAACCTGTAAAGACATGACGATCTGTCCCGTGTCTCCCAATAACCAGCTAGCCCGAGGGTTTTATCCCACTTAAACCTCAGTTACCAACACTGTTTGATACACAAAAGTTTGATCTCTAATAATATTATTGGATTGTTTGTTGTTTATTACTGTTGTTGTTAACGTTGGATTTTCAACAAATGAATTTGCAACTGTTTAAAATATTGCACACCATTTGAATGTTAGTGACCATTCAGAATCCAGTATTACACAATGCATATTACACAACATGCGTGTATTACACAACACATGTTGTGTAATACGGGTATGCCACATGTTGTAACAGGTGGCCAAGCTGCTTATCTACGGTAACTATTCTGTAACACAAGCACTGTAACCCAACTTGAACCGTCTTGTTTTGTTATGTTTGAGTAATTTTATATCAAGTCAAATTTTGATGGGTCTCAAAAAAACAGGTCATTGAGTAAACCTCTCAGCCAACCAATTGAGTGCGCTCTTTTGTGAAACCTCAAGAGCATATTTAGAGCATAAATTCATATTGGTTGACATAGAAGTAACGCGCTTCCACCTAGACACGCGTTAAACACTACCAACACGCCCACTTGCTTTCGCTTCTACACAAATCAATTCAAAGCGTTCTTTTTATGCAACGAAATGACACCACTTTCCACCCTTCGCAGCCACTTCTGGCTCAAACGACCGGTACAGACACGTAACCAATCCATGTCTATGGCGCTCCGCTCCCCCCCCCCCCACACACACACACACACACGCAGCTTCCCTCTGACCGTGGGCCCCCGAGCCAGCCAAAGCCTCCTACAATGCATCCTTTTTTAAACTTGTATTTACCATGCGAGGCTTGCTGAGCATCAAACGCTGCTCCTCTGAACCCTGTTAAGTAGCCGTAGCGTGAATGTAATGGTCGTGAATGTGTCGCTCTCTGTCCACATGCTGTCTGTCTGTCTGTGTCCTGTCTGTACACATATTTCTGTTCTCTATCTTCTCTTAATCTGTGTCTGTGTGTGTCCTGTGTGTGTGTGTGTGTGTGTGTGTGCGTGCGTGCGTGCGTGCGTGTGCGTGCGGTGTGTTTGTTTGTGTGTGTATGTGCATGTGTGCTTGTATTAATGTTTCAATGGTTTGTATGTAAAGCGGTAGGTTTTGCCATGCAAAAAATAGCAAAGGGTAAAAAAGAAAGGTGCAAAAGAAACGTCTCTGTTTGTTGTTTACAGACTACAGATTTTGATAACTTTAGCGATTATTTTCCTTTATAAATTCTATGGTGGATCTGTTTAAGTAGTAAGTGTAAAATTATGTCGTTGTGGCCTAGTAGTTTTGCCAAGTCTTTTGCGATGTTGTTATTTGTTTACTTTTATAGCGTTCCATTGCACTCTAGCACCGCTTTGTGGTCTCTCTCTCTCATTGCACCTCATTGTCTGGCAATATAAACAGATAGCAAAATAATGTGTGCTGATGTGTGTGTGCGTGTGTGTGTGTAATTCTATGTGTGTGCGCCTGCGTGCGTGTGGGGGATGAGAGTGGGCCAATGTGTGTGTATGTGTGTTTGTGTGTGTATATGTTTGCAACCTCAAAAAGTCCTAACCTTTTTCTAAATAGGCAATGTTTAATTAACATCACTGCAGGCCAAATAAAGTATCTCAAAATGGTATCCCTAGGGGCGCTTGGCAGGCAAGAAAGAGTCCCTAAGCCAATGAGGGAAGAGATGGCTGAAATAACTGATTGGTCAGAAATGAGCCAGGAGGTCTAAAATGGAAACATTCTCAAACTGTGGAAGGCGCAATCAACTACTGATGGATTCAATGATTCTCTTCCTTGATTCAGTTGGCGTTGGTCAGTTCGCCAAGAAGAGTTGTTCAGAATCGTTAATTTGTTCATTCATTCAGTCGAGTTTCCGGTAGCGGTGAATCGAACCATGGAATGCACGGTTCTCAGCTGAGTCAGTCAGACTCAGCTCCTCCCTCGTTCTCATTCGCAAAGATCGTGGTAGTCGGTCATCAATCAACATTACAACTTTAACCAAACGCAGCGGGATAGGGGGGGTGTAGTTGATTATTGGATGTTTAACATATCAGCAAGATAATAAACTTGGTTTATTAAGATGGTGGGGGTCCTGGGTGGAGAACGAACCATGAAAGAACGAGACAGATTGACGAGACATTCAAATATTTGATTAATCTGGCATGACACAGAGGGAGGGTACAAAGACAGCATGCATTTACCATTTCACTGATATTGAACCGTATTATCGTACGCTCGCTCACTAAGCCTCTTCCCTCTTCACCACTCAGTCGAGTCTGAGAATGAGACGAACGAGAGAGAGGAATCAGTTTGGTTCGTTGTTGTTAAAGATTTGTTCATTCGACCTGATTCGGTCACGAACGACCCATCACTACCATCAACCAGAACAAGGAGCAGTTCACTCACTAGCTGATGGATGGCTATATCATTTCTAACAGATTCCTCACAAATGATAGCTCTGAAATTTTACCTGGCACTTGGGGGTGCCAATCTGCCAGCTACTCTTGAATTTATTATTATAAATGGAAAGTATACAGACTTTTTCTTTCATATGCGTCATCTTGGATAATAAATATGTTAAATAGCATCTTATTCTGCATGAGCTTAATTCCATAAAGGGTATGTCACACCATCAAAATATTGGCACATTGAAAATCGGGATTTGCTATCTTCAATTGTAAGCATAATGATATTCCTTTGAGCGCTTTCTTGTCAAAGCTCTTTTTAATAGTTTTAAAAGAGTGTCTTGGAACACTAGGCTCAACACAATGTCTATTAGCTAGAGATGGTAAAACGTTTCCCAATGTACACCCTGCACAATTACCTTTAATCTATCAGTCAATAAGACTGATAGATTATTGATAGATTAGACAATAAGAACATTCAAACCCAAAACATTTCGTGAAACGAATAAAATGTGTTTATTTACTAACAAGGGTTGAATGTCAAACATAATCTCTGACGTTGAGAATTAAAGCAAAAAAACCCAGTGGGGAAAAGGATCGACCTTACAGGAGAAGAGGAACTATTAGGATTAATAGTTTGAAACACTTCCGTTCTTGTGTAAGATTAAGAATTCTTAATTGTGGGTAGATTGCTGAAATAGTTAAGTTATGTGTTAAGTCTAGGTATACATTTTCTCTGGTCAAAATTAGGCATTTGATTTGACATGGTCAAGTTAAGGCTTTCGGTTAGAGATGGTTAAGTTAAGGTAATACCAGTTAGCACCAGCTCACAACACCTCAAAGATTCATAGTTCGCTAAGGATGTTGTTTATGTTCTGCAGGCTATATGGATTGAAGCAGCTAGGTCCTAGGCCTGGTTGGTACACCATGCATGTAGGGTGGAATGGTAGCTGCGTTATTTGTCTTACAAGTAAGTAATAAGACAAATAAGTGTTAAACAACAATAGTGTTTTATAATCAAGCAAACGACTCCTGAGGCAACATCATTGCATAGGGCATATATTGGATTCAGGATGCAAAATATATTTAGAATACAGTGGTGTTAGAACAATTTGTATGAAACAGGGGAAGGATAATGCACAGAATGTACCATCTCTGGCTACTTCCTGTTTTACAGCAGGCTGCTTCCTGTTTCAAAGCATGATGCACTTCCATCGATCACCACTAGGGGCATTAACAAGCATAAACCACACAGGGTCCAGAACATTCCCCGCCTGGGGTCTTCGAAAAGACTCCAGATCACTCCTTCTAATCTAAAGTGTCATCCGGATCCGTTGCTGGCCTTCGTGGCCTGGGGCCTGCTGCTGGCCTTCGTGGCCTGGGGCATGCTGCTAGCCTCCGTGGCCTGGGGCCTGCTGCTGGCCTCCGTGGCCTGGGGCCTGCTGCTGGCCTCCGTGGCTTAAAGCCTTCTGCCTTTGAAGCTGTAATCTCAGTGAGGTGGAATGGTTCTCCTTCCACATCGTCCACAATGGTTAGGGACTGTGACTTGACGCGGGGCTGCTCCCTCACATATTCCTCAGTATGTTGAAGGCGTTTTTCAGGTGAGAAAGGAACACGTTTTTTGGCTGCAGATCCGAGATCGCTCTCAGCTAAACCAGCTTCCATAATTTTCTCTTCGGAATAAGCAGCATTACTTCCTTTTTCTACCTGAAGGGCTTCGACGGTAGCTTTTATGCTGGCTTTTTCACCCTTTAAATCGATCTGACACTCTGGCTTCAGCTGCTTCGGCTTTTGCTCTTGCGACAGTATTTTTATTGTACTGTTCTCGCTAGATGAACATCCAGCTATCCAGTCAGTTAAACATGAAACTTCAAATGACTTGAGGAGAATGGTAGCCTGGCTATTGCCAGACCGAGCTCAATCGTAGATTGCAAGTTGGTCTGGGGAAGCTGCTGTCATTTTCTTCAGCACAAGAGGCGTGATCAACGGGCCAGTTCAAATGACTCTGTACGCAATTGACTGCTTGCAGTTGCCTGTCGTCATTGTGTTAAACCAGCCAATAGCGCGCCAGGGGGAAAAGCAAGCTTGGTGTTTGGCTGACGCAAAAACGTATCGGAAGCAGAAAGAAATGTATTGCTCTTCTCCAGACCCATCTGCAGGGCGTCTCAAATCGCCGGCAGAATGGGCGGGGCTACCCAGTCTAGGAGAACGGGGTTCTGTGATGAGTTTGGCTACTGACGCTCGTAATTTGTAAAACTGTAACACAAGAATAAAAGGAAATGTTGGCATTACAGCTCAGAAGTGGTAAATGTACAAAGCATGTATAAAGATAACAATCAACATAAAGATAAAGTATTAAGATAACAAACAATGGAGGCTAGAGGGTAAGCATGAGGTATTAGCATAGCATGTAAAATAAATGTGTTTGTGGAGTAAACATAGTTCACACTAAAGGCAAGTAATATTGGGTTTTCTACATCAACATACTTACAGATAATGCATCTAACAGGTATCTCAACAAAGGATGATATGAGACTGGAGCTGAGAATCATGGCTTGAATGCCACATGTAGGCTGTTTCCCAATGAGAAGGAAGCATGCTCAACGGCTGCCCTTTTAAGGACGCTACGTCATAGAATGCCGACAAGCACTGTTCCAATGTTGAGAACACTCGGAAATTCGCGCCCTTTTCGCGTCCTTTATTTTTGACAATTGCGAGATTTTTCAAGGATGTATCTGATTTGATTAATCTGTCATGACACAGAAAGTACAAAGACATTTACCATTTCACTGATATTGAATCGCATTATCGTACGCTCGCTCACTAAGCCTCTTCCCTCTTCACCACTCACAGTCAGTGAACGAACAGCGAGTCAGCGACTAGTTGTTCTGGGAGGAGTCGAGTTGGAGAACGAACGAGACGAACGAGAGAGGAGAATCAGTTCGGTTCGTTCTTGTTAAAAAATCATTCAGTTCATTCGAACCGACTCGGTCGCAAACGACCCATCACTAATGAGAACGACGAGTGGATGCTGCTGACCGGCCCACTCTACAGTAGCAGGAAGCTTTTTTTCTCCCATGTGAATTGGGATTCAAGTGGCCTAAAATATTCCCGTTGCCCAAGTCCGACCTAAGTGATTCTCACTGTTGGAGACAACCAGATTGAAATCAACATGACAGGAACGCATGGATCGAAAAAAGCGCTTGTTGTAGTCCAACTTCGGAAAACTGTAGTTCCACGCTAGAGTCACTAGAGGTCAGCAATACTGGCCGTCGCGCAATGACGTCGGTTAGGAAAGGTGGAGTCAAATTCATTTTAAATAGTGCTCTCTTTACCTATGTTCGAAAGGAAGCACCTTTTCATCTCTCCTTCACCCGATGACGTTTTCCACAAAGGTTAAGGAAAGGAGGCATAAAGGTTAGGAGATTTTACTATTCGTAGAGGCCCTTAGCCTGGTCACTCTAGATGCCACTACCACAAAGGTTTGTGTTGCCACAATATCCAAACAATTGTTCCTATTGTCACATAGGCCTACATAAAATACATGTGGGTTACTTGAACATAACAAATACAGTCGATTCACATTCAACACATAAGTAGTATATCATATAATAGAAAAAGTAAAGAATTTAATTAATCTATATAATATTTTTTTGTAAAAACATGTTTTATTTAGATCAAAGAAATATGGCTTTCTGAAGTATATTTAAGGGGTTTGGGCGTGACTGCCAAAACTGCCCGATGTGTTTTCTGCAGGGCCTCAGCAACGTGGGCCAAGGGGCCGAGGAACGCTGCAGGCCACTGTGGTCCGGGCAGACCGGCTCTCCAGGCAGGGCCCGCTCTGTGGGTGAACAGAAAACACGTGTAGGCCTGCGATACATTGGGGTGGGCCAGTCTAAAATGCCAGGGCCGATATTTGTCCAAGTCTAGCCCTGGTGGCAGCTTGGTGTATGCCTGAAAATACACGCGTAGGATACACTTTCGTTACTTGGTGACAAGAGTATAATATTTTTTTAAGTAGTATGAGTTGTGCTTTAAAATCCTATTTAATTTATGAATGAGAAATTTTCCAATAAACAATAAATCTCATGCCACTGCAATCGAAATCCTTCAGTCAAAATGATTGAAAGATAAGTATAGCTTGTATATCTTTGTAGGCTACAATAATGTAGATGTGTGTCTGATGACTGTATTGTGTGTGTGTGTGTGTGTGTGTGTGTGTGGTGCGAATCATCCATATTTAACACAGAAATCCCAGAGGAGTAGTGATTAAGATTCTGTAGCGATGTTGCTGATTACAGGTTAATACTGGCTGTAGAACACTGACCACAGCTGGGAATTAGTGTTAACATTCATTGTTATTTTGCAGGAGCACCATTTGAATACAATGCAACAGTTGATTACAATGCTGTTGCTTCCCAGTGCCTGTGATTGTAAGCTGCCTTTGCGTCCTCACTACAGTGATGTGGTTTAACATACGCTCAGGGCTGTGTTTGGAAGGACTTCCAGTTGATGGGCTATACCAAGTGATGGGGGAGGGAATATTTTATTGGTTGCCTGCCTCACAATTCCAAGGGATTATCCCATAATGTATCGTGATGAGCAGATTTCATGTAATCACAGGTTTATATTACTCTACTTTATTGCAAGTGCATGAATATGATAATAATAATACTGGCAGTCCTACATGTATTATTTGTTTTCCTTGTTTATACTCAGAGAGGCTCAGCGGGCCCTTCCTGTCTTCATCCCCCCACCTCTCTCTCTCAATAAGCACTTAAGCATGCAGCCAAGACTCAGGCATGGGGCTGCATAGACGCTCATCCTTTGGGATAGAGCAAGTATTTGGCATTTGCTTAATGTGTGTGTGTGTGTGTGTGTGTTTGCTTGATGTGTGTGTGTGTGTGTGTGTTTGTTACTACTGGCAGGATGATCCTTTCTTTAATAAATGTGTTCCCGAGGCTTTTTGTGCATTCTGACAAAACACAATTGGTGATCCAAAATAATCATACTGATTGGCATGTGGCATTTATGGTCCAAATACTCATTTGTGCTTCCACCTACGCAGGCCTTTAGTAATAGGATGTCATTGGTTGGAAAACCAACTGTGGAGGAAATTTTTGATGTCTGCATGTTCATTAAAGGCAATGGAAAGGCCTTTTACTTTTCATCCCTTCCAGTAGAAGCACACAAAAACGTTATTTATATATATATATATATATATATGTATATATATATATATATATATATATATATATATATATATATATATATATATATATATAGTTATATATTATAATAGTAAAAAGAAAGTCCAATCACAAACACAAATTGTCAACACAAATGACTTAGTAGAATTTCAGATATAGCTATGAAAAAAAAGTTGGTGGCATAATGTCATTAGGCCTTAGAAAAATTAAAAATACCATCACTGCATTGTACATATGATCAAAAACAGGGAAGAAAGAAACTACACAATGTTTATAATATGCCTGAAATACCTACAACACTTTCCTCTCCGGTCCAAACTGATCACTGTGGATGTGTTCTCCCTCCAGTGATGAAAAGCCTATTAGCCAGCAGGAGTGTCAGAGGCTTATGCCTGGAGCATGTTTGAAGTAAGCTTTGTGACTAACCACCGCCCTGCGTGGCAGGAGGACTCACGCCAGCTGAGTTTTAGCTTGAAAGGGTTTTTATGGCCCCTTTGCAGCAAAGCTCCAACGGGCAATTCAGTCTCGCTCCACAATCCGGTCATCAACATGGAAAGCCCTCCGTTTACAAGACATGGAGCTGAGCGGAGCACAGCAGCCTCAGGGCTGCAGCCACACCATGATTACCTGCAGAGCAGCCTGGAGAAAGAATGGAGCCCCTCTCCTTTGACTCAGTGCATTCAAACAGGCAGGTGCTTATACACACACACAAACACACACACACACACAGACACACTCACGCATTACACAAGTAATGCAATGACCATAACCCAGCAGGCTGAGCCTCCTCATTGCTAATGCAGGAGTGTATGTGATGTGGTTTGGAGGGGTGAGGTGAATTGTGAGTAAAAAGGGGCAGCAGTGGTTCAGTTAAGATCATGGCACTGCATGGTAACTGTTGTGCCAAGTGGACCCGGTTTACTTGGAGCACCGGGGGACTGCTGTCACAGCTGGTGCTTCCGGTGACCTCCAGTCTGCCTGGAGGTGAGGAATACCATATGAGTAAGGCCTGACAAAGCATCAATGACCACAGAAAATTATTCTAATAATGAATCTGGGAGGCATGGATTAATTTAGTTTATTCAAGAGTCATAAATAGCCCTGAGATGCTAATAGTTAGAAAAATATATAGAATGAATTGACCTGCTGTCACTATTTTTTTGATGTATTTCATGTACATTGACTAACCATGGCTTTCAAACATTTGATTTAGTTTATATTTACTAACCTTTGGTTAGATACAAAGTTCTTGTAAATCAAAGAAGGCTTGTAGTCACACTAGCATACGTATTTAGTTACACACCATAGTTGACGGCACAGGCTAAAGTCTTTTGTCTTTGGTGTAAAGGTTTCAATCAGCATTGAATTCCCCGGAATGTCAACGGGTCCCAGAAATGCAGTGGCAGTGGTAAATAGAGGGCGCTAGGGCGCCGCCACTCTGTGAAAGATTCACTCAAATATATCTGCCAACTATGAATCAACCATTACAAATACGAAATAAATCAACAAAAATACTTAGCATTTAACCTTGTTTAATTTTGTGATAGACTGTACTTGCCACTGCCAGCAGCCATTTAAATGTGTCTTAAAGTCCATGCTTTGGTTTAGGCTTGTTATTCAACCCAGTCTCACAGAAATACGTGACACTGTCACGTCACGTCATTTAATCTATTAATTTGTGATCTGGGACACGTAATTAAAAAATTTTCGTGCCAAAAGCACAAATTTCAAACTCATTCTAAAATGAAGAGATGAAGCAGCTACCTTTTTTTCCGTCGCGGTTTGCCTACAGAGCAGCACACCTGCATTAAATATATCTGTGAATTGTCACAATTTCTCAGAATCAAAGGTGAAAGTAGAAGCCAAAAGCTGTCATATCGTTTTGTGCTTTTGTGCTTTTTGGCAGGAAATTTAAATTACGTGTCCCAGATCTAAAATGAATAGATTAAATGACGTGACAGTGTCACGTATTTCCGTGAGATTTGGTTGTGTTATTGGTCATTCGAAAGAAAGCCCTCCTTCAAGTCAGGGGCACCGGTAAACATGAGGTCTATGTGAGCTCGCAAACTTTTTGCTGTCTATCAAGCAGAGACGGCTATTCATTTTCATCACCACATGAAGAGTTGTTAAAGCACTTTCCGTCCTTTTCAGTGGAGGAATTGGACTCCCCAAGCAATGTTATACTTAAAAGGAGCAAGTAAGTTACATGTTAATTTATTCTTTCCTATTGCATAAACAAAATTAAGCAACTGTCCCAGATTTCTAACTGCATTTGAAATAGACCTTTAGACTCACAAAAAATGGACACTATAGGACAGTGATCCCAATTTGCCTCATTATCAGAATAACAACCATTGGTCAAATAGCAATGGCTGGTGGAATGGCCATAAAGTAGCTCTGTATATAAAGTGTAAGCTTATCCAGGCCCTGCAAGTCAGGATTTAGACTATGAATCTGAATGATTTTTTAGGTAGTGGTCATCCCGAAAATGCACCAGAATACAGGAAATCACATCTATCAAACTCAACATTTCCAGGGGGGGACCCCAAGACCCCCTGTCTATGACTGCGCCAAATCCACAAATTGAACCACCAGCCGCCACTGGAACCACGACACCTGGGGTGACCTGCGGCGTCGATTTGGTTCTTCAAACCCAGTTTGAAACTGAATGTGTCACACATAGTGTCAGAAAGGCGGTGGTATAATGCTTGGTACGCACTGAGATTAAGTATTGGTTCACTGAAAAAAAAGAGAAGCAAATCTGTGCTTTGCGCACTGTTTCTATGACAACTAGCCAAATAGCTAATACCTCAAAATCGTAGCAAAAACGTATTTTAATACATCCATGGGGATAAGCAGCACATGCAGACACGAACATTACAGTTTAGATTTGTGAAAGAAACGACTGAAATGACTGTAATAACAACCTACTCTTTACCGATATTAAATGTTTGGTTGACCGTTGACATGACCTGTGATTGGGTGAGAAAGTAACCGTGGCGACGGCAGGACTTTTCTGAAAAGTTCCTTTATTTTCCACCTGAAGCATCGTTCCATTTTCAATGGCCACTAGCACGGTGGCCATTGAAAATGTTAAGGTGCTTCAGGTGCTTCTGGGGCAGGAGTGCGTTCCATTGTTTACCAACCATGGTTCCTGAAGTGTTTGTGACGTCAACTGTGACACAGCAGAAAGAAAACGTTAAAAGGCATAGTCCTACCTGTCTAACGTCAATGAGAAATGAGGTAAATGGCCTATTTTGTGCAGGCATTTATGTGCTCAAAAACCTGCATCTGCATACAAATGTGGGTGGAAAAAGGGTATTAGTTAGTTTAGCACCACTAGTTTATCTTCTGTCTTACTCTTGAAATACATACGTACCCTGCACTAGTATTTAGCTTACGGAAACAAAAACACTGGTTCTATTATTCCTCCTTCTGATATGCTCACACAAAAATGTAAAAGATATCAACAGATCCACTTCTTGAAGTATTGTTCCAGTACTGTTCAAACTTTGAGGTGATCCACTGCTGGAACGTGTTAGGCTTCAGCAGGAACAACCTCCATGACAATCTGCATGGATCTGTTGAAAGAATCTGAGGACAAAGGAAAGTTCATGAATTGTACATATGTAAGACAAAATTGCAATATATGTGACACAATATGGCACAGTAACATGTCATTACTCATGTTAACATCCTTGCATTACAATATTAGTTGTTTTGTATGTCAAAAGGAAGTTAGATTAAATACAATCTCTTTCAACATAAGTAATAGAAGCGTTAGTAGATGTGCTGACTGTTTATCACAGTCATTGTTATAAGCGTGATGAGTGTGGTACCTAGACATCTCTGGAGCCACTTTGGTCTGTGGTCAAACACGATGAACAGGTAGTAGGCTGGGATTCCAGTGAGGGAAATGGCAAAGCCTATCCCGGTGTTGACGGGGTCGGAGTACAGGGACAGGAAGACCATGAAGAAGCAGGTCAGGCAGAACAGAACCGGGATGACCAGAGGGACCTGGAAGGGAGGACACATGGAAGCCTCATTCAATGTCTCCATGACTACATGTGGAACATAATCGGAATTTTTGAAACCGTTTGAGATGTTGCATCTATCGGCTATAACAGATCCACACTGACATTTTAAAACTGTATATTCATTGAAAGGAACATTATACATAAACATATTCAACCTTTGAAGGTGCCTTCAGGTCCTAACCCTCAAAACCTTGCAAGAATTTGTCTTCACCTTTAGATGGTACACATTTTACTGTGGGGAAGCTTTATGATGGAGCTCTTTATCGTTTGCTGTAGGAGTCAAAAACATCGGCGAATAGCCCCATTTGAAACCCCATGTCAATGTCAACTGTGGGCGGTCCAGACCAATTTCCCCTAGATTGTTCATTATATATATTGCTAACAATTTGTACACACATCAACCAGTTATAAAGTTCATCTGTTAATCAGTAAATTCTAGAGCACTGATTCATTTTAGCAATAGCAAAATAGCAATTAATAAAGTATACACTGTATAGACCTATATTTCCTCAGCAAAAGGATTACCTTTTGGAAAGGGTAAAAAAGTGGCCAGAGGGTCTCAATGACACCGTGTTGGGTCTTTCGTTGTAAAATAGATTGTAGAAAGCAGATTTCTGACACCCTCACAGTTGTGCGCCTATAATTTGCCAGGTCCCAAGAACCCGGTGGAGGAGGTGATGACACGCACCTTAAAGGGCCGGGGGAGGTCAGGCTGTGTGAACCGAAGGTAGATTAATCCCAGCACGGCCATGCCAATGAACAGCCAGCGCAGGAAGCTCATGAAGTTTAAAAGGCTGTAGATGTCTCCCACAAACAGCTGGAGTAAAGACATCGGGTACTGTGCAATGAAACGAGCACACACAAACATACACGCACACACACACACACACACACACACACACAGCAGATGTCAGGACAAGGACATTGTTGGTGCAGGGGTTGGGTTGTATGGATGCGTAATGTTATTGTCCTTATTGTTTCCCAATGTGAGGTGGTGGGGTTGAAGTATTTGTCGTTACTTTTTGCTAATGTGTGATTAAGTTGTGCATAACAGTTAATAAATTGCAGGGACAGCTGAAACTGAAGAAATTGAAAGGATTAAAAAACATTACATTCCCCTGCGGGTAGCTGCAACACATCATAAATCTTTACTAATTATGCAATAATCTCCAGACACACATTAATGGAACTGGCATCATTTTAGGTCCCTCGTATTAAGGACATCCCAACGGAAAATAATTTCCATTGTAATGTACTCCAGTATTTATGTATGTGTTGGCCATGTTTGGGGGACTTAATATTGCACATTAAAGCATCAACGAAACCTGGAGTGTGTCCTGCTGAAGTGTGTGTCCCTGCAGTGTGTGTCCCTGCTGTGTGTGTCCCTGCTGTGTGTGTCCCTGCAGTGTTTGTCCCTGCAGTGTGTGTCCCTGCAGTCTGTGTCCCTGCAGTATGTATGTGCCAGTGTGTATGCATGCTGGTGTGTGTGTGCCAGTGCATGCTGGTGTGTGTGTGCCAGTGTGTGTGCATGCGGATGGTTCTGGGAGGCCTGACCATGGTGAGGACTGCTGCCAGGGGGGTGTGTCTGCGGATGTGGATCATGGACAGAACTTCTGGAAGTTGACCTTCACGAGACGCAACGTAGAACATTCTGGTGGGACATGTTTACACACACACACACACACACACACACACACACACACACACACACACACACACTCGATGGTACTGACATCAGCATGATATCCGGCTACAGGTTACTTCATTAACGTTGTTCTTTATCGTTCTGACATTATAAGCTTATACCAGTCCTATTGAACATTGTGTGAATGGTAGTTTCCTTTTTGAAAGAGAAGCACACTATACTTGAGGAAGGTTGAACGGAGAATCACTCGTTATCTTTGAACGCTACACACTGGTCTTTGAAGGCAGGGCCATAAAGCACATAAATACTTGTGGCAACACGTGTTCAGACAGGGAGAACACTAAGACTATACATTAGAGCCACGTTGGGGGTTGTACCCAATACCGGGTAGGATCATGATCACTGAGCAACCGTCACACCCAAATGGAACCACTCATTATTCTGTCCACATTAGATAACACGTGTGTGTTATTACAAGAAATGGCACAATAGATTGATGGATGGGTGCATGAGGAAGAGAAAGGTACCTGGAAATGGCAAAGATGCAGCCGTTCATGGAGCCGAAACAGGACAAGGCCACAAACAAAGGGACCACAATGGAGAAGTTTCCCATCACCTTACTTGCAAACTCCTGGAAGTGATAAAGATGATATAAACATGTATTAATGCATATGTTATAATCACAGGTGTTATCGAATAATACTGCAATTTATTTAGCCATTTAAAAAAAAAAGGCAGCTTTTGTTGCCTTTTAGAGCACATTAAACATTCTTTTATGTCCCCATTGTTGAATTGCAGGGTTAGGATCGCTCATATAAGCAAGGGAGCAAATCGAATCGACACGTTTAACCGGTACTTCTAGACAGAGCAATTTATTGCCAAACTGAGTTTAAGACGTGAACTTTTCTCGGTGCACAAATGTCGACACAGGATGGAGGAACAAAGTGGATTCCTCCTGTATCCAATTGCATCCGCTTAAGAAACGCTCTTCGCACAACCCCTTAAGGTGCTTCCAATCACGACGAGTGTGTACGGAGCAATACATGTAACCCCATTAGAGCGGCGCTTATCCAATCAGGGCTCTTTGAGACAAGAGGCTACGAGCACCTCGGGCTGCAGTGTCGGTGCAGGTGTGTGTGTGGGGGGGCTGTTGGTAAGACTGTTGCGTGATGCAATTAGCATCACTGGGGAGGAACTAGAGCTATCGCATTAAAATCAGTCGAGAAGGCCTGTCTGCTAATGATGACAACTAAAGTGCACATTAGGGGTGAACACACACACGCACACTTCAGTGGATAAGAGACGAGCCAACGCAGGGCTGTGGGTCGGCTGGACCCATCTCCATGACAGTTACTGGAGCTCCAGTCTGATCAGCCCTTCTCCGGAGGCAACGGGATCCCTGACCCCTTTTTTATAGGGCTGAACATTCTGAGGACCCCAACCAACAAAATCAACATCCTGGTACATGAGGGCAAATCGCACCACGCTAAGGGATAAGTAGTAGTTTGCTATGAATCAGGACCTTTTATGAGACCCTTCTCACCTTATAAATGATTGTTATTTCTTCACAGAAATGTCACAGTGATCCACTGCTTCTAAGTCACACATTTCCTGTGAGCCCATGTTCATTTTTAGGGGGTTTACAATGTGGGAAAATGTGGCCGTGGCCGAGGCATCACCGGGATGAGACTCTGTCTGCGTCTGCATCTGTCTGACGATCTCTTCTGTGTTGTTATTGAAGTCAGTGGTGTGGAGAACACAAAGGGGCTTTGATGAATCTAAATCGATTCGTTAATCCAAATATATCCCCATGTGTATGGACACCGACCTGTTGTTTCACTCGCCCACGCAAGCTAATAACATAAGAGCTGTGCATGTGTCTGAACCCCGTGGCGTGGGGGTGGGTGGTTACCACGGCGACGGCCTCCGAGGCCAGGAGCTCATCTGCAGACATCACAGTGTAGTACGCCACGTTGATCAGCACGTAGCAGAGGGACACTCCCGCCATGGAGATGCAGATGGCCAGGGGGAGGGTCCTGGGGAGGGGGGGGGGTGTAAGGATAACCTCTGTATCTTATAGACTCATGCCCCTATGGCTCCATATTGATAACCTCCGCATCTTATAGACTCATGCCCCTATGGCTCTATATTGATAACCTCCGCATCTTATAGACTCATGCCCCTATGGCTCCATATTGATAACCTCCGCATCTTATAGACTCATGCCCCTATGGCTCTGTATTGATAACCTCTGTATCTTATAGGCTCATGCCCCTATGGCTCCATATTGATAACCTCTGCATCTTATAGACTCATGCCCCTATGGCTCTGTATTGATAACCTCCGCATCTTATAGACTCATGCCCCTATGGCTCTGTATTGATAACCTCTGCATCTTATAGACTCATGCCCCTATGGCTCTGTATTGATAACCTCCACATCTTATAGACTCATGCCCCTATGGCTCTGTATTGATAACCTCTGCATCTTATAGACTCATGCCCCTATGGCTCTGTATTGATAACCTCCGCATCTTATAGACTCATGCCCCTATGGCTCTGTATTGATAACCTCTGCATCTTATAGAATCGTCCCCCTATGGCTCTGTATTGATAACTTCTGCATCTTATAGACTCATCCCCCTATGGCTCTGTATTGATAACCTCTGTCTGTATCTACAGACTCAGGCCCCAATGGCCCCATGTTGATAACCTCTGTCTGTATCTACAGACTCAGGCCCCAATGGCCCCATGTTGATAACCTCTGTATCTACAGACTCAGGCCCCAATGGCCCCATGTTGATAACCTCTGTCTGTATCTACAGACTCAGGCCCCAATGGCCCCATGTTGATAACCTCTGTATCTACAGACTCAGGCCCCAATGGCCCCATGTTGATAACCTCTGTATCTACATGGTCATAAAACAATGGTTCAATGGTCCATTAAAATGACTCATGCAAGCAATTTGACTGTACATTTATTTATTTTTACCGAGCAGACATTAAGAAATGCCATCGAAAGGTTCCACTACAGACCTCAGGGCTGTTTTTAACCATTAGGGGGCAGTCAACTCATATAGGTAGTCTAGGGATGCATTAAGCTTTGGGCCAAAGATGCCTAAAAAGCCTTCCTGGACAATTGTCATGTCAACCAGTCAATCTTGCTGTCCTTGGTATGTGTTTTTCCAGGCTGTAATGATAGAGCTGGACCATCTAAAGTGGTCCAAGAAAAAAGGCTTGCCACCGTGATCCTATCAACTCAATTTAAGTGTATTACAGAAATAAACCATTCAAAGCACCAAATGAAGCTTCATAAAACAACAATAATGAAAGGAACAACGTAGGGGATAGAGGAAGATAACAGGGAACTTACTTCTCCGGTTTATCCACCTCTTCGGTCACAAAGTTAAGATAGAACCTATTAACACAAAATGTATCGTTGTCCGTAAGTCTGTTCACCAAATACCATATAACACAATCATACAATACATATGGTATAATTATATAAAA
Organism: Pollachius pollachius; assembly: GCF_949987615.1. NCBI lineage: Eukaryota > Metazoa > Chordata > Actinopteri > Gadiformes > Gadidae > Pollachius > Pollachius pollachius. Next base: position 17,076,514 of record NC_136943.1, on the reverse strand, counting down.
TACATCATCAGCTACTGCTATAAGAATAATAACACAGGTTAATAACATTTGCAAGAGACACTTTTCAAAACTTTTTGACAGTTATTTTTGAGCTATTGCGAGAACCCGTGTTTTACTCACAGCCGTCTCACTGTGTTTGTGTTTGTGTGGATTTATGTGTGCATGCGTGGCTGTGTGTGCACATGTATATATGACTGTGTGTGTGTGTGTCTGTGTGAGCGTATATGCGTGTCTTTGAGTGTGTGTGTGTGTGTGTGTGTGTGTGTGTGTGTGTGTGTGTGTGCATGCATGTTTATGTGCGAACGTGTGTGTGTGTGTGTGTGTGTGTGTGTGAGACAATACCTACCACCCAGCGTAAGCATACATCCCAGAGTAGAAGGCCAATGGCAAGTCAGCCAGGTTCATAGTGGTCAGATCAAAGGCATTCTCAAAATTCCTTGTCTCCCCTGAAAACACACACTCACACACACACACACACACACACGCACACAGACACTCACACACACACACACACACACACACACGCAATGAGTTTACATGGAGCTTCATTGAATGGTTCAACCTCCCTCCTTTGTATTTCTGATGCAAGACAAGAGACATCAACAATCTGAGTAGGGTTTATAAAATGTATCACCTTCCTAAATCATGGAGTGGAGCCCCACTACGCTTTGTGCGAAAAACAACGAAGCCTGAAGCTGAGCAGGTGCATCCAGACAAACCGTTCAGGCACCAAATCGGCACCGGAAGAGAATACAGGACGGCTCATTGGTACTGATCGAGGCCGGGGGGAGAGGTTATGTGTGTCTTGTGGGCTCCCCCCACCTAGCTTACCTCCTAGAGGTGAGACAGTGGGGGTTGAATTGGTTGAATTGCATGTAGCTTGTTTTTTTCTGGTTCCTATCGCAACTCTGCATTTCATCCAGTTAAACATGTTGACGCTAACATTTTGATTGTTAGCGTCAATCCTAACATATGAGTGGGAATAGATGAGTTGATTTGCTTGATTTAATTTGAAACATCAAGTCAATGTTGGGTGCGTCAACATCAAGGCTGCCTAGAACAAATATGCTGTTGATTTGACATATTATTATTTTATATATTTTTAGACAGCTAAATGAATGGAATCAGATTATGAAAATGTATTGCATCAGGCTCGTTAGGTATAATGTTTTTCATGGCAATTAGATTTGGTGTGAACGCGCTGAACAGGAAACTTCTTAGTTCTTGGTTGATCCTCATATCGCATGTGGGTTCCAGATAACGGATATCCAGGCTTCCTCTCCCGGCTGCCATTGTTAACGGTCTGATAAGCACATTGAGATTGAGTTGAAGTTGATTGATGACATAACTTATACGACCAGATTCAGTATCAGCATACACTCTGAACACTTTCCTCAATATATTGGCCTAACAAAGCAAATAAAAAGCTAAATCAATGATTCGACGATGGCCGATGGGTTCTGAGATTGTTGCTCCACTGTTTACCTGCATTCAGCCCAAGCCCGCTCCAACGTGACTGGTCAATGCTATTCGGCCAACAAACGGAAACCATTACGCTTCCAGTAGCAAAATCGTATACCCTTGCCTAGAGATTATGCATTGATATACAGATATCTGTTCATAGAGATAACATGCTCAGTGACCCTGCGACAACAACCTTTCCTCATCACAGGCTTCTATCACCGGGTACGGGGAGCAGACTAAGCTAGGGAAGGCTTAATAGATGACACCTTTGTCTGTTGAACGGTACCCAGTGTGACATCATGTGATGAGCAACTCACCTTTAAACAGCAGGTACATCCCTGGTAGTATAATGATTGAGATGGCGAGAAGTTTGGCGACCGTCAGGAAGATCTGGAAGCGGGCCGTCCAGGTGACACTCATGCTGTTCAGATACATGACCGCAGCTTCATGGAGAGGAACCACAGACATTCACATATTAATAATGTATACTTATCTATACATCTTGGTGCTTATCTATTTAGATTTTCTTTTACTTTTGCAACGTCAACCGTTACATTTTCATGGGGTATTCAATAAGGTGTCGAAAGATACTGGGTAAAATCCCAGACGTCTCCAGCCTACAGAGAGCCAGACAACCCCAACCGGTTCGTAAAGATTTGTATCTGTATTCACTTTAAGTCAATTTGTAATCAAATGTTAAATTAATAAAACGACTTCAAACAACATAACTCTCACATATTCTCTTTGAGCTATACATATTTTATGTAGGTATATATATATATATATATATATATATAAATTGAGCTGTGTAACTATTAGATAAATGTCTGTAGAGAAAGGTAGCACAAACCAATGGTAGATTGGTCTGTACATTGGTCAAACAGGAAGTCAGAATGTCAGAATGTATACTCAGGCCGATGGCAGCAGCCAGCTTGGTGGCCATGGCTGGGACAGGACAGGGCATGAACAGTGGCTCCAGGATGTACTGTCCAAAGGCAAGCGAGAGCACTGCCATCCCCGCCGGCCTGAGGAGAAAGGTCCTACTTAGTAAACGCATATTCATACATACATATTCATACATAGAGGTTTATGAGAATCATCTTTTTGTTTTTGTAATATTGGTTACCAGTTATATAAATGTTTTACATTTTAAGAATCAAATATTAGATTACAGTGCATTTATCCTCATCTAAATTGCATTTCTATTTCTATATCTCCGCCATCAACGTGAGAAATCAGAAATTGCTCATCTCTTTTATTTATTTCCGATCTTTTATAACTGAATAACTAATACGAGGCAACTCTCGATGCAGTCACATTACTACTAACTAAAATTTATTTACTCATTATCAATACAACCGCATCCATTGAGCATGTATTTCTATACTGTTTAAAAAATAACAGCCTAAGCCACCAGATAATCATCTAGATTAGACTATAGAGTTTCTGTATCAACTATGTTGATACAGAAACTATTGTTTTTTTTTTCATGTTCTCCGTCAGTTAAGGCCTATTTAGTATTAATCAATAAAACCATGCATTAACTATTCTATTCACATGGACGATGTCCTTGTAAATAAAATGTGCATGTACATCATGGATTTGGATGGAATGCGTTTGGTCACTGACCCTAACCCTAACCTTGAACAAACTCAAACTCTGGGACACAAACATAGGCCCCTCCCAGATCATAGGCCCCCCCTAACCCTACCCCAATAACAGTGTGTCTATGTGTATGTGTGTGTGTGTGTGTGTGTGTGTGTGTGTGCGTGCGTGTGTGTGTGTGCGTGCGTGCGTGCGTGTGTCCGTGTGTGCGAGTGTGTGTGTGTATGTGTGTGTGAGCAAGAGAGGGGGGCTTTACAACTCTTAACAAGAGCTTGGTTCTTACAGGAATGTAAATAAGGTCAGCCTGGTATAGTTGTGATCGCCTGCTCAGCATCTTCATCCCTCCCCCCCCCGCCTTAATTTCCCACAAAATCCATTAAACTTCCTTAGCTGGAGGAGGCCAAGAACTGGAAGAGGCTCTCTCTCTCTCTCTGTCACTCTCTCTCTCTCTCTCCCCTTCGCCCTCTCTCTCTCTCCCCCTCTCTTTCTCTCCCTCTCTGTCTCTCTCTCTGTCTCTCTCTCTCCCCCTCACCCTCTCTTTCTCGCCCTCTCTCTCTCTCTCTCTCTCCATCTCTCCCTCTCTCTCCCATTGGCTCTTGTGTACCATTCCTCCTGTTCATTTCCCATCGTTCCCATTGAATCTTGATCTGGGCCTGAGGCGGGGATAGCAGAGAGCTTATACTAGCGCTGTTGTTTGCTTTGCGCTCCTGCTGCTTACAATCCCTATTTCCCAGGGGCCCTTTCACCCCCCCCCCCCCCGTGTGCCTAGAGTGCATCTCTCCGTTCTTTAGGAGAATTCCATAATTGACGGAGGGATTCTCCACCTACCTGATAGAAATAAGGTCAGACCATATCCGTATGAAGGCTAGCTGGGGACCAAAGGCCTCGAGGATGTAGGTGTAGTGTCCGCCTGATTTGGTGATACAGGTTCCCAGTTCTGCATATGAAAGCGCTCCTGCAATGCAAAAGTGGTGAATGATTGATTTTGGTCCTATGAATAGCACAGTGGTTGTAAACATGTGTTATCCACACCTGCCAGACATCCGGCATGATTAGGGAGTGACTGACAAGGAAATGTTCAAAGCTAGGATTGGACATATATTTTAGAAGCATTTGTGGAAATTGTCTTTACATCACGACCACAAACTATGAACCAAATGCTGTGATAAAGAATGTGTTTCTGTGTTTTCACTCCTTCCATAGGCCTGTTCAGCTGTAACCACCGTGCCTGTGCATTCATTGCATGACCCGAGTCTTCCACAACTCTCTCAGACCTGCTGCTTAAGAAAGCGAGTTGGGTGAGTCACCTGTTTCTGGGGAGTGGCTTTGGAGGGTGAATGGAGGTCTAATCTTTACTTTGGTCTTCCCTACCTTTAACTTTAGGATGGAGCTTTATCTTCAGGTGGGAGCATTAGCTGCTAAAAGAACCTGACAATTAATATAAAAACCAATATATTCAATAACTATAATTTTGTTATCTATCACAATTAAACTAGAAATGTTCATATTTAAAAGAGATTCTTTCATCAGAAATATAATCAGAAGGAAGATTAAAATTTTCAATTTCCACATTTCAATATGTTTTCAGTCCATGTTTTTGAAATTGCTAGAGATTATCAGCTAAAGAATTAGACATTGACATATTGACATTTCAGATTTGTTCTTCTGTTGGGACAACTGTTAATGCTTGAAAGGGATCCATAGCTGATTTACAATGTAAACATTTGCTTTACTTACTAATCATCTTCATCTGACCATGAACCACAATAAAATAACATGTAAATGAGAACACAGTTGTGTGCAAATGGAGTGTCTTCCCAATAAGGAAAAGGATTTCATTTCAGTCACGTGACTGGATTGTACTCCTACTATATTTTGAAGTACCCAATAGGAGGAGTTTCCATGTAATATGGGCTTTTCTCACTGCAGAACTAGGGTAACATTTATCCCAACTTCTGTTTCAGAGTACATGACTTTATCTCATCTGGCCTTGCCTAGCGTTACTTTCTTCTTACCTGAAGTAGTTGAAAATAAATCTTAAACATGTTATTAATCAATCTACTGGGACTCACCAAAGAGGGACAGCACGCCGCATGCGATCCACACCACCAGCGACATTCCCACACTGCCGGTGTTTTTCAGAATGCCCTTTGGGGCCACGAAGATTCCCGCTCCGATGATGGTGCCCATGATGATGGAGATACCCCGGAGCAACGTCACCTTCTTCCCCAGCTCCACCTTACCGTCGGGATCCTCTGAACCCGGGGCTTCACAGCTGACCTCGGAGTAGCCAGCTCCGTTCTGGGATGCCCCGTGTTTGTTTGCTCTGCTTCCATTGCTGACAGCGCCACTCTGAGACCTCCTGTTCATGTTAAAAGCCCACAGCCTCTCTCTCTGACTGGAGCGTAGATGTGTATCTTACGACACCTTTGGAACCATCTGAAACTCACCACATAGTGTGTGTGTGTGTGGTGTGTGTGCCTTTCAAAGTTTTAAGCTCTCACTTTTCCTGAACAAAGACACACCCCCTCCGAGCACACACAGCACTGAGCACCGACAACCTCCGACACACACACACACACTCTCCAAACATCTCCCCCGGGGGGGCAAGCCTATTCAGTCCTGCAAATCTTTTGAAAGAAAAAAAAGGAGAACCGTATCCTCCTCAGGAAAGAAAACTATCTCCCCCACTAGGTACAATTTCTGCGTTGTTTCCTCCTCACTGACATAAGGTAACACCCCCTCTTCCTTCTGACATATTTTGTTATGTTCATTCTTGTCTCTACAAACTGTACTGCCAATCAAAGCTGTTGGCCCGCGGTGTCCTTTTCCCAATTAGTCATTTAGAATTACTATATAGAATTACAACATTCCGGACTTGGTGTCATACTACCCTTGCATCACCTTGAGAATCAAGTTGATCCAATCATCTCTCTCCCCCCCCCAGAGGGTATGTGATCCAGTCAGCTCTCTCCACAGGACCCCCCCCCCCCCCCCCCCCCACCAGACATACACTTTTTGCGCCAGGCTTGTCACTACTTTCCCCACGTTTCCTCCCCCCAATCTATGATCTAGCCTCAAAGAGCGAGGCCCCCAGAACCCCGCCCTGGTGCCGGCTGTGTGGGGGGTTTCAACACGCAACACATTAAGATAATTTAACATACCTGCAGGACCCTGGGAAGGCTGAACATGCCTGTTGTTCAATAGGTTGCATAGCGGATCTACCTTGCTTCATAAATATATATATAAATATATATATATAAAAAAATAAATTGTCAACACACAACTAATTTGTACCTGAAGTGGATGAGCCAGTTTGGCATAATAAGTCTTTAGACAGAGACCAACCGTTACCGTTGATTTACTGTCAAGACACTTAAACACAGACGCATGCACACGCACACACACACACACAATATGTCATGACATTCTTATGAGTCATCTACTTTTCTGCTGAATCACAATGATAAGAGTTGTAGCAACAAGGCCTTGTTCACCATTACATTTCCTCTAAAATCACCTTTTATACCGACATAATTGTATCATTTAATTTTAGATTTTCACACTATAAAACCAACGATATGCTATATGTTATTCAATAAAAAGGGGTTGACATGAAAAGAAACCGTTGGTTGTGATGAATTATCCTCAAATGAAAGCCACAAACAGTTATGAGGAGCGGCACTAACCTGTAATACTGGAGGGCAGGAAATAGGACAACTCCCCAAAATGAGGATTCCATTACAGAGTTGACCAAAGTCCCAGTAGTAGTTCATTACTAAAATGCTAAGAGAAGGAAACATGAATTGAATACAAGACCAATACAATAGCACCTATCACGCAAGTCCTTTAATATACACTTATTAACAGTCAATGAGTACTATATGTTGTCAAGGTTGATAAAATGTGAATTACATGTACTGTAAATACAATGTTATAACGGTGAAGCATAAAAACACACTTAAAGACAGCTCTTTTGAAAAAAAAGAATAATAATAACACATAACAACTGTGCAATAGTAAGAATTCAGAAAACAACGGACTTGACTCAGACGAATCCGAGTCCGGCTTCTCCATAGCCTAAGGGGATGGTTGAGAATTTTTCTGGCTGGTCTTTCTGTTACTGTATAAAGACAACACAAAGAAACATTAACAACAATAGACAGTTAGCAGACAGGTAACAATTAGCAATTAAGCCGTTTAGACATAGATTCAGCAAAAGGGGTTGTAGTTCACTATAAGGAAGGTGTCCCTGAAGTTCCATACACACAGTGTACATATCTGTGTTACAAAGTATACTTACTCTGTAATGGTGATTTAAAAAATATATATATTATTGACTTACATTCAGATAGTTGAGGGGTCAGCACAGAAATAACAACTTTGGATTACTCTGTAATGGTGATTTTATATATATATATATATATATATATATATATATATATATATATATATATATATATATATATATATATATATATATATATTATTGACTTACATTCAGATAGTTGAGGGGTCAGCACAGAAATAACAATTTTGGATTAATTTAAACTGTATCATGGACAAGACAGATTTGGGAGCATTACTTGGCCCCCACCTGACAAGCTATCACGACAGTATTGTAAGCCCAAAAGGTTTGCCGGAAAACAACTAGCTAGCTAGAACCAGCTAACGTTACTATAGGATTACTTTCTTAAACTTAAAGGAAGAGTCATCCTCCAGTTCGGACCTCTTTCTCTTATCCATGTTTTCCGTGCTTGGGCCTGACTTTTGTCGGTCAGTTGTTTTTTTTTTAAATAACTTGGTTTGCGGTGCTGACAATTCCGACATGTTCTCCAAATGTTCGTCAAACACTTCGTCAACCATAGGTGTCAGGCCGCCAGCCACTTGCAGAAACAGAGCTTCCGATTTTACCCTTACCGGTAACGCTTTATATTAAGGTCCTTGTATTAAGCCTTTATTAATATGTAATAAGACCCTTATTATATGCTTATTAACATTAATTTGCGTTAATAAGACTATCTATAATTGTTAATAATAGCGCCCTGGCTATAGCATTACATTCTTATAATTACCATAGAGTCATCCTCCAGTTCGGACTTCTTCCTCTTATCCATGTTTTCTGTGCTTGTTCCTGTCTTTTGTCTGTCAGTTGTTGGTCTGAGGTACACGATTCCGACATGTTCTCCAAACGTTCGTCAAACACTTCATCAAGCATATGCGTCAAGCCATCATCGACTTGCATGAACAAAACTTCCGGTTTAAAATTACATTCAAAATAAAAGCCTTTAAAGGATATGATATGAGGCACAAAACAGATCACACTCACTCAGCATTTGCGGACTTATAACCTTAATAAGCATTGTTCCTTAACGTAAAGCGTTACCAATCTAGTATATGTGGCTGTTACAGACCTATAATAAACCTTTCAAATCTATTTTGTATGTGAAGCTGGCCAACCATTTTCTCTGGTTGAATACCCATCCTACAAGAGTATGATAGAAGCTTTGCAAACTCTGTGAACAGTAATGATAAGGAAAACATTATGTTCCAGAACACAGGAAGCTGCAAATAACATGAAGAGCCTAATCATTAAAGTTAAGTGCTGTGAACCATGTAGCTACTACAACAGACTGCTGGTCTGCCAGACAACGTTGTCATTTAGGTGTCACCTGTCACTGGATAGACCAAACATCACTGGAGAGGCAATCTGCTGCATTAGCTTGTACGGCTTAGAGGCTCACACACGTTTGATGTTCTTGCTTGTGCATTAGAGGAAATACATTGTGGGTACAACATCAGGGAAAAAATGACTAGGACGACAACGGACAAAGGCATAAACTTTCTGAAGGCCTTTCGAGTGTATGGGGAGGAGAGAGAAGACGTTGCTGAAGTACAGGAGGAGACAGACTCCATCATCGATGATGCATCAGAAGATGAAAATGACTTAGAGGTGGACTATCAAGATGTGTCTGCCATTATAGGTGACGACACCGTCCTGGAGTACCAACTTCCAGTGCATCAAAAGTGTGCATGCCATCTCCTTAATCTTATATCAACAGTTGATACCAGAGCTGCAGAAGCTGGCAGCGAAACGTGCAAGAGGCTGTCGCTGTCTGCTTTTGCAAAATGTTATGCTCTGTGGAATAAGACCAGCAGGTCAACCATGGCTTTTGAAACAGTGCAACGGGAGTGCAAATTGCAGTTCCTTCGACCCAACCAGACTCGCTGGAGCTCCCTGTTCTTCGCTGTAGAAAGGGTTGTCGGCATCCAGAAGGAACAAGGAGAAACAGCCATTTGAAATGTATGCATTTCAATGGCTGTTTCAGAGCCTGGTGGTTCAGAGCCTCCTGGACCACAGATGACTACATCCTAAAATCTGGCAATATACTTATGTATCAATTAAAATGTAAATCAGTTAGCCTAATTATACTATTCAATATAATAGTTATTGTTTTTGAATTAAATATTTTTTTTAGGAACAAACTACAGATTGACAAGAGTTACAATCTCTGAGAGCTCTTAATTTTAAACACCAGCTGCTTGGCAGCAATAGAATAGTTAAAAAGAATGTGAAAAACTAATTTATTTGAAAATAATGTATCTTGCCACAGGCCTTGACTACATTAAAAACCACTTGGACAGCAGCCTGGATGTCAATGCCAATGTCTGCTCCAACAGTAGCGATGAAAATGACTTCTTTGCACCAATGAAGGCAGGAACAACACAAACAGGAGAGGTTGAGAGGTACCTTGCATGTCCATCCACTGGAGGTTTGGATCTGTTAAATTCGCTCCCTCAAATCAAGAAACTATCATTAAAAATCAACACAAGTCTTCCAGCGTCTGCAGCCTGTGAGAGACTCTTAAGCCATGCAAGGCTCCAGTTCACAAGTAAAATATCCCAAATTCACTGCAAAAATATTAAGAGCCAACTGCTGTTGAAGTTTGACTTCAAAGAGTCACTTCAAAGAGTGATTTATTTGGGAAGGAACATGCAAAAACATACTAGCAAGCTCTCACACAAACCTACAATCAACACTCACAATCACACAGACATAAACTCACACACACTCACAATCACACAGACACAAATTCACACACACTCACAATCAGACAAGCTCTCAATCACACAAACACACACTAAAAATCACACACTCAAAATCCGATTGACACAAACTCGCACACACTCACAATCACAGAGACACTAAAACCAAACAGTTGCTCAAATGGACACACTTCAATTTGCATACAGGCAGAAAATAGGTGTGGAAGATGCAATCACCACCCTTCTAAATGGAATATACAAACATCTGGAATTACCCTCATCATATGTACGCATTCTGTTTGTTGACTTTTCATCAGCATTTAATATGAATCAGTCACATATCCTCATTGAAAAGCTGAAATCAATGGGAGTTAAACTTTCACTTCTGAAATGGATTTATGACTTTATATGTATGTTAAGGCAGGCAACTGTCAATCATCCACCATTAGCACTAATAGGGGCGTGCCCCAGTGGTGTGTCCTTTCCCCACTATTATACATACTGTACACAAATGGCTGTGTGAGCCAAACCCCAGAATGTTCTCTTATCAAGTTTGCTGACAACACTGCCTTATTGGGTTTCTTAACAGGTAATGAGATTAGCTACAGACAGGAAATTGAACAGTTCCATGATTGGTGCAAAGCTAATTCCTTGATTTTAAATACTCTGAAAACCAAAGAAATGGTAATAAATTTTAGGAAAAGGCCCCCTGTTAAACCTGTCACTTTACAGAGGGAATGACATAGACATGGTGGACGAGTATAAGTACCTAGCTACTATCATAGATAACTAACTGACATGGAAGGCAAGATACTCAAACGCACAACAAAGACTTAATTTCTTAAGAAAGCTGCATAGTTTTAAGGCTGATGCAACCATCTTGAGTTTATTTTATTGAACTTTTATACAAAGTGTTGTGACCTTTGCGATTCAGTGTTGGGGGATGTGGCCTGTCTGTCCAGAATAGGAATATGCTGGACAAGGTTACAAAATCTGGAAAGAAAATAACTGGCATGGAGGTGAAATGCGTTACGAACATTGCTGAGAAACATACAATCAATTTGCCCTTGAGGATAATAGACGATCCATTTCACCCCCTCTTCCCTGAGTACTCCCTTCTCTCCTCAGGTTTGCGTTACAAAATGCTTCGTGTAAAAACAAACAGAGCACTGACATCTATTGTGCCAAGGAGTATTCAGTTGATTAAAAGGGGGGTATTCCATCAACCAAGCTAAAGGCAAAGCCAGGCTTATTTATTTCGAAGTCCCATCTGTCGGAAACAAGTGTACCATCAGAAGGTTCCGCCAAGCCTAGTCCTCACGATTTTGTAATAATTCTACATATATGAAGTACAAACAGGGTATATTTTCACTAAGGGTCTAAGATTAAATGATGCAAATAAAATAATTAAATGAATCACTATCTATTGCCATCGTGGATATTTTCTAAACACATTTTTATAAAAAATTATGTATTCTATCAAAATTTGGAACCAGCAGTTGGGTGTGTGCTCTAGCATCTGCCCTGTAGTAAGGGCGACACGAGTTCGCATCCTGGGCACGATATTGAATTCTTCTTTTTGTAATTTCCTTTATATCAGAGAAATTAGGCCTAACAATTGACTTTTTATATAATAAATATTTCTTACAATATCCCTAGAACCCAAATATAACTTGCAAAAACCCATGGTAAAGTTAATGTTAATATTAATGTTACTGATAAGCCTTTGTCACAATGACAAAGACACTGCTGCATGGGAAATTGCAGCCACATAAATTCCATTCAGGTGAGTTTCTCAGCAGGCAGCAAAGACCACTTCTGTTGAGAAAAATACTATGGTCAGTCAATTTAGAATATTCAAAGAAATGGAAAATAAATGGCAATAAAGGTTTATCTATCTATCTACACTGTTCTTCTGTGACACATTTCCTGTTCTCCCTGTACTCACTTTGCATGCCCTGATTCTGGGTGTGTGAGAGTCTGATTGGTCTCTTTTTTCAGCCTCTGTAGTTTCATATGTTAAGTGAGTTTGCCAGCAGGTTTTGATGTGTATTCAATTTCAAGTTTTTGTGTTTTACATACTTTGGGCTGAACATAACTGAAGATCATTTCGTCAGGGCCTGTGACATATTGTAACCTAGGAATGGGTTAAAAATGTTGATGTTCAAAATAATTGCAACAGTTACTATTATTTTTAGTTATAAGTGTATTGGTTTTAATAATATCATTTTGGATAAACCTAATTTATTATAATTGTATTTAAAGGTTGATGTATTTAATTTTGCAGGGTTAATTTATTATTGTTTTAGGTCAAGGTTTTATTAATTTTATTATAAGACCTTATTTATTTAATTTAAAAGGATGTTATTTAACATTATCTTTATTTGAACATTGCTGTTTTATATTTTGTTCGTGTCTATTTTGTACCGTATGTTGCTCTGATTATTTAAAAAATAAATCCAGAGAAACTCAGTACTTGTACTCTTGAGTACTTGAGTATTCTTTTCAATTTTTTTTCTTATTTTTATGAGTTATTTTACTTATACTTGAGTAATTATAATCTTAAAGTAACACTACTTTTACATGACTGAATGTTTTGGCAACTCTACCCACCTCTGCTGTTGGAATGTTATCTTTATTGAAATTCAGATTGGACATTAAAGTATTCCATTCTTTTCAAATCAGTTACGCAAAATAACATTTGCATAGCTACGATTCAATGTGTGCAAACACCTCCCATGATAAATCGTAACATGTCGCAGCCTTTGTCCACAATACTAACTGTGTGTGTGTGTGTGTGTGTGTGTGTGTGTGTGTGTGTGTGTGTGTGTGTGTGTGTGTGTGTGTGTGTGTGTGTGCATTTGATTCAAAAGCAGTGAAGAGTGGAGTTTGCCATTCAAATAAAATGGGCCACAGAAAGTGTCCCAATAGCTGTGGCACCAAATCTGTTTGGGGTGTGTGTGTGTGTGTGTGTGTGTGTGTGTGTGTGTGTGTGTGTGTGTGTGTGTGTGTGTGTGTGTGTGTGTGTGTGTGTGTGTGTGTGTGTGTGTGTGAGTGTGTGTGTGTGTTTGTATGGCAGCAGAGTGTTGCCACTGGTGATGGTAGCAGAAAGAGAGATTGAGAGCAGGAATAAGGATAAAAGGATTTTGTTTCTTTCATTCTTTTGCTTTCCCCTTGTGGGAGGAAAAGTCCCTGGGCCCCCAACCACACACACACACACACACACACACACACACACACACACACGCACACACACACACTCCTGAAAACCGGACACTCTGGTCAAGTTGGTGTGTTGAAAGCAGTTGCCTGGGGGAGACAATGAGAGGGAAACTAGTAAAAAATTAGTAAAAATTCTATAGACTGTTATGAATGGTGAAGAAACCATTCATAACAGTTGTTATGTTGTTAGCATAGATTAAAATAATTTACATCACCTCTCTAAAACGTTTGCTAGATTTGATAACACTCTCTGCTGAAGAGGTTGGATTACATAGGCTTGGATAAGAAAAGATAAAAACAAATTACCTTCAAGATAGGACATATTGAAATCACTCAAGGCGTACCACATGGATCAATTTTGTGGCCTTTGTTGATCCCTATATATATATATATATATATATATATATATATATATCTTTTTAAAACACAACAACATATATATATATATATATATATATATATATATATATATATATATATACATGATGTGGGCATGTCAATAAATGCAGAGCTATGCAAAGCTCTCTGAGATGCCATTCCAAAATCTCTTAGAGATCTAGAAACTTGTTTTAGATAAGGATTAATCAAAGTTGATTATTTTCTCAAAGGTTGATAATACCGAGGACGTTAGAATCTGCACATTGCTGGTGACCAAATTTAGCAGGTCTCATGGTATAAGACTTAAAGTTGACATATTATACTACCAGGTGTGAGTGTGATTAGCCGCTACACGCTAAAAATCTGCCTTTTCTGACATTACAGGTGGGCGTGTCCACCCAGATGTATGACGGAATGTATCTAGGTGCACACACCCACATGTGATGTCAGAAGAGGCAGATTTTAAAAGCGGCTTCCTAAAGGCTAATCACACTCACACGGTGGTATAATAAGGTATTTGGATCGATTATGAATGGTCTTTTTAAAACACAACAATTTGCAAATCAAATAGTTAGGACTATATGAATCATGTTTATCGCTAGTCAACAGGAAGAAGATTGTTCATACGCTACTTCCTGTTATCGATTATGGTGATTTATTATATCGTATTTATTCTATTCTTTAAGATGCATAACAGGGTTTGTCGTCCGCATTCCCCGCAAGCTGCAGGTGGGGCGCACAAAGGCTTCGTTCACACTGCAAGCCATACTGTACGTTCACACCAAAAGCTGTAAAAGATGCAAAGTCGCCGAATAGCTCCAAACACAATTCTGTGTCCATATAACACCAACAACATAGTAAATGTATGTAGGCCTAGAAAAAAATACAGTTCAATGTTATTGCTTAAGAAACAGATTCCTTCCAACTATTTATAAAAAATGCAATCAATAATTTATATACAAATACATGGTTACATATCGATCAGCAACGAGGTTGGAGTAGCCTACCCACATACATAATTGTAATACAGCAACATTGTTAACTCACACAGCTAAACAAGCAAATGAAAAATTAAATACTAACGCAACTGAAATGTTTATTAGGCTATTAACAATATTATGAAAATTATACTGTAATGCACCCGTTCTTTGTCTTTGGATCTTTTGAATAAATGGATCAATACATGGTGAATCGCAAGCAGAGGAACGTGAGTGTCATTGAGCAGCAGCTGAACCAGTCTAAAAATCCCTTTATCACTAAAACACTTTAGTGATAAAAAGTCACCACAGTGACTAAAACCATCAACGTCATTCATGTTAAGTAAAAGGAAAAACCTCGGACACAAGAAGTTAACGGAGCCGTGCAATAGGCCCTCTCGAATGCCGGGCCGAAACAACATTTGTTTGACTACGACTCCTTTCAGCTGCCCACCCCTCCTTCTCCAGCAAAAAATAATAACATTAAACGGCTAATAAAACGCTTGAGGTGGCGTTTTGAAAAGAGAAAACTTAAAAAAAAAATTAGTACATGGCATAAAGATAATTATGAGCCTTTGATTGATATCCAGACTTTTTTTGTGGAGACACATTCCAGTTCCCGACTTGTATTGGAGTGAACGGAGATTCACACGTGGACAAAATTGTTAGTACCCCTCTGTTAATGAAAGAAAAACCCACAATGGTCACTGAAATAACTTGAAACTGACAAAAGTAATAATAAATACAAATTTACTGAAAATTAACCAATGAAAATCAGACATTGCTTTTGAATTGTGGTTCAACAGAATCATTTTAAAAAACAAACTAATGAAACAGGCCTGGACAAAAATGATGGTACCCCTAGAAAAGATTGAAAATAATTTGACCATAGGGAAATGTTAAACTAAGGTGTGTCCTCTAATTAGCATCACAGGTGTCTTCAAACTTGTAATCAGTCAGTCTGCCTATTTAAAGGGTGAAAAGTAGTCACTGTGCTGTTTGGTGACATGGTGTGTACCACACTGAACATGGACCACAGGAAGCGAAGGTGAGAGTTGTCTCAGGAGATTAGAAAGATAATTATAGACAAGCATGTAAAAGGTAAAGGCTATAAGACCATCTCCAAGCAGCTTGATGTTCCTGTGACTACAGTTGCACATATTATTCAAAAGTTTAAGGTCCATGGGACTGTAGCCAACCTCCCTGGACGTGGCCGCAGGAGGAAAATTGATGACAAAATGAAGAGACGGATAATAAGAATGGTAACCAAAGAGCCCAGAACAACCTCCAAAGAAATTAAAGGTGAACTCCAAGGTCAAGGTACATCAGTGTCAGATCGCACCATCCGTCGGTGTTTGAGCCAAAGTGGACTTCATGGGAGACGACCAATGAGGACACCACTGTTGAAAGCAAATCATAAAAAAGTAAGACTGGAATTTGCCAAAATGCATATTGACAAGCCACAAAGCTTCTGGGAGAATGTCCTAAGGACAGATGAGACAAAACTGGAGCTTTTTGGCAAGGCACATCAGCTCTATGTTCACAGACGCAAAAATGAAGCATACCAAGAAAAGAACACTGTCCCTACTGTGAAACATGGAGGAGGCTCAGTTATGTTCTGGGGCTGCTTTGCTGCATCTGGCACAGGGTGTCTTGAATCTGTGCAGGGTACAATGAAATCTCAAGACTATCAAGGCATTCTGGAGAGAAATGTGCTGCCTAGTGTCAGAAAGCTTGGTCTCAGTCGCAGGTCATGGGTCCTCCAACAAGATAATGACCCAAAACACACAGCTAAAATCACCCAAGAATGGCTAAGAGCAAGACATTGGACTATTCTGAAGTGGCCTTCTATGAGCCCTGATCTAAATCCTATTGAACATCTGTGGAAGGAGCTGAAACATGCCATCTGGAGAAGGCACCCTTCAAACCTGAGACAACTGGAGCAGTTTGCTAATGAAGAGTGGGCCAAAATACCTGTTGACAGGTGCAATGGTCTCATTGACAGTTACAAAAATCGTTTGATTGCAGTGATTGCCTCAAAAGGTTGTGCAACAAAATATTAAGTTAAGGGTACCATCATTTTTGTCCAGGCCTGTTTAATTAGTTTGTTTTTTAAAATGATTCTGTTGAACCACAATTCAAAAGCAATGTCTGATTTTCATTGGTTAATTTTCAGTAATTTTTTATTTATTATTACTTGTCAGTTTCAAGTTATTTCAGTGACCATTGTGGGTTTTTCTTTCATTAACAGAGGGGTACCAACAATTATGTATGTGTGTGTGTGTGTGTATGTATGTGTGTGTGTGTGTGTATGTATGTATGTATGTATGTATGTGTATGTATGTATATGTGTATGTGTATGTGTATGTGTATGTGTATGTATAATTATTGAAAACAGTTAGCTGAACATTATAGGGTCCAGTCCTTCCCACGCCCTGTTTTCTCAGTTTAACACAGAATTCAACTACATTCGTCCCAGTGATACGTTGCGCAGTTGTTCGCGGCGCATTTCTTCTTCGATGTTTCATCTATTTGTCTCTAACTCATGCTCCAATCTTTCATCGATCAATGCTTCGGATTTTGTGGACGCAAGGGCACATATGATGCATAATTTTAGCAACATTTAAGTTGATCGCGATGAGTTCTGCCCATTCTGGCTCCATTTTGTCAGTGGTCAAACCAAAACAAACTATAGTTACAGCGGCCGCACTTATCTCGCCTCTTGCGAACTTAGACCAAACTTCATATCCTGCCCCTTGCAAGCCCACCCCCCTTAACCCCCCATTGATTCTACTAATGTCTAAATGACACAATGTCCGCATATAAAGCATCAAGTATGAATCAACCTCAGGGTCGAATCTCCTGATACAAATGTGTGTGACATATGTGAAAACGGCTTATAAGTAGAAAATGATTATTTTTGCTTCAAAACATAAGGAGAAAATGATTATGCTTGCTTTATTACTTAATAGGTGAACCAAAATGTTATATGTTGCAACATTATAGGCAAAATGTTATCATATTATGCGCTCAGAAATTTGCTACATTATCTACTGGGGTTTCCACATTATAGCTATGAGTTTAATTATAACCAGAGGTTGAGCGAGCGCAACACGCATGCTGAAACTCTAGTAATATTAAAAGTTGTCCGGCACGTTGCATGAATTATGTTTAAGTCTCTTGCTCCCTCACAGTGAATTCCTCTGGAATTCCAGAGGTTTCGATGCTGAACGGGTTTCTCATACAATTGTTTGCTTCAACGTCACTGAGAAATATTCCCGGAACAGTTGTCCGAGCGAGGCGAGGCCTACAATGATGTTGTTTCTGAATATTGAATCGTGGACTTTGACTGCTTCATTCGACACGTTTTATTAGGAAAAATCAACTGCTTTTTTTTCAGCACTGCGTGTTCGATTGTAAGATTACGTTTGATATGCGATGGTTTCATGGATTCATTTCTAAGAACATCACCATACACCACCACATATCACCTGTGCTCGGTTTACAGTCAGTTTTCTAGAGTTCTGCACAAAATATTCTCTTCATGTCCGCACTTCTTTTCCACAGTTCCCGTTTTGAGCCACGATCAGTGTTTTAACCATTCATAATTTTAGTGCTTAATAATATCTTTTAGCTGTTAAGCTTACAACCCAACTACAAAACAGGCTGATATTAAAACAAAAATATTACAGGAAAGGCACAACTTATTTCAAACCCCATTTTCATGGTCTCATGGTTAATGCATTTCCATTCGTAATAGTATTTTTATATTGTGTTAAAAATTAGTAAAAAATTATATATTAATTAAATGTAGCCAATCATTTTTTTCAGGCCCAAGACATAAAGGGCCCTATTTTGCACCCAGATACACAGCACAAACATGCAAACGATCCTAATTGAAATATTATGATGATGTTGATTGTGGAAAAAAGAATTTTCCCAAGGGGCTACATGAATGAACAGTGTAGTAGGCTATGCCATGCGTTAAAATAATAATAATAACAATAATAAACTCGAGCAATGTAGGCTATATCCCAGCCTTCCAAAACAAAATCTTGTTTTAGGGTAAATGATAACGTTGGTTAAATTATTTGGGAAAGAACAGCTGATACAGCGGTTATAAGTTGTACTTTTAATTCAATGTATCTGCAAACATCGTACAGCAAACACATATTTTCTTGACACAGACATCGTGTACAAGCCCATAACCTTTAGGATTGATGAGTATAATTAATGAGTAATAAATTAATGCGGGTGCGCATGTGTGTTTAAAAGAGTGAACGAATGTGGGCGTGCGTGTTTGCACCCATCTGTTTAAACACACGCAAATTAAACATTCACGCATAATACAGTCCATGGCAATGTATATTAACGGGGGAAAAATGCATATCTTGAACATAAGTCAATAACGATAATGTTTACAATACTGGTAAGAAACAATGTTTGTTCATGTATTGCCGCATAGCATTAAAAAGACCCACAGTTGCGGCCAGAGGACCGCATATCATCATCATCATATCACATGTGTGTTAAGTTTTCTTTGCCGAAATTTACATGACGACACAGTATTTCTGAAGTTGTAGAAGAAACCGCCATTCCATGGGTTAATTAGGCCATATCATTTGGCCATAAACTGAGCGATTTAAAGTTGGAAATTCATGTGGTCATGCATCATCGGAGACTGCAAACACGCTGTCAAAATATCAACTTGTCAGGTTCAAATGCTCTTAGGCTCCTAAAGGGGATGTTAGATGGCACCATCATTGGTTGATTCCATTTTACGCTCAAAAAACACCTACGGGTATTCAGACCAACCCATTTTACATTTGCGTCGGGCGCAAGAGTCATTTATCCGCCGGTATGTGTGTGCATTCATTTACGTTGTTTTGATAGACTATTTGTGCAGAGAATCAGCTGCAGTAATAACCCTGTCAGACCATGTTAACACTGCTCCAGCACACACACAAGCACACACAGTTCACCTGCATTAACACATTGTACGCCTACACACACTCCTACACACACACACACACACCAGAAATACAACTACACAAACCATTGGGCAAATTTCTAAATGCCACGCCATTAAAAGCAATATATCTTTATTGAATACATCATCTTCAAACCTATAACTTGCACCAGTACATTTCGATAATGTGATATTGCGTATATTCTATTGTTTTATTAATTTCTGTTTAAGTGTTTGATTCTTTAAGCAAGTGTATTGTTACAAATCAATCCTGTGAGGAAGATGTATTGAACACCCAAGCTTGGGTAGAGGTGTTGCTGCGCTGTCTCCACAGAGACAATGCAGCGATATCATGAGCAGTCAATCTCTAACCGGAGAGAAAGTGAAATCCGCGAGCTGCTGATCATGTGAGAGAAGGTGATGCAGTCGTATTAAACAAAGACGTTGAAAGATGGTGCGATCTACGAAAGAGACACAGAGGAATTGTCGTTACGAGGCTTTTGTCGGGATAAAAAACAAGTGGTCAGTAAAATAAAGAATATGTTGGCGTATTTGCCATTGACGTGAACTTATTCTTGCATGCGGGTTTCTTTATTCATAAAAAAACAAACATTCGGGAGTATGCAAATTACACTGAAGAGGTCTTGACTCTGTGTGCAGCGCTGTCTTCTCCAGGGAACCAAGAAAGCCCGGATTTTTGATCAAACACTCAACTTCACTATCGCACCAATGTGAACCGTTTTCCGCCATGTTTATTGCTAATGGGGTAGAAGGGTCGCATGGACTATACGTCATCCAGCTCAGGTTGCGTATCCGTGCGTGTGTCGGCTCAGTAGCGTCTGTACCGTGGCCTGGGCACACCTCTCCGAAGTGTAGTCAGGCCACGGAATTGAACTGTACTTGAGAACGGATGGTGTGCTCACACTAGCCAAACGATTCTAGACTTTAGGGGGCAAACGTACTTGAGTATGGTACAGATGCATACAGTCGCATTACAAATGCCTGCCTTTTAATTTCCCCCACGAGTCTCCCCATTAAAGGTCCCATGGCATGCTACTTTATGGATGCTTTAATATAGAGATTAGTGGGCCCCTAACACAGTATTTGAAGACGTTCCGAAATTCAGCCGTGGTGCAGAATTACAGCCAGTACGAGCCAGTCGCACTTTCCCCAAACGCGCCATTTCGGTGTCTGAGGAGGAGAGAGGCGGGTCAAGGGGAAGGGTGGGGGTGTGGCCCTCGAGCAGCTTGCGGCCACGGAACAATGCGCTGTTTATCGTGGATGTATCGCAATGGCGAGGCACAGAGAGCCTTTGGCTGTGTTCTGTAAATATTCGGGAGTCCTGGAGCTCTATATCTAAATAATATATTATACATAGATATATATATCATATCAAATATATTATCACGGCCAAAAGCTGTGTGTGCCTCCTGAGATATTATGGATCTCAAACGACTGCGTCGGGTTCTCTGACGTTTCTGGTTATTCCACGTCCGCATCAATCTGAAGTAGACTGAACGACGACATGGAGGAGAAAGGGATTGTTGCCCGGGATTTTTGACCGCGATTTTCTCCTGCCGGAGCCTCGCCACCTCGGCAGCGGGCAGCACTTAGGCACCACCACCCCCTGCAGCGGGCAGGGGGCAACACTAAGCGGTGGTCCCTCAGCAGCGGGCAGCAGGAAGCGGGGCTCAAGTGGGAGACAATCTCGGGCAACAATCCCTTTCTCCTCCATGTCTTGGTTCATGTACTTCACGGAGTCAAAGCCAAAGTTCCCTTCCCCCAATACCCTCTCAACAGTCCTGGAGCTCTATATCTAAATAATATCATATAGCCTAATAGGCCTTCATATCATATAATACATATTATCACGGCCAAAAGCTTTGTGCGCCTCCAGACGATATTATGAATCACAAATGACTGCGTCGGGTTCTCCGACGTCTCTGGTTCTTCCACTTCCACATCAATCTGAAGTAGACTGAACCGCGCGCTGCCCGCTACCGGCTGCCCGCTGCTGGTCGGTGGTGCTTTGCAGTGGTGGAGCCTCGCAGCGGCGGTGGGCAGCAGGGCTCAACGATGGCTGAGATAAACCATCGCCAAACAAAGCCACAAACTTCGGATTGAGGGGGATTTCAATAACTCCGATCCCCGACGTATGTGGCAAGGGATACAGGCCATCACAGACTATTGAAGAATAAACTCAACCCCCCTTACCACCACTACCTCCTTTGCTAACGAGCTTAAATGAGACATATAATGGCGCTTTCACAACAAGTAAACATAGTATTGGAGTTCCAGAAAACATGTTTTTGAAGCTGTTTGCTGGATATAGCTTTTAGGAAAAAGAAATCTTGCCTACCGCTATTCCCCCCTCTTTCAGTCCCTTCAGAATGCGCTGTTTCTGGTGTCTGTAGCTTTAATGCAAATGAGCTGCTACCCATTGACCAATGAGCTGTCAGACTGAACCACAGCATGGAGGAGAAGGGATTGATGCCGTTTGCGGACTCCTGGAGCTCTATATCTATATAATATAATATAATAATAATAATATTATATATGGGTATTTATATAATATTATATCCAATATCACGGCCAAAAGCTATGTTCGCCTCGGATGATATTATGAATCATAAAGACTGCGTCGGACGGCTCTGCCACTTCCACAACAAGTCTCGTAGTGGGGGATATCTCGGCCATGGTTGAGAAGAATTGGGGGAAAGGAACTTTGGCCTTGACTCTTTGAAGTCCATGAACTGTGACATGGAGGAGAAAGGGATTGTACTCCGGGAGCTGAGCCACCGGACTGCCGCCAAGCTCCCTGCGCATGAGCTTCTGGACTGCTGCCGAAGCTTTGGCGGCAGTCCAGCAGCTCCGGCGGTTTACTCCGGGAGCTGAACTGCCGTCGAAGCTTTCCGGCTGCTCCGGCTGGTGTCTTACAGGAGCTGAAAAGTCCGGTGGGGGTAGCTCGGCGGCAGTCCGGCAGCTCAGCTCCGAGAGTACAATCCCTTTCTCCTCCATGTCTCCTCCTCCGGACAGTCCGGCAGCTCCGGCGGGGGGAGGCAGTCCGGCGGAGAAAGGGATGTACTCCCGGAGCTGAGCTGCCGCCGAGTTCCCCCCGCCGAAGAGGCTCGTCCGCTGGTCCACAAAATCTTAGCTAATGCTCTGATTGGAGGGGAATGGCGAAGTGGGAGGTAATATTCCACTGTGCCCCCTTCCTACGTAGGAGGAGGCACCGAAACTGACTCGCTCATTTGGTAACTGTAGGCGGGGTACTTTCAGAAATGCATTTCTCACCCAAAAAATCATGTACAGACTTTTTTCAAGTTTGTATGTGTGTTGGAGCACCAGAGACCCAAAACAACACCCCAAATACCAGGAAAAGTGTTGTTTTCATAATATGTCCCCTTTAATAACTTCTATGCCCACTTCGACCATGACAACAACACTACGCCTGTCAAAACCTCCCCACCACCTGGCGACCAGCGCCTCGGACTCTCTGAAGTGCAGTCAGTGCTGGGCAGGGTGAATGTACGGAAGGCAGCTGGCCCGGATGGCATCCCTGGTCGCGTGTGGAGAACATGCGCTGAGCAACTGTCTGGAGTCTTCACCGACATATTCAAACTGTCACTGGCCCAGGCTATTGTTCCCTTGTGTCTCAAGACCACCACCATCATCCCCGTGCCCAAGCAATCTAAACCAGAGTGCCTGAACGACTACCGACAGTAGCACTGACCCCCATCATCACCAAGTGCCTTGAGAAATTAATCTTGGCCCACCTCAAGCCCAGCCTTCCTCCTGCAATAGACCCCCACCAGTATGTATACTGTGCCAACAGATGGACTGAGGATGCCATATCCACAGCCCTCCACTCAGCCCTCACCCATCTGGATAATAGCAATTCCAATGCTAGGATGCTATTCATCGACTTCAGCTCAGCTTTTAACACAATCACACCATTTGGTCTAATTGTGACACTACACAAGCTTGGCATCAGCATTTCCATCTGCAACTGGATACTGGACTCTTTGATCAACAGACCACAGACGGTGAGGTTAAACAACCTCTACTTCACTACACTTCCTCTTAACACTGGACACTGGACTCTCTGATCAACAGACCACAGACGGTGAGGTTAAACAACCTCTACTCCACTACACTTCCTCTTAACACTGGATACTGGACTCTCTGATCAACAGACCACAGACGCTGAGGTTAAACAACCTCTACTCCACTACACTTCCTCTTAACACTGGACACTGGACTCTCTGATCAACAGACCACAGACGGTGAGGTTAAACAACCTCTACTCCACTACACTTCCTCTTAACACTGGACACTGGACTCTCTGATCAACAGACCACAGACGGTGAGGTTAAACAACCTCTACTCCACTACACTTCCTCTTAACACTGGATACTGGACTCTCTGATCAACAGACCACAGACGCTGAGGTTAAACAACCTCTACTCCACTACACTTCCTCTTAACACTGGACACTTGACTCTCTGATCAACAGACCACAGACGGTGAGGTTAAACAACCTCTACTCCACTACACTTCCTCTTAACACTGGACACTGGACTCTCTGATCAACAGACCACAGACGGTGAGGTTAAACAACCTCTACTCCACTACACTTCCTCTTAACACTGGACACTGGACTCTCTGATCAACAGACCACAGACGGTGAGGTTAAACAACCTCTACTCCACTACACTTCCTCTTAACACTGGATACTGGACTCTCTGATCAACAGACCACAGACGCTGAGGTTAAACAACCTCTACTCCACTACACTTCCTCTTAACACTGGACACTTGACTCTCTGATCAACAGACCACAGACGGTGAGGTTAAACAACCTCTACTCCACTACACTTCCTCTTAACACTGGACACTGGACTCTCTGATCAACAGACCACAGACGGTGAGGTTAAACAACCTCTACTCCACTACACTTCCTCTTAACACTGGTGTGCCACAAGGTTGTGTGCTAAGCCCATTACTGTACACCCTCTTCACCCATGATTGCTCCCCCATTCACAATACTAACTCCATCATAAAATTTGCAGACGACATTACAGTGCTCGGCTTGATCAGGAGCAACAATGAATCAGCCTACAGGTAGGAAGTCCAGCACCTGACAGCATGGTGCGCGAATAACAACCTTGCGCTCAACACCACCAAAACCAAATAACTCATTGTTGACTTCCGGAAAGCAAAGGCAAGCATCCACACACCCATTCACATCAAGGGGGCTGAAGTAGAGTAGACAACATCATCAAGGACTACACACACCCCATCACGTACTGTTCTCTATACTCCCCTCAGGGAGACGTTACAGGATCCTCAGGAGTCGAACCAGCAGGCTCACAAATATTCCGGTCGGACCTAACACTAGAGAAATCGCGTCTTCCAACTTCCTAGTATTGCTAGCTGTATGATCGCAATGTTTGTAAGTACTGCAGCTTGTTAGGTCCTTAGCTACGCATCAGCAGCATTATTTTGGTTATTGGATCATCGATTTGTACCAGTTTATATGGCCCCAGCTATGTTTTCCACATCGGTTTATTGCCTGTGGAGAGATAGAGTAAAGCTCCCAACTTTCGTGCACTTAGTTATTGCAATATGTTATATTGTGTTTTTGCATTTTGAGTGCATTCCGTTTTGTAACTGATATTGATGGCCAAAATAACCTAACAAACACACCACATATACAGTACAGATATAGGCACACGTTAAGGCCCATGGTGAAGACATGTCCCAACGATAGGGGCCGTCAGATGCTCACACAATGGACACACTCATTCAAATCTATCTGCTGATAACACTCGGCCACAGCCCGGTGTGCTCAAGGCCAGGCAGGTGTTCTCGAGAAACCCCCCCACCAGCCTCGACTCCCACAACTCGCAACACACAATTCGCTCGAAGAAAACACATAAGACTGATACACTCTGAAGGACATCACGCTCATTTGAAGCAGAACCTCTACAGAGGCGAAGCTCCGGACGACCTCAGCGCTGTTGGGGACTTAGACATTTTCGCTCGATCGATCTCTTACGCTCTATAGCTCAGTATAACTTTTTTCACCTTACTAAATAAATCCGAGGCCCTCGTGCCGACAATTTTATCTCCTCTCCGTCACAGTTTATCTGTTCAAGTAACTAGGCAGACTATTTTTCCCAACAATATATATTTATGTTTGTGTTTCTGTTTCACTCTTTGAATTTGAGTACACCTTCCTAAACGGCACCATGCTTCTTGGAGTTATTCATTATCAATTAGTTTAGCTGAACTGGATAGTGGGATTGCTGCTCAGAGCCACCCAGACCAGTACAATATGCATACAACAGTGTGTAGAACAACACTTAACAACATAGGTGAATTATGTGAGAATATTGTTAAACAAATAAGGGTGAATTATGTAAGTCACATTAACTACAAAAATATAATTACCTTGATAAAAACATACCGTTTTTACACTTCCACTTGCTGTATGCCCCCCGTTCTACTGTCTGTCTCCGTTTTTTGTTTGTAAACAGAAAACAAATAGACTATGTGACTTCCTTTTTTTTGTTTCAAACTAAAAGAACGCTCACAGAGCTCTTAATTTTTCAATGCTTTGATTGTTGTTTCTATTTTTGATTCTGAAACCACAAATATTTTTTCTGTTTCTGAAACCAAAAAACTGATTTACGTTTTTGAATTCCAAATTAATTAGGAATCATCCGAAGATTCAATGCACCTGCCAAGTGTGAAGTAGATCCACTGAATGATTGTGGAGAAAATCACACACGCTCTGCCCAGGAGATGCACACAAAAGAAGCACCGTTCCTTAACAAACTAGACTCAGTAGTGCTCTGTGTTTTACATTCAATCGTGTCTTCTTATGCTGGGTACACACTAGACAATTTTTAAAATTTAGTCAACATGAAAGACCACACACCTTACGATAGAAAAGTCTACATTTAACTGTTTTGGTCATTAAGTGTATGGTAGAAAATGATAACAACCCTGTCCTGATTTTAAAATCTTGAATTTAGTGTAAACAAACATGGCCAGGAGGAACTAGCTATGCTAGCTTTTGGGATATTTTTTTCAGAAAATGCTGATCTCTACAAGCTTTTCCTCCATTTCCGTAGACCCAACTACTTTTGCTTTGGCTCCTGTTATGACATGATCTTCTGGCAAAAAAAATCTGTTGAACCATCAACAAATCGGGGCGTTACTGCAGAGTGGGATATCGGGCACAAAATTTGCCTCTTTATCGTGTAGGGTTCTTGAACGTATTTACTGAATTTATCAACTTAACAAGACAAATTTAACATGAAACTATCTCAGACTTTTATTTAAAACGAATACATGAGCACTACTGGAAAAAGGGGCAAGTAGTTCCTATCGTTTAATTTTTCTATGGTTTTTAAAGCTGTAGTGCTATAACTAGACCACCGTGCTCACAATCTCAGACCCTATGACCCCTCCCCTCACCTAGGACCCCTCACCCTTACTGGATGTGAATTTTAGCCCTGACGCCTCCTACCGTCCTCCAACAGCATGTGGTCACACACCGGAATCTTTGTTATTGTACCAGGTTTTTTAAGGAGCAGGGTGATGGCAGCAATCTTAAGAGGTGGGTGGACGGTGCCAGAGTTTAGGGAGGAGTTGATGGTGTCTGTGATGAGTGGGGCCAGAGAGGCGAAACAGGCTTTGACGAGTTCAGTAGGGATGGGGTCCAGGGGGGAGGTGGAAGATTTCATGGTAGAGAGTATTTTCGGGAGGTCTGCTGTGGTTATGGGTGAGAAGATGGAAAGCCGGTGGTCAGGGGTTGAAGGAAGTGGAGGTTCTGAGTCAAGGCTTGTGGCAGAGGAGGTGGCAGGCTGGTTGTGGAGGATTTCTATCTTGGAGTGGAAAAAAATGATAGGAAGTTATTGCATATCTCCGGGTGAATGAGATGTTATCCTGGGGTTTGAGGATTTTATTTATGGTGGAAAAAATGAGTGCGTGGGTTGGAGGATCCAGAATGACAGAAGACAACAAGCTTTGTTGAGTGCTGATTTGTAGAGGTGCATGTGCTCTTTGTAGGCGAGGGTATGTTCTGTGAGACCGGTTTTCTTGTGTAGTCGTTCTAGTTGTCTAAGTTGATTTTTGAGTTTGTGAAGTTCCGGGGTGATCCAGGAGGCCGAGTGAGTTAACGTGACCGTTTTTTTTTTCAGGGGGGCCAGTTTGTTGAGGGAGGTAGACAGTGTGTTGTTGTAGATGTTGACGAGGTCCATGGGGGCTGGATTTACAGGATGGGTGAGGCCGGAGAGAGTGTTTGATATGCAGGTGGAGAGAGAAACTGGACAGATGGATTTAAGATTGCGGAATGTGATTTTGCGGTCCTGTTTGGGTTCGGGGGCGGGAATGTCAATAACAAGTGTGATGGCCGGGTGGTCAGAGACGGAGAGGTCGGTGCTGGAGACATTGTGGATGTGGAGGCCAGCGGAGCAAACCAGGTCTAGGATGTGCCCACGGTGGTGGGTGGGAAAGTTGATGTGTTGGGTGAAGCTAAAGCAGTTGAGTAGGTCCAGGAAGTCCATAGCGTTTTTACATTCCGGGGAGTCAACGTGGAGGTTGAAATCACCAAGGAGTAAAACAGAAGGCGAGATTGAAGATACTGCAGTGATGAATTCAGAGAGATCTGGTATGAATGATGGGTTGGGTTTGGGGGGGGCTTAGATGATTGAAATGATGAGAGGTTTGGGGCCGGGTAGTTTGAAAGCCAGGTGTTCAAATGATGGGGCAGCAGGGATGGAGAGTGGGTGGGGTTGGAGGTCTTGATGGTAAACAGCAGCAATACCCCCTCCTCTGCCCTCAGAGCGTGGGTTGTCCAGGTAAGAATATCCAACAGGGGTAGTTTGGTTGAGTTCAAAGTAGTCCAGGGGTTTTTGCCAAGTTTCATTTAGACAGAGGAAGTCCAGTTGCTTGTCTGTGATAAATTCGTTGAGAATGAGGCTTTTATTGTTGAGGGATCTTGTGTTGAAGAGGGCGAGTTTTAGGTACTTTTGTTTTGAATTGTTGAGCCAACTGAAACTGAAATTGATTGAGCGGAAGTAGGGATTGGGCGGAGGTTGAAAGTGTTCACGCTGGAGTCATTCTGACGACGTGTGTTGTTGTGATGACGGGATGAGGAAGTGCGGGAGCCGGCGTGTGAAATTCGATCAGACCACAGCGATGGAATAGTGTTTATGGCAGTGGAACTGTACATACATTTACGGCGGGAGCCTCGGTGAATGTAACAGGGACGGAGAAGAAGTCGAGAATTCTTTAGTGTGGCGATGAGTTCAGTGGAATGAGGCCTTTGTGGAAAAAGCTGGCGGAGCTGCATGGTTGAGTAGCAAAGTGCCTTGGCCGAGGCTGTGAAGAAGCAAACGCTGCTGGAGGTGGATGGTGGCCTCAACTGAGCGGCGATGAAAGACGTCCGCCAGATGGGAGCTGGGTTGGCTCGAAAGGAAGGCAGCGGTCCGACCAGAGCGAGGGCCAACGCAACCGTACCTGTACAGGTGGAAGCCCGCCCGGGTTTACCTTCGACCAGGTTACGGCGATGGATCCTAAAGCAGAAGTCCAAGTGCATCCGGCGCGATTAACTTTCACACTGGCGCATGTGTCGTTGCTAGTTTGCAACTGACGCAGAGGGAATGATCTTGCGACCCAAGGGGTGGTTCGGCGAAAGGATGAGGCGTGTTCTGGCGCAAACGTTCCCCGGTGCTATTTTGCAGTTTCAGAAAACAATTGCGGCACAAACCAGGAAATACCTGGTTTAAAGTCAGTGGCGCGTTGTTCAGATGCTATTTTAAGGGCGCATGCATAATGTTGCTTGTGCACCTCGCGCATACACTTTGCTTCTCTCATCTACCTAGCCACACATTCTTGGTCAATTATTTGGGAAAGAACAGCTGATATAGCGGTAATAAGTTGTACTTTTAAATCAATGCATCTGCAAACACCGTACAGCAAACATATATTTTCTTGACACAGACATCGTGTACAAGCCCATATCTTTTAGGATTGATGAGTATTTGATCGTGAAAAAACATTGTTTTACCGCGAGTGAGTGTTAAAAAGAATAAATGAATGCGGGCATACGTTTGTGTATGTGTAAAAGAATTAATGAATGCGGGTGCGCGTGTGTGCGTCCATCTGTTTAAACACACGCAAACTAAACACGTAACGCATAATACAGTCCATGGCAATGTATATTAACGGGGGGACACATGCACATTAGGAACACAAGTCAGTAACGATAATGCATACAATACTGATAAGAAACAATGTTTAGAATGTATTGCGTATATCATTAAATAGAACCACAGTTGCCGCATATCATATGTGTGTTAAGTTTTCTCTGCCGAAATTTATTTGAGGACTCAGTGTTTCTGAAGTTGTGGAAGAAAACGCTATTCCATGTGTGAATTATGAATGAATGAATTGTGCCATATTATTTGGCCATAAACTGAGCCATTTGAAGTTTGAAATTCATGTGGTAATGCATCTGTCTCGTCGGAGACTGCAAACACGCTGTCAAAATATGAACTTGTCAGATTCAAACGGCTCATGGCTCTTAAAGGGGATGGGAGATGGCACTCTCATTGGTTTATTGCACGTTACGCTCAAACCACACCTACGAGTAATTAGGCTACTTCAGACCAACCCTTTTTAGATTTGCGCCGGGCGCCGGTAGCAACATCGCCATAGAACCGCCCACAAAGCTACTTGCGCTTGGCGCTTCTCACTTGCGAGCTTTAGCAGTTACAGACAAATATAAGAAACGACGAAGAAGAAAGGCATTGTGAACGACTGCATTACGGAGAAAGGGAGCGTTTTTTTTTTGCTTAATTTGACATTTAACAATCACTATGACAAATTTAGTTGATTTCTAGGTTTAACTCGGACAACGGAGTGGAAGGCCGGTGTTCTGCCTATTTCTGCTACCCATCACATTTTGCTACCTAGTGGTTCTGTGCATGCGCATGACGACGCTATCGAATATTGGTGTAAAATACAAATACTGTACCCCTGAAATCTCCAATAAAGACGTTATAATACAGTGTCAAAAGATGCTCCCCATTTTCTTACAGTGTACATGGAGTCAGTAGTAGTGTAAAATAACATGTTTCTGTACTGGGAGCATCGTTTGAACGAGGTAATTGATCAACAGATTAGATATGCTACCAAACACATGAGGTAGCACTTTTGATAGGGTAGCATGATTCGATAGACTCTGATACTGTATAGTAACGTCTTTATAGGAGATTTCAGATTACAGTATGTGTTTTTTACACCAATACTACACCGCAGATCAATAGTTTTGTCATGTACATGCGCAGAACCACTAGGTCGCAAAATCTGACAAGGGAGCAAAAATTGGAAAAAAAACGGGACCATGTAATGTTCTGCTAACTATTGAAAATAATAATAATAATAAAAAAAGTAAAATACTTGACTTAATATGCTGCACCTGTCTGTGTGTTGTTGCCAGACATATCTTGCATCCTGTTAGATATTTTACAACATACAACTTTAGGTTCATGTCAATAATTTATTGTGGAGTAACACCACTTTTTTTTATGGGATGGCCATCTAGTGGACACAAGAAGGTTCTCTGTATAAGTTAACCATCCAACAAGAAATTGATACTCTCGTTCTTAATGTGCCTATTGAATCGGTCACCTGAATCATAATCAGAAGAATTCTCCCCCCTGAGATTTCTTTCTGGAGCAGCTACTGCACGAGGCACTTCGGAGTGAAGACAGAGAGCCAATGCATGCGACTGAAGACTGAAAGTGACTGAGGTGTCTGAACTGTGCCAAAAACAGTCTCTCTCTGTCTGTATGTCTGTCTGACTGTCTGACGGTCTGTCTGTCTGGCATACTTTGGCAGGACAGGCATATGGCCCCAATCTCTCTAATCAAGTCGTCCTATCAGCCACTCATGACACGCTGAGTGACTTCAGTGGCCGAGCAGCCAGTAGACAAACACATATGTACTGGTGAACTGAGCTCTGCGCTCTGGCTCATGGCTCACCTTTCTATGGGCTGCATATGTGTGACACTGCGCTCTCATGGCTCACCTCTCTGTGAGGTGCAGACGTGTGACGCTGAGCTCTCATGGCTCGGGCGTCTTTGGAAGGGAGGATCTTAGTATTTCACAGTAGTGAACTTTTTTTGGAATCAATTTAGAGCGTATGTGCAGATGTGCCATATCCAAAAACAGCCCTGCCAGTTTTTAACTATTGTAGTTACTAAATTAACGTGATTAATTGCTTTGTTAACATTAGCACACATAATAGGAACGCCTTGTTGTTGGGTTTCAGAGGAACCGGGAGCTCATATATCTTGGCTCACCGTGTCCCAATTTTATAAACAACGCAGCATATTGATATGGGCGTACTGTCATCAGCGTCCCTTCATGGACAAAAAAAACACTGTAATGGGAATGTTGCCTGTTTCCCCTCAGAGGTAACTTATCTGTATTTATCTGCAGCCAAAGGGAGAATAACAGAACACCTTAACGACAAGGTTGACTCATGGGTGCAGAACAAGGGCCGACATCAAACTAAGACTAATTATTGCGTCTGTGTTTGCATCAATCTAATAGAAAATGGGCCATCCCTCCCTCTTCCCTTAGTCTCTGCTGCATAGCACCTGCCTGCTCGGTGGAGGCCCAGATGATACTTGATATCTTTGGTTAGTTTTTTTTGTATATTGAGCAGAATTTTTTTTTTTAATGTATAGTTAGTTATTTAATTTACCATGGGGCTGTATTTAATGCTACAATAACACAAATCAAATCAAAAAAACTACAGGGGATTGTTTTTCTCTTTTTTTCACTCTGGTACCCGGTTTCAAAAAGTCTGTTTGCAGGCACTGAAAATGCAGAGTCCGTCTGGATGGTCAGCCCAAACGTACAAGACCTTTGCATTTTTACACAAAAATCGTTTCTGTGTGGACGGGGCCTTAGTGTTGGCCCTGGGGGAGGGAATAACACCGACAGGTGTTATTCAGGTGTACGCCGGAAGGTAACATCGGAGGGAAAAGGAAGGAAGAAAGTAGTCATGGAAAAGCGAGGGGGGAAGTGAGGTGAGAAGAAGAAGGGAACGGTGCCAGCCTCTTCCAGGCAAACACACTCACCACACACCCCAATGCAAACCCACAGCGGCCTGGTCCTATAAGTCTGTCTCTTCTTCCTCGTACACAATACCTCCCCCTCACTCCCACACTCTCTATTTCCCTCTTTCATGCTTCCTCTCTCACAAGGCCCTGCTCTGAGCCCCTCTCTTACACACACACACACACACACACACACACAGACACACACACACACAGACTGTCACTGGCTGTCCATCTTCCATTACAGACTCCCTAGAGTTCAGCTGTCCAACTACCCTGACACACACACACACACACACACTAAAGCCTGCCCCTGTATCCTGGTATTCATTCCCTCTGTACCTTTGGCTCTCTTTCCATCACTCTGTTTTCATCCTGCTGATGCCTGACGGCATTCTTTGTTCCCCAACCATTTACTTTCCTTTTACCCTCTTCACACACACACACACACACACACACACACACACCGTCCAACTCGCTCTCTTGTGTTCTCCCTCCTCTCTGTTGTGTGAGTGATCTGACCACCCAGTCCCACTCCCCCTTCCCCTCACTTTCTCTTTCACTTGCTGTCCTTTCATCTCTTCTTCTTCTTCTGTGTTTCTGAGCGAGGTGATGTTAGAAGATGTATGCCCTCCTCCTGCTGTTGTTGCCCACAGAGCTGGGGGCTGGACCAGAGGCCAGGGTGTGCATTTGTGTGTGTGTGTGTGTGTGTGTGTGTGTGTGTGTGTGTAGGGAGAATGGGAGAGCTATGGATGGGAGAAAAGAAGCAGAGGTGCAGAAAGTGACATTGACAAATGATTTGTAATTGACGTAGCCTTGTGCGACACAAACACACATACTCACACTTGCACACACACTTGCACACACACACGCACACACACACACACCGTGGCAGCGTACTGCGAGAGTGCGCTGTTTCAGGGTCCAAAGTGCCGGTCTGCAGCTATGGAACATTGGATTACTGAAGGCCGGACGGGGTCCATGGGGTTGATATCCATCCAAACAGATCCTTGTCATTGGTTTAAGTATTGATTTGAAAGTGGTTAGAAACCATGGGCCCTATCTTGCACCCAGCGCAATTTACTTTCCACACCGACGCCATGTATCGTTGCTAGTTTGCACCCGGCGCAAAGCTGATTTTCCTCCGCAGCAAACTCACGCTACTAAACTTGCGCCCTGAGAGGTGTGTCAGCGCAAAGCAGAGGTTGGTTCCGTCGCAAATGCTACATGGTGCTATCTTACAGATCGATAAAGCAGTCGTGCAACTGACCGAAAAATACCTTTGCTGTGTTCCAATATCCATACTATCCGTACTTGCTATACTTAGTTTGAGTACGTAGGTCGTTCCAATTAAGATCGGGGCGAAAATAAGTGTACTGAGAGGACCCGGATGGAGTACTCAAAACGGTCGTGCCGCGAAGTGTGGATCGATGTACACTTTTCGTACTCAACGGCAGCCATCTTAGCTACGTAGCGGAAGAGGGTGGAGCCAGGCTGAGCCAACGTCGGCGCAATTTCCACATAGCCTACATTAATAGAGACATTTTGTAGTTTTTATAACTTTAATAGCTTTTTATAGCTGCTAGGCATAAAGAGTTCACCGTTCAAAGCGGGATGTTTATTGCGGGGGAGGAGCCGCGGCGGCAGTCGCAATCGTAATTTCCGGTTACTGCACCGTGGAGCATTCGATTTGGAACAACACCGACATCTGAAAATCAGCGCACTTAGTGAGTGCGGATAGTGTACTAGGGTTAAGTGTACTCATGGCAGTATGGATATTGGGACACAGCACCGGGCCCCGTTTCCCGAAAGCATCGTTAGCCTAAGTGGACGTACGAGTGTCGCGCGTCGTAAGTGCGTTGTACGAGCAACGTACAGTTTTCACACCGTTTCCCGAAAGCATCATTGGTATCAAACGTCATGAAAATGCTCGTAGCTGACAAGGACTCCAGGGGTACTCGTAGGATGCTAAGAGCATCGTTAGCCTACTATAGCCTCAGTGGCGTCACCAGCGGACACACATTGGATGTGTTTTATTAAAACACATCCAATACCACGGAATGCAGCTGGCGCAATTTCGCAACCAAAAACAGTGGTTACCGCCGATATATTACTCATAGACTACTGTTAGATTTAAACAGCAAAGATAGAGATATGTTAGAAGTCAACAACAACATTTTTTTTTTTTTTTTTTTTTTTTTTCAGCAATTTAAAATTCCAAAAATACATGCACAGCCGAAATGTACCGATCAAACGCCACGTCACAAGGCATTTAATAAAATCAAATGATTCCATTGCTCTTGTGTGGGAGGTCGCTTTCGAGCTGCACTTGCTGTCTCCCTCTGATTTTAATTCAACCATCATGGTTAAAATGTCCTCATATTGATCAATGACAGAAGACATAGGCTACTGTAGACATGAATCATGCTGAGACCAGCGGGTGTCAGAGAATTTCTGCAGGCGTTTTTTGTTGCGATTGTTTGCATTAAGCACTGCAGGCGCTTCGGTGAGGCTGTGATGAAGTTCACTATTTATTGGACCCTGTCTAGACAATAACGAACATCCCTGACCATAGTTAATCGCGTTTGTAGTATACACTCATTATTGAGTGAACTCATTATTGCATGCAAGTGTCTTGATTCATAAAAAAATTAAAGCATTCCGGAGTATGCAATAATACAAATTATTCTAAAGAGGTCAGAGACTCCGTGCACAGCCCCACCTTCCCCAGTGAACCAAGAAAGCCCGCGACATGACAAACGGGGGATTTACACAGGAAACTTGAGATAAGAAGGTGGAATCGCCGGGCGTGCCAAGCTGCGACCAAACCGGCTTGGCAGGGTAAAAATACCTACTTTAGGCTACTTCCCTAAACACCTATGGCAGGATCTAGACCAAGCTCTCCTAATCGGGTCAGCAATAGCCATGTGTCAATGCCTAGCCTCTGCGTTTGAATGATAATGAATGAATGGAACGTTGCATTTTTAATGTCTACAAAAATTCTAGACTAGAGAGTGCGCGCCAATCAATGAAATCTTATGCGGAATCAGATAAAGTCGGCTCTCTTTGCTGTGCAAAGTATGTTTCAGAAATCAGCACATTAAGATAAATGTAGTTGTCACACAAGCTATTTTGGATTTTTGTAACATGGAATTATTTCAGGGGGGGAAATGCCGTGAAAGAATGTATGCACAGTGCGTTCAGGATTAGGACTGATATAGCATATGTCGGCCTAGGCCTAATCAATTGTGTTTTAATATTCATATTATTGCAGTCTATTCTTTTTGTAGGCTACTCTGCTGTTGGCCTTGTGGGGAGATATTTTAACCCTTTTTAACCCCATTTTCCTGCGACATTCCTGCATCTCCCCCTCCTACATAGCCCGTTTCAGCACCGTGTCAGGGGACAGTTACAATCCTACAATCCTTACAATCTTATCCGCGTTCATGTTAAGAGGAGCTTCAGGAAACGCTGCAAAGAAATTCATGATGGTTCGCAAGATCCATCGTGAGAATCATCGTACGAGAGAAGATCCATCATTATCGGGAAACGAGGCCATGGTCTAAGTGCACTAGCGGATAGCGCAGTTGGTGTTGCTATTTTTACGTACAATGGCAGGTCGGAACTGCAACATAAGCTTACACACCAATATTATGATGATGATTTGGATTGTGGGAACAATTTTTTTCAATAGGGGCTGCATGAATAAACAGTGTAGTAGGCTATACCATGCGTTCAAATCATAATAATAAAATAGTAATAATAATCATAACAATAAGAAACTTGAGCAAAATAGGCCTTCCAAAAAATAATGTTGTTTTAGGGTAAATGATAACGTTAAACGGTAAAATTATTTGGGAAAAAACTGCTGATACAGCGGTAGTAAGTTGTAGGCCTACTTTTATATCAATTCATCTGCAAACACCATACAGTAACCCATATTTTCTTGACAGGCATCATGAACAAGCCCATAACTTTTAGGATTGATGAGTATTTGATTGTGAGAAAACATTGTTTGATCGTGAGAAAACATTGTTTGACCGCGAGTGAGTGTTTAAAAGGATGAATGAATGCGGGTGCGCATGTGTGTGTTTAAAAGAATAATTAATAATAATTGATAGGATTTATATAGCGCTTTTTTAGAGGTCACTCAAAGACGCTTCACATCACATAGAATATACAGTACATAAAGATAAAAAACAGGAAAATAAGATACAAAACAAATTCAAAATGAGGTTTGGAATACAGTCAGGGATGGTATGGGTGGGTCAGGGGTCATATGCTTTCTTGAAGAGGTGAGTTTTGAGTTAGCTTTTGAATGAGTTTATTGAGTCTGAGTTTCGATGTTTGGGGGGAGGGAGTTCCAGAGGGTTGGGGCAGAAATGGCAAAAGCTCTGTCTCCTAGGGTGCAGTGCTTTGATCTTGTGATGGGGGTCAGAAGGTTGGTTTTAGATGATCTGAGTGGGGGAGTGACATTTGAGGAGGTCGGTAAGGTGGGGGGGGGCAAGGTTATTGAGGGCTTTGTAGGTTATGAGCAGGATCTTGAAATTAATTCGGTGCTGTATTGGGAGCCATTGAAGTTGTTTGAGGATGGGAGTGATGTGTTCTCTAGAGCGGGTGTGGGTGAGTAATATGGCAGCAGAGTTCTGAACATATTGGAGTTTGTGGAGGGGAGGCCGTAGAGAATGCTGTTGCAGTAATCCAGTCTGGAGGTGACAATGGCATGAATGAATGTTTCTGCAGTGGAGGGTGAGAGAATGGGTCGAAGGCGTGCAATGGTACGGAGGTGGAAGAAAGATATTTTGGTGATGTTCTTGATGTGGGATTTGAAGGAGAGAGTGGGATCCAGGATGACTCCCTGGGAGACCAGGGAAGAGTGAGTGACTGTGTGTCAATCAATGCATAGTGAAAAGTCTAGGGTGGAGGGGAGACGGGATTTGGGGCCAATGATGATGATTTCCGATTTATTGCAGTTGAGTTTGAGAAAAATGTTGTTCATCCAGGTTTTTATTGCAGTAAGACAGTTTGTGAGGGTAAAGAGAATGGCAGGAGTGATGGTTGCTGTGGAGATATAAAGCTTTGTATCATCGGCGTAACAGTGAAATTGTAGTCCGTGGTGGCGCATGATGTGACCAAGGGGAAGAATGTAGAGGATGAACAGAAGGGGACCAAGTACGGAACCTTGGGGGACAACATGTGTGACTGGGGTGGTTATGGATTTGCAATTATTGATGGAAATGAAGTGGAATCTGTCTGAAAGGTATGATGTGAGCCAGGAAAATGCGGCGCCGGCGATGCCAATGCATGGTTGCAGCACGGTTGCAGCATGGTGTGGTCGATGCTGTCCAATACGGAGCTGAGGTTGAGGAGGAGGAGAGTGTTGAGTGAGCCAGAGTCAGAGGCGAGCAGGAGGCCATTGGTTACTTTGAGAAGAGCTGTTTCTGTGCTGTGATGAGTTCTGAAGCCGGATTGAAATGTTTCATACAGTTGGTTTGAGTGAAGATGTTGTTTGAGCTGACTGGCGACAGAACGTTCAAGTAGTTTGGGGAGAAATGGGAGGTTTGAAATAGGTCGGAAATTGTCAGGGTTTTCAGGGTCCAGGCCGGGCTTTTTGTGGATTGGTGTGATGGCAGCAAGTTTGAAAGAAGGGGGTACTGTACCAGAGGGGAGGGAGGAGTTTAAAATGTCAGTGATGAGTGGGGTAAGATTTGGGAGACAGGCTTGACAAGGGTAGAGGGGATGGGATCCAAGGGGCAGGAAGAGAGTTTAATGCCAGATAGCATTTTGGAGAGGTCAGATGCTGTTATGGGTGAGAAGGAGGAAAACCTTTGGTCTGCAGGTCGGGGGTCTGAGGGTTCCAGGTCGGGGGGGGGGGGGGGGGAGAGAGAGGAGGTGGTTAGCTGGCTGTGTATGTTTTCAATTATTTTGTGAAAAAATGATAGGAAATTATTGCATTTGTCTGGGGTGAAGGAGTATGGGATATTGTCCATTGGTTTTAGGAATTTGTTTATGGTGGACAACAGAGTGCAGGGGTTTGAGGAGCCAGAGGGGAGGACCATGGACTAGAAGGTGGAGCGGGCTTCATTGAGCGCAGTCTGGTACAGATGGGCGCGCTCTTTGTAGGCTTGGTTGTGTACAGTGAGTCCAGTTTTTTTGAGAAGGCCAGTTCCAGTTGTCTGCGTTGTTTCTTCAGTTTGTATAGTTCAGGAGTGCACCAGGGGGCAGAGTGAGTGAATTTGACGAGTTTTGTTTTTACGGGTGCCAGCTGGTTGAGGCTGGTGGACAGAGTGTGGCTAGAGTGTCGGATATACATAGGATATACATAGAGCGTTGTTGTTTGGGTTGTGGGGTGGGAGTGTTGATCTCTATAATGGTAGCTAGGTGGTCGGAGATGGTGAGGTCGGTGTGTGAGAGTTGGTCTATGTGGATGCCGATGGAACAGACCAGGTCCAGAATGTGTCCATGGCTGTGGGTGGGGAAATGTACATGTTGGGTCAGGTTGAAGCAGTTGAGTATATCCAGAAAGTAGGTTGTAGCTTTGCAGTCCGGGGAGTCAATGTGAATATCAAAATCGCCTAGGAGCAAAATGGATGAAGAGATGAGGGACAGTTGGGTGAAGAAGTCAGAGAAATCTGACAGAAAGGATGGGTTGGGTTTTGGAGGACGGTAGATGATAGCAATGTTTTGGGCCAGGGAGTTTAAAAACCAGGTGTTCAAAAGATGATGCAGCAGGGATGGGGAGGGCCCGAGGGTGGAGGTCTTGGCGGTGTATGGCAGCAATTCCTCCCCCCTGGCCTTTAACGCGTGGGTTGTCCATGTATGAATATTTAATGAATGAATGCGGGAGTGCGTGTGTGTACCCATCTGTTTAAACACACGCAAATAATAGCAACAGCGCCAGAGATCTGCCCACAAAGCAACTTCCGTTTTGCGCTTCTCACTTGCTTTTCAGACCATTAAAATAGGGCCCCATAGCTCTTATTCACCCAGAATCTATACATAATCCTGCAGGTAGACTCTAGATCAGGGGTCGGCAACCTTTTCTTTGTAAAGTGCCATTTTTGGTTGGAAATGGGTTGTGGATAGCTGTCTGGGGCCGCATATTTGTTGTAATAGGCTATTTAGCTACTTTAGCAATTAAATAGCCTGTATAGGCATGTACAACAATTGGATTTATGCAATGAATGCATGCAATTGCAATAAAACACAGGCTACAAAACAAGCATTTGAGTGGATGTTACATCTAACAAGAAATGAGGGAGGAATGCAGGAATAGTCAACTATCAGGTTTTTAAGTTGAAATCGAGTAGACCTAGCTTTTCGGTTTCAGCCCACGTTTGTGGAAATTAAATGAATATCATTGAATCATATTAAATATCAGCCTAACCCTGCTTTAAAATAACAACACGGGTAAACATTTCAAACAATTTAATTGTGACTGTCCAGTTCAGTGCTAAGTAGTCTTGTTGCATTGATTCCCAGCAACACTTGGGGCCTGCATGAGCAAAAAACACTATTAACTCAGGGTTACAACTTGCTATAATGAATGAGATAATGAAACACCCCCTACCTTTCTCATCCAGTTTCATGGGATTTTTGTTTCTGAATTTTATTGCAGAGCTTCGATGTTGTTTTCAGCAAACAGTGTTTTGCCTTCTTTGGATACATAGCTAGGTGATTTTTGCAAGCGACCCGCTCAGAAAATAGGTGCCAGGATAGTCTTGTGATGCACATTTCATGCAAAAAAACAATAATCATGCCATATACAAGCAATATATTTTTACAAATTGCTAATGTATGGTTGACTTTTGGCCCACAACAATAATAGGAAAATTTATCCCATAAATGTTCATTTTGAGTGTGTGTGTGTGTGTGTGTGTGTGTGTGTGTGTGTGTGTGTATGTGTGTGTGTGTGTGTGTGTGTGTGTGTGTGTGTGTGTGTGGGGGGGGGGGGGGGGGGGGGGTTCCCAGTGCAAATTTGCACTGGGAACCCATGCATCAAATAAACAGTTCCACTGTGTTCGATTGTGTGTGTTTATATATAACCAGGGTGCGATTTGCCGGTGGGGATGGTGGGGATTATCCCCCCCTCTGGTTTACACGTCCTACCCTCTGCTGAATTATTTTTATCCTCGGTGGGGATAAAAATTATCCCCCCCACCCAAAGTATTTTCACCATTACATCGTAATAATTAACAACCAAAATACACAGGGTCCGTCTTCATTTTGAAACATTTTAAAATGTTTCTCTAAATTATCCCCCCCTCTGGTTTTTTCACAAATCGCACCCTGTATATATATATATATATATATATATATATATATATATATATATATATATATAAATATATATATATAATAACATAGGTTTTAACCATTTCCATGTTCTCTTCCAATACTTTCTTTTTTCTGTCCCCAAGATAAGTACACTATGTTAAGACTGGGAGAACAGTGCCCCCAA
The DNA here is from genome assembly GCF_949987615.1 of Pollachius pollachius. Taxonomy (NCBI): domain Eukaryota; kingdom Metazoa; phylum Chordata; class Actinopteri; order Gadiformes; family Gadidae; genus Pollachius; species Pollachius pollachius. Next base: position 17,035,244 of record NC_136943.1, on the reverse strand, counting down.
GTGTTCCAAATAATTGTACATAAATACAAATTATATATATATCTATCTTAAATACATCTTAAAAATAAGCAGTCGTGACAAAAGCTTCAATATCCTGCTAATTTTAATATAGCCATGTCTTTTTAAGCGTGGGTTTAAATATTAAATGAAAAAAGTTCAGTTGAAGATGGTAGTCTTCACAAAAGTAAACTCTGTTGCGATGATCTATATGCGAAACCAACGTATGTACACCCACACAAACACCAAAGCATCCCGCTACAACACATAATTCCTTCTATTGCAACCATACAGATATCTATGTGAGCACTAATGCGTGCACACCCCTACCCACATGCAACCGCATACAGAAACACCTGCTGGCCCCACACATGAAATATAATGTCAGCATCTTTTACAGGGAGCAATAAATATTCCCAGCAGCAGCAGTAGCTGTTTAGATCACTGCTGTTGTGTGGAGGTGTCTACGAACACCATGTTTGGTTCGCCAGCTTGTGAATGCCTTCTTGTGTATTGATGCGTGTGTGTATGCACTCATTTGTGTGTTATAGTCATGGATACACCTGTGTGGTTTTGTATTGTTGCATAGTTTGTGCAAGGGCAGGCCGGTGCATTTGTGTTTGTTAATAACATGCATGCACGGCTGTGTGCTTTTTTGTTGTTTCGGTTCAATTGTTTTCGTACCCCCATCCCAAAGGAGATCAATCTTTCATAGATCCCAAAGCCATTTAGCAAACTCCATCATTTGTGGAATTCAATAGTCTTTGGTGAGATCAGTCATTCGCAGAGTGTGATAGTATTTCAACCCACATTTGTTTTCCTAATCAAATTACCACTTATCCATTAAGAGAGAGCATCAGGAACCAATGTCATACGGGAAAAGATGGGCCAACATATCTGAAAATGGGACAGATGCATCGATTTTTCACTCCAGCGTTGCCGATGTATGGTTTGACATTCACAGAAGGCAACAACTAGGGCTTTCAATATTAAATTAGCGTTGTCATTGGATGTTTATCTTTCTTCTTAAATTGCAAATGTGTATTTGGGTTTTAGTCTGGCTAACATACAGGATGTTACCTGGAGGTCACATGTACCACGGTGAAGACATCCAGCAGGGTAGGGCTGGTGGAGGGGTCCTAAGTAGGTTTTATCTTTATCAATTCAACATTTTAGCAGATGTTCGATTTATTTGGAGCATCAAGGAACATTGTAATCACAGTCCAACTGTTCTGCGGCCAATAGTAATATCAATTCAAGGTTTGGCCCACCATGTTTCCTGTCCAGTGTGGCAGGTGTAGATCCCTGATGGGAATAATAAGATCTCACAACGCTGTTACGTGCTGATTTAATGAATGTCATGGTTAGGTAGGAAACCGTGCCGAACTGCATGCCGTGTGCTAAACTCTTTTGTTTGATATATCTACTTCTGTTGAAGGAGAGTCATTTTTCTCAGCATGCTTTGTCGTAAAGTCTTTGCTATTTTGATATTTTAAGTAGGACACCGCTGTGTCCTAGGCCCTTTGTGTTGTGTTGGCCCCCTGGTTCCTCCTTGTGTTGTGTTGCTGCCCCCCTGGTTCCTCCTTGTGTTGTGTTGCTGCCCCCCTGGTTCCTCCTTGTGTTGTGTTGCTGCCCCCCTGGTTCCTCCTTGTGTTGTGTTGCTGGCCCCCTGGTTCCTCCTTGTGTTGTGTTGCTGCCCCCCTGGTTCCTCCTTGTGTTGTGTTGCTGGCCCCCTGGTTCCTCCTTGTGTTGTGTTGCTGCCCCCCTGGTTCCTCCTTGTGTTGTGTTGCTGCCCCCCTGGTTCCTCCTTGTGTTGTGTTGCTGCCCCCCTGGTTCCTCCTTGTGTTGTGTTGCTGCCCCCCTGGTTCCTCCTTGGGTTGTGTTGCTGCCCCCCTGGTTCCTCCTTGTGTTGTGTTGCTGCCCCCCTGGTTCCTCCTTGTGTTGGCCCCCTGGTGTCTCCTTGTGTTGCGTTGTTTGGCCCCTGAATCCTCCTTGTGTTGTGTTGCTGGGACCCCTGGTTCCTCCTTGAGTTGGCCCGCTGGTTACTTCTCGTGTTGTGTTGTCGGGCCGCCTGGTTCCTCCTTGTGTTGTTGGGCCGCCTGGTTCCTACTTGTGATGTGTTGGCCCCCTGGTTCCTGAGTGTTTGGCCCCCTGGTTCCTGAGTGTTTGGCTCCCTGGTTCCTGAGTGTTTGGCCCCCTGGTTCCTGAGTGTTTGGCCCCCTGGTTCCTGAGTGTTGGGCCCCCTGGTTCCTGAGTGTTGGGCCCCCTGGTTTCTGAGTGCTCAGTATTTATTTATAAAATAATAATAAATGCATTCTCCTCAGGAACAAACCTAGTGAGAGCGAGGGCACGTCATGTGGAACTGCTTCAGGTGGTCCAACAATGCCTTTCTAATTCACTATAAGTCGGAAGGAGAGCAATAACTCATGTGACTATGGAGACGCTAAATCCAGTTGTAAATTAAATGTGTTTGTTTAGAAATATCCGATTAATATCAAATTGACCAAAATGCATGTTATATACATGCATGAGTTGTTCTCAATTGATTTGACACAATAGTAGAATGATAATGAATATATTAAAATCATCCTGTGAAAACCTCTGGGCACTTATTTAAAACAAAGGGACAATGTTTTAGCACATCTTTGCAAATCAGTAACTAGAATTGTCTACAATTTGCCCTATTACCCATTGAAAATATCGTACAGATCAAAACTTCTTATATTGGTTCTCAGTTGAATAGCTTTAGTCTCAAAAACACGACACGCACAATAGTCAATTAAATTGTCAAAATCTGTCAGGCACATGAATATCATTTGGTCTATCAATTTGTTAAATTGCCAGGTGAAACTTCAACTTCACTAACGAATGGGGATATGATCAACCAATCACATATTATGTCCAGTTAGCTGACAGGTACTATTCGTGAGTATGGATTTTGCCAAATATATTTAAAGAGCTTGACCACAGCAGAACTGCTACAGTTTCTGAGCATGGAGGAACCTGGCCCGTTACATAACGAGAAGGGCTGAGGATAAGGAGTAATGATTCATGTGGTTTACTGAGGGGAACCCAGCACAATAGAGGAAGGTACGACACAGAGCTGTCCGAGAAGTACGGGCCACAAACGTGGACCATGTAACTAACCATGGCCCAACAATGGGCCAAAGTAAACCATACTATGTTTCTTAAATTAGCAGAATTACATAGTAAACCAAATACAGTAGAATTACTGTAATTACAGTATACTGTATATTACTGTATCTGTAGTAGAATTATACGTCCAAAAAAAGTCAACGGATGTCTGTAACGCATGCTGTAAGAAATAAGGCACACAGCACAGCACAGAAGGGTGCTTTCCAGTTCAGTACATATATATCAGTGAGTTCCAATGTGTAGGACGAGACGACTACCTTGGGCTGGTGGCAGAAGAGAAGTGTTTGTACTTCAACAAGAGCAACAGATCTTTGACAAGGTGTTGGCAAATAATGCCCTCACATTGGGAGGGATCCTGGGGGTTGTTTGAGGACGATGGGCTCACCCCGTCGGCCACGCTACACTAGATAGATAGTGTTTAGAAGACATCAGATAACTATGAAACCACTGTACAACGCACCATTTGAGAGTAATTTAGCGAGCAGGTCACTCCCCCCAGTATAGTGATCAGTGGTGGAGGTTTGCCTTCATCATTGCCTGAATATTGTTCCTACAGTATAGTGTACAGTGGTGAGCGTTTGCCTTCATCACTGTATATTGTTCTTACAGAATAGTTTCAGAGAAGAACACGTAACATTTTACTTTGCTGTAAAAGTATAATTCTATTGTAAAACTGATTTGAGAATTTATTTATTTTTTCACTGTAACAAGTATAATTGAGCTTGAAGGAAGTGCAGTACTTCATAACATTCGCTTTGTTGATGAAGCTGGTTCCAATCTTGCCACAGGCAGGAGGCGCAGCCCAAATATTATATAGGCCTTTAAGCAGTAAGTAAGGTGCAGGGCCTCCGCAAGGGCAATATTAAAAAATGCGCTGCAATATCTGAGATTGCTGTGAGTATACACATCCCAAGAATCGTGCCATAGAACACTCTGAAACAACCCTGACGTTCTGGGATGCCCTCCACAGAGATCTTATCCCTGAGAAGGAGAGTGGTTTGATCAGGCTGCTGTTATTGTTTTGGATCATATAAGCTTCCACCATGCGAATGTCATCAGCCTCTGCTCTCCAGCAGAGGTTGCTAATGGTTTTCTGGCACCATATTCTAAATTCTTGAATGCAATTTGTAATGGGAAATTCTATTTTCGCATTCTGTGTCTCTGTATTTGTTGGAATGTGCCTGTTCAATGAACCCCTGCGGGGAAAGTGTTTAAAGGTTCAACTAACCCCCTCTGGGAAGGGACAGGCCAGGGTTCCAAATGATAGGGCACGGCCACGATCCCCTTTATGACATCCTGAGGAGGTTAACCAATACTTTGGTTTTATCGGGAGACAGAGTGGCAATCAGCTTTCGGAACTCACATCTAAGCCTCAGATTATATATGGTTTGTTTTATTGTTTCTTGTATGATTGCTGTATGTGATTGTACCAAATGTTTTCTAAGTTCAGATGACTCTTTATTCCTATCCAGTCTTTTGCCCAATATTTTATTTTGAAGTAGTGCCATTACAGAAAGCGCTTTCGGCCAATTAGCCATGTCAACAAGGAGGAAGCCGATAAATAGATGGCCCTTTCTCAATAAATTACACATATATTGGTAATTTTTTGTTTTGCATCATTCTTTATGTGGTGAATGTCGAACATAATCTTCAACATGGTCATTTGTACCGTTTTGTCACAGTTACCAGAATAAGTCATTTAGAGAAACCACTCTGCTCCGACTCAATCGTTTGCTCTGAGGGTTGCGCTCTCATTGGCTGTCTCTCTGTCTCTCTGGTCGACATTTCTCGGCACTGAGACTGGATACTATTGAGAAAACAACAGCTGATTGACAATAAAGCATTGTTAATGACGTCATTGGCTGTCTAAATAAGCAAACTTGAACCTCAACGTATTATTGGCTGGATATCGCTCAGCATGGTTTTATAGATGATATTGTTCCTTACACCCCAACATACTAATCAGTCGGATGCTCAGGTTACTTTATTTACAATTCAACACTGTGGTTACAGTGCCTCTCAGAAGCACAACAAATATAAAAGGCCAGGTGTTTTATTTCATGCGTCAAAGATGTTTGTTGTGTGCTGGGGCATTCCGGAGCAGTAAGCAATGTGAGCTTACAGGGAACACTGCAACGCACACCTCATCTCCACTGTCCCAAATAACACATCCTGTACACCCCAGCACACTACCAACCAGCTCCATGGCCCCTTCAGCCCCCACCTAGTCTATCACTGTCGATCCCCACCTCCTCCCTATACCTGACCCCAACCTCTCCTCCTCCCCTAGTAAAAAGATCTTGTTAAAAAGAATGTGCATTGTTTATCTTAATAATGCCTTTTGTTTAATAAAGAATGAAGTACAACTAGTTCAAACCAACGATAAAATACAGTGAAAGAACAGGATCAAATTGCCAATTATACTACTCTTTTTGAAGCATACTGATATACCTACATGCACATTTACCCATTTGATTCTTCTGTTCAGATGGAGTTTATCTAAAGAGGAAAAATGTCCCAATTGAACAGAGAATGAGGAAACTTTTTCTTACGTACTTCCTCCTGTTTCTCTCTATTAGATCTTCCTTAGTGTGTGGCACGTTGTCTTGGTGTTGCTCCTGATTCACTCCTCCAGAGTGAATCAGGAGCTAAATGGAGGAGGGCAGCAGTTGGCATGGTGACCACTGAAACACCCCAGGGTTGACCATAAGTCTCATAACTCCACCGTAGGGTGAAGATTCTTATATTCTTACATTTACATTGCTTACATCCAAAGGTAAACAGATATGAGTCAGTCAAACGGGACAAATTCATAGAAGTCCTTAAAATGAATTCACTAAGGAGTCTTGATTCCCTTGGCCCGTTCTCTCTGGACCAGCGACCTGACAGATCGATGAGGAAGCGAGGAGAGCTCAGTCCATAGAAAAAGACGAGCTTGTTCTTCTTTGACATTTTCTTTCTTCCGTTGTGTGAGCAGTGTAAGAAGGAACTCTTAATTCTGGTCATGACTTCTGACTTGGGCTACGGTGTTGTCGTGTTGATGCCTCCGAGTCTTTTGTGTGTTACAAGCACTGTACTGTACTTTCATTAGCAGGATAATTTAACCATCACTAGTACTATGAGCATTTAACCATCCCTAGCAGCACTAGGATCAGTGGGCAGCCATAGTACAGTGCCCAGGGACCAACTCCTGGTCCACTAGTGCCTTGCTCAAGGGCACCTGCAGGAGTATAAAGGGACCTTCTGCATCGCCCTAATGCTGACACTTGAATAATAATGATCGTTAACAGCCACCTTTGTCACACACACACAAGAGCTCAATCACTAGTGACACGTAAAACACCTTCTTTCAGAATGGTGTTATCATCTAGGACAGAATCTGCCCTATACGAGCAGCACGGGCCACTAGCATCGCCTGTGGGACAAAGGACAGAACAAACCAAGTATTTTGGTCATCAATTTGCCAATACTTTTACCATAACTTGTGTTTCTTTACTCCAAACTTTGTTTTGTTTCATAATGCATATACTTGGACGCGAGTCCAAACCTCCAACGCACATCAGCAAACGCACCATGACACACGAGCTTCGAGCCAAGCTTGGCAGCCAGACCACCTCAGTTCTCTCCCCTGTCCACTTGTCCCTTGCCGTGGACCTAAAAGCTGGCCCATAATTTAACGGGTGACCATAGAAGCACAGGATTCATTAGAGCACAGAGGCGGACGTTAAAGCTGGGCAGAGTGCACTGTCAGCAGCTCCGACCGCAGCCTGACACTCTGGTCAAGAAGGGGTTTGTCGTAATAGAGGGGGGGCACGAATAAGAGTAGAAAGATATGAGGCAGTCCTGTTCAAAGTGTATGTGTGTATGCGTGTGTGTGTGTGTGTGCGTAGGCGTGTGCATGTGTTTGTGAGATTTGGAGAAGGTTTCAGAGCGTTCGTGAGCTGAACCAGGCCCAAGCCCAAAAGCCCTTCAAAACAATACTGTATTTCTACTGAGAAACGTGTGCAGCATTGCTGCCAACCTTCTGAACGCTGATTCATGACCAATGTCCTCAAGATTTGTCTTGACCATAATAGCGGAGGATTTGTGAAAGAGCGCTCTTGTCAGAACCCAAGTCGCTTCACAAAGAAGGTTTTTCACGTTGAAAATGATATCATCCTTACACGTCCCCCTCCCCCTAAACCAGCCCTAAAGCAGCCGTCAGCAGGCGTTCCCTATGAACATGGGGCTCATGTGGGGGTGAACTCCCACCATAACGCCATCTCATGGTGTCGACTGAGGTCCGCGGGCACCATTGTGTGTGCGTGTGTGTCTGGTATGTATAGGAGATCAATAAGGTAACAGAAAATATTTTGCCTGCCTGAGACTTACCTGGCTGAAAGTGATACACACCAGAACAGAATTCATTATGCAAAAACACACATGAAGGCTGCTTCAACCAGACGATTCAGAAATGGATGCTTTTTCATGCTTTGTCATTCTGTTCACTATCGCAGGTGCAGTCTATAGATTGCTCCCACCTCATCTCTTTCGCTGAAAGAGTTCGCTTTTTCCATTCCATTGATTTAGAATCGCATGGAGCTGGAAAGTACGAGGGAAAGGTGATAGTGGGTGAGCTACCCTGAAGCTGTGGTGGGGGAGTAAATTGATCTGTTCATGGCTTGGCATGAGGCCTCCACCAAATCGAATGAGGTGCCCCCCCGAGAACGGGGCGCCTTTGCTCCTTCACAATGGTCTCCCGAAGATGACCTCATTTCATTTCAGTAAATATCTCTTGAGCTCCAGCCCCGGCTCTATCGCTGCACAACACCCCCCGATGTATGGACTCACGCCCCACATCGCAGGCATTATGCAGCATGTCTGCACAAGGCCAGAGTGTCTGAGTTTCACTTCCAATGCCATCCCCCGTTTTGGGGGGGGGGGGGTCCCGAGTTTCATACAACAGAGGCCAAGAAGAGCTGTATTTTGTAAGATTTATATTGTATCCGTTATTGTGCGCTAAAGCTTGGTCACAGGAAAATATCAAACATTTATCTCTGATGGTACTGTAATAATAAATCTATACTTAATGAAGTGTATCAATTAAATGAATTGAAAATGTATAATTGACGAATGCAAAAATATATTGCTCATTAAAAGGTAAATTCATAAGTATGGAGAGAATAGTTCTGTGCAATGGAATATATTATTATCCAAAAAATTCAGAACACTAGCCAATGATGCAAATGAAAGTTATGTCCATGTACGTTGCATCGTTGTAAAAGAAATGCGAAGAGAAAGTGCCCTGGAGTATTCTGAAGATCTCTGCACCATGAAACATCGGCTATAGAGCAGGAATTATTCCATGTTGATGTTGTTCCACCCCAGCCCACGCCACTCGCTCTGTGCCCAAATGCTTGACTCAAAACACACAGCCTTAAACATCCTGCCTCTTGTCTCTGTTGTAGAGACCACGCAGCAACACCTCTACCCAAGTGCCGAGTAGAGGTGTTGTCCGCCTGGTACCGCTATGCAGTCTAATTGCATTTACATGAAACAAAATCCCAAATATGTGCATGGTTCGAGAGGGGAAATTGGGGTGTGAAAAACCAGGACCATGTCGGGAAAAGGCGGGTATAAGACGGCATATTTGGCAGTGTAAAAACAACTAATGACGACAAGCTGGTGGATACAGACGCTTACCCCAACATCCACTCCTCTGGATCACTCCAGCAGCCTCTGGTCTTCCTAAAGCTGCTTATGGTGTGTTCCTGAATCCTCGGACGCCAGCCTTCCGAGTTGCACTTTTGCCGTCATTTCCGGACTCGGAGCATTTAAAGCGTTCCTGTTCATCTTTGTGATTGTTTCATGTAATCGGCTTGTCGTTGTTTATTGTTAGTTACATTAGCACATTTATGTGCAAGAGCATTTAAATCTACATTAAAATGACCAACGTGGTACAAATACAAAGAAAATAAAATCTCTTCATAGGCGCAGCCATTTTGTTGAGAGCGTCATCACTGCTCTCGGTCTACTCTCCGATTTCCGCAAGATGAAGACAAAAAGAGGGCGTGCCTCCAAGAAATGCCGCAAGAAAGCTGGGAGATCTTCGACTTTCGACTCGAAAGTCTGGCGTCCGAAACACGTCCCCGTGTGGGGTCACACACGTCCCCTTGTGGAGTCAAACATGTCCCCGTGTGGAGTCACACACGTCAGACACACGTCCCCGTTTTTGGCCTCTTCTGACATCACAAGTGGGCGTGTAAACCTAGATGTGTGCTGGATAGATCAGTCTACCAGTCTACCCAGTGGACTGTTGCAAACGTTGCTCATCTATCTGTCATACATCTAGATGGACACGCCCACTTGTGATGTCAGAAGAGGCTGATTTTCAAAATGGCCAATCACTCTCATACCTGGTGGTATAATATTTCACCTTTAAGTTTCAGCACTTCGTTTTCCAAGGCGTCTCACCCCCACATAAAGTTTTCTGAGTCTACTTATTCAAATGCTAAACAGAAGATAACCAGCGTTTGCAGGCAGGTGATTTGGCTGTCAATGGCTTTACTGTCCCATATTTAAAGTAAATTGGTGTCAAGTTAATCTGCATTAAAGCATCATATTCCAGTATAAAAAGAAGTGTAAATATCAAACCAAATCAATCCCCAGGAAAGGTTGAAATGCAGATATAAGAAGTTATCATTTGATTCAAGCTCCACAAATATAAATGAAGAATTGTCTTGAATTATAAATGATCTTAAAGAAAGAGAACAACATAAAAGGCTAGTGAAGAGATACCTTTCAAACACCCCTCTCATATTCTTTCTCCTTCCCTTGTTTCATATCGTTGGACCTGCTGAATGTATGATCTTTCTTCTCACCACGCTGCCTGTGATGGTGTGAGGCATGGCCAGCAGTCATCAGGCTCAGACTGCCTCTGTGTTGTAATGACTTACTTTTCACCTTCCAACATGGCTGTCTTCACAATGATTGACAACAGTGCTCCTCTGTGGACTGAAGAAGCCCACCTTTCATCAACATGAATCCATCCACAATCCCATTAGTAGATAGGATGGTCTGATTCGTTAAACATTCATCATTTAAAATAAAGTGATGGGTTCAGCAACAAAAGCTATAGATATGTCAGCCATACAAACAGCTTCAGTGAAGTCAGACGATCTTGGATTGATGTGTGCGTGCATGCATGCGCACGTGCTTGCGTGCATGCGGCTGTGTATGTGTGTGTGTGTGTGTATGCGTGTGTGTGTGTGTGTTTGTGCGTGTGTGTGTGTGTGCATGCGTGTGTGTGTGTGTGTGTGTGTGTGCCTGCATGCATGTGTGCGCTCTAGACATCTCTCACTAGGTGGTCTCACCTGCAGGGTAGCCTGTGGGGTGAATAATGGCTCAGGGCTTCTTCTGTAAGCTGTTGCTTCTGCCAGCACAGCACAATCAAACACACACACACACATACACTCACATATACAATTACACTCACACACACGCACACACACACACACACTGTGTGTTACATACATTAAAACATGAAAATACGTCTTTCTACGTTTGTGTGTGTGTGTGTGTGTGTGTGTGTGTGTGTGTGTGTGTGTGTGTGTGTGTGTGTGTGTGTTGCAGTATGCTCTTTGGAGTCTGTGTGAGCGGAGTGTGTGTATGTTTGTCTATGAGTGTGTATGTGTCTCAGGGTGTGTGGGTGTGCGTGTGTGTGTGTGTGTACGAGTGTGTGTGTGCGTGTCTCAGGGTGTGTGTGCGTGTGTGTTTATGAGTGTGTGTGTGTGTGTGCCATCCCTTGGTAACAGCAGGTTGGGCTCCAGACAGTTACTCTCGCTAGGTGGTCTCCCAGAGAGAGCAGAGTGTGTGGGTGATAGATGGCGCAGAAGGGCTCCTTCTGTTAGCTGCTACACACGCACACAAATGTGAATATACCATCACTTTTCAGCTTCTTTGCACTTTCATCCACTGCTACACCCCCCCCCCCCCCATTTACACTTCCCCCCCCCCATGACTACAGGGAGTCAGACACCTTTATTCATCAAGCATGACGTCTATTACTGTGGAGGCATGAATCTAGAGTGAATGTCGACAGGCTGTGTTCACATTTGAGCTGCGAATCTGAAAAGGGGATTTGAAAAGAGTAGAAACAGACCATTTGGCGACATCTTGTACATCACTAAAGGAAACTGGTCATTAAAACGTGCTGCGTGGACTGCGTCTCCCAAGCGGGCAGGACATGCAGAACTGCTATAAAGCAGTGGATCCATGTTGGATCTGAGTCCAGCCCCCACGTCTTCACCTGAGGCCCGCTGCACAACTGGACTAAATGAACTCCTCCTCCTTTGGCCAAAATGGGGCTGGTGCCAATGGAGGCCCTGAAGACAACTGCTTATCCTGAAACTCACTAAAAGGGAATCTTTAGTTCGCTTTTTTATACCCCGGTGTTGGAGAGAACATTGGGAATTTTATTTCACTATCTTATTCATTCCACTGATAAATAAAACCCATTTGTTTATCGTGATCCTGTGGGTTACGTCTTTTCATTTTGCTGGACCTGAAGATGGAGTTGCCATTTGCTGTCCAGTCCAAACAGCATATTATTGGAATCTCTTCATTCCAACCTTTAACGGCCTGAATACTTTGGTGCTCGGATAAAAAAAAGAAGCAGGAATGTAAGTCCAAATGCAAACTCTTTCTGACCTTCAATTTTCAATAAAGCCAAGCTATTAAGCAGAACGCCAGCCCATGCTGCCAAGCTCTGGTAAATTAAAGCTGTTGATTTGATACACAAAGATTGATTAGACAGTTTGAATTTCTTTCCAAGTAAAGAATTGAAAAGGTCAACTTGTTCACCATTAGCAAGTTTCAATTCTGATAGCTAGACAATAGAAAATTGCGAAAATCGAGAAGTGGTTGAAATGTATATCTGAAAACACGGTGAAAAGAGAATCTGTGAAAAATAAACCAGAATCACCAAAATGTTGTCAGTTTCAAGAGGAATATATTTGAATGGGATTCACGTCTACATGCTCTGATCCTCCCCTAGTGTTGTGCTTCTTTTGTGGTGAGAAATTAGCATCAACAGTTGCATGAAGCACAGGCCAATGTTTCTGACTAAATTGTGAGCATTTGCATAATTGTAACATTCATGTTTACACTGCCAAATAGAATGCACACACATGATTTATGTTCATTTCATAATTTATGCATTTTTTGCCAGTGGAGGGAGTATTCAGAGTCTAGGTGGAGGGCAGGAGCAGCAGGTTGATAGAATAGTCCCACATATTTCTAATGCTAATTACCCTGCGCCTGCTTTTCATCTTGTCAGGATTGGACTTTTTCAAGCGCTACTTCCCTCTCTTTATTCTTTATCTGAGCCACTTTGGGCCCTCTCATCACACTCTGCCCTGAACTATGCAAGGGATAATCACCTCAAGGCAGGGCAATAAACAGTTTGATATGCCCGGCTCGTGGACAACTTACCTTCCACGAGCCGGGCATATCAAACTGTTTATTGCCCTGCCTTGAGGTGATTATCCCGTTTATTCTACTTCTTGCTTGCCAACATAATAAAACAATTCAAATACTTCAATAATTATGTTTTTTCTTATTCGTATTGCATGCTTATTAAATGTATAATAAGCATGTTTGAGAACTCTGTTTGAGTTCATCTCCCTCAAAAAGTAGTCCCCTTCCCCCATTACAATCGATCAAACATGCATTCCTTATTCCAAATAATTTTTATTTGCAATAAATGTATAACAAAATTATTTAGCCATTATATTTGGGCCATTTAACCAGTCCTCAAATGTCTTCCCTACTTAAAACACATTAAGATGGACAATTCTTCCATTTTTAATACGCTGCAGCCTGCATTGTTTAGAACTACGGTGAATAACGTATAATAATTAGTTTCTATAGTAACCACACAAGGCTCTATCTGATCACTAGTTTAATTGCGTAGTTGCTACATTGTATCTCGCTTGCGAAACTATGTATCGACTGACCCTCTGATAGATTTCCGACACATTTTAGAAACTTTTTTAAACGAGGTTTATTGTTACAATGGACCTCATGTTTGAATTTTCTGTGATGGAAAAAAATACAAGTGGCGTATTCATCTACTACTTGATGACGCTGCGCTCAGTCAGCAGCAAGTACAACCGACAAGTCAGCAGGCAATGCTGATGCCCTCCTCCCAGCCAATCAGAATCAAGCATTCTTAAACAAAGTAGAATAAGATGTGTTAGGGTCCCGTGAAGACGAGCAGCAGGGAGCAGGGAGTTGCTGCAGCGGACAGGTACACATCTGTTACACTTGGTTAGCACAACAGGCCCTCTCAGACCCTCTGGGCTGTCGTAAACTAAGTTCTAATTAGTTTAAGTTCCGACCCTTGTACTAAGTTATCGTATCCTTCTTATTTTCAGGTGCATGAGACTACTTCACTTAACAGAATGTCCCTCAAGAAGCAGAATATAGTTCCAGAGCTAGGAGTGTTCTTCATCAAAGCCCATGCCAAGGTTATCCCTCTACTACCGTCTCTGAAGGATGAGTGAGAACACCAGGGGCAAACTGATCATTTCTTTAGATAGAGCTCAATCCCAGAGCTTGGATCTTGAGAACATAATAGTGGCGGGTATATAATGGCCTCAGTTCGACCCTTCTAAGAGGAAGTCCAGCGCCAACAGCGAGAGGTGGCAGCACGGCATAGAATATGATCTATTCCTTCCACCGCCCGCTCCGTGACGGGAGCCGTTTGATGTTCCCAGATGGCGAGGTTGATAATTGCTGCTTAGAATTCTGCTAAATATTTTTTGGGTGTGTGTGGTAGTGTAATTTTTGCCTGCACGTCTGTTGTGTTTGCGAGATATGCAAAACATCTCGCAGCTCTGGCCTTCCACAAAGCAAACGGTGCATTGTCATGCCACAAACAAACAAACCGACACAAAAGCATTAGTCATCCAAATGTAGTGTTATAGTGAATATTCCCCCTGTAGACATGAGTGCTCATTAGCTATGTTCTCCACGGAGATCATGATGAGTGACTGAAACGCATTAGTGCAACAAACAGGCCATTCATCGTGGTCTGCCTGACAAGTGTCCCACAATGCAACCTGATAAACGACACGACTACAGAAAACAAACCCATTCTGGGAGGAGCCAGACTAGTCCCCACCTCCAAGGGAAGATAAACGCAAAATGTTTGAATCCCAGCCGGAATATCTGCTTGCTTTATTGGTTTGTTTAACAATTATTTATTAACTGTCATTTTCCAAATCGAACAGCAAAGAAAACCTGTTTTCTTTGGTGTTCTAGACAGAGAAGAGAGGCATCTAAACTTTACGCCTCTGTTTGTTTTGTCCCCATGGCCTTGCTTGTCAAACTTTTGTTCTAATCTAGAAAGAGGGGGGGGGGGGGGGGGGGGGGGGTTGGCCAAAGGACAGGTCTCATATCCACATTCTGAGCCAAAACACACACACACACACACACACACACACACAAGCATATTTGCATGATGTACGATAACTTCCTCAATAACTCACACAGCGTGGCTCATTTCCAAAGTGTCAGTGTGTCACTCAGGGTGTTGGAGCAGATGAAAGAGTATAAGGTAAGCACTGTGTCCTGGCTCCCAGTCTTTGGAGAGCTTACTAATTAGAGATACACACACACACACACACACACACACACACACACACACATACATACACACACACACATAGTTTTTCCTCATAAATAATAGGCCCATTCTTATCATTTTGGTGAGACAGACACGTGTGTGTGTGTGTGTGTGTGTGTGTGTGTGTGTGTGTGTGTTACAGTAATCTAAACGAGACATAATAAACAAGTGGATGACTCTGTCAAAGTCCTTTGGAGGGAGATAAGGCTTTACTTTAGCTAGGAGTCGCAGCTGGAACAAGCTTGTCTTGACGACTGAGCTTATTTGCTTGTCAAATTTAAAACCATTGTCAAAAATAACTCTGAGGTTTCTAACTAAAGGGCGGCTGTAGGAGGGAAGGGGACCAAGGACACTGTCGAAGTACGAAGTTCAGATTTATCTAAAACAATTATCTCAGTTTTCTTATTGTTTAGTGTGAGGAAATTAAGTTCCAACCAGGTTTTTACATCTTTCAGACAATTTAACAATGCATTTGTGGAATTCTTATTTGATTTTAATGGCAGGTAGACTTGTAAGTCATCTGCGAAACAATGGAAAGAAATGTTGTGTTTTTCAAAAATGGAACCTAGTGAAAGCAAATATAAAGCAAAAAGAATTGGAGCTAAGATAGAGCCTTGAGGGACCCCGCAGGCTAGTGGGGCTGCAGCTGAGGAGTACTGGCCTAGGTGAACAGAGAAAGTTCTCTCTGACAGATGCGACTTGAACCATTTTAGGACATTTCAAGTAATACCAAAACACAGTTCCAGGTGGGATAAAAGAATCTGGTGATCGACTGTGTCGAAGGCAGCAGTGAAATCTAAAAGCAGGGGGGCAGCAGAGCTCCCCGAGTCAACAGTTAAGAGAAGATCATAGGTTTCCAACCCTGTCCCTGGCTACATGTTTACCATCCCCTACCAGAGAAACTGCCATTGTGTTGTTTTTTGTTATTTGTTTTGTCTGTGTGCGTTTGTGTGAGTGTGCATGTGTGTATGTTTGTGTGTGTGTTTGTGTGTTATGTTTGTATTTGTTTATGCGAATGTGTGAATGTGTGAATATGTGTATGAGAATGTATGTCTATGTATGTCTGTTTGTGTGTGTGTGTAGGGATGAATGTATGTATATATGTAAATGTGTCTGTATGTGTATCTGTATGTGTGTTTGTGTGTATGTATGTGTGTGATTGTGTGTCTGAATGTGTGTATGTATGTGTTTGTGTGTCTGTATGTGTGTATGTATGTGTGTGTTTGTGTGTATGTATTTGTGTATGTATGTTTGTTGTGTTGTAAAACTGACAGAAAAGGGAGTGTTACCTTCTCTTCTTGTACTAGGTGCCTCTCAAATCAAAGTCAAAAGTTATTGTGTAAAATTCAAAACACACACTCTTCCCTCCCCTAGTAGTCGTAGTCAGAGGAAATGGGCGCTACATGACAGGATAGATAGACGGAGCAAAGCTGCCTGTTGTTTTCCCACAGATGCATGACAGCGGTCATCCATTCATCTTCTGTCAGTCGCGCCTTTCACTCAGGCCCTGTCATCTCTCTCTCTCTCTCTCTCTCTCTCTCTCTCTCTCTCTCTCTCTCTCTCTCTCTCTCTCTCTCTCCTCTCTCCTCCCTCTGTCTCTTTCTCTCTATATATATATACTTCTCTCTCTCTCGTCTCACTGTCCCCTCCATCCTCCCTCTTCAAAGCAGGTAGTTTGGTTGTCAGACTCTTCAGTTGATATCTTAAAGGAACGCGTCTTGGTTCGACTCCAGATGTAGGCTTACTGTGGGACTGAGAGCCATGCTGGGAGAAGAAGATAGTGGAATATAGATAGCATTCAAGTAAAATGCCTCACTTCCTCCCCCCCTTCTTTTTCTATGAAGTCACGTGATTTTAAACACAAATAAAGAGGTACCCTGATGAGGTGTTTATTACTATCCACAAAAACGACTGTCAAAGGAACCTGGTATGTTGTTTTTTTTAACATGGAAGCTCTGTCCGGAAGTTAACCTGCCTTACTTGTATTGCATTTTCCGATATTTAGGATACATTTTTTACAGTACATTCCCTAGACTGTTCCCTGTAGCAAAATGTGGTTTATGTAAGCAAACTTAATTTCTAATTAAATATATTAAGATTTATACTAGAATAAATAAAAGATCAAGCTTATCAGAGATGGACACCTTACAGTAATATACAGTGATATACATTAGTGTAGACATAATGAACAACTTGAACAACATTCATGAAACAACTCCACGTCTACAGCCTCACTTCAGACTTTTAGGTCAACCAGTCACCTTTAAGGTAAAGATTTGTTGGATGAAATGATTCAATAAATGAATGGATGCGCTGAAAACAAAAAGATATATAATAATACAAATGAGTCATAATTAGAAAACGTTCCTCTGAATAAATAACCTCTCTTGTAGAGTGCAGGTCTGAGGAGGAGGAGGAGGAGGAGGAGGAGGAGGAAGAGGAGGCGGTGATGGGAGCAGACAGCGCTGTTTCAGGTGGGGGGCTTGGCGGGGGTCTCAGAGTCAGGATGTCTAGAAGGTCACCCCTGCCGTCTCTTATTACTGCCCCTCGTTTAAACCTTGAGTGCCCAGAAACTGCAGAAACAGCCCCACGGGTGACGTGCGAGAACAGAGCTGCAGTGCTTTAGAAGTGAGAGGTAAAACAAAACATGTCAAAAACTAATACGGCATAAATAGAGAGAAAATATAAAAGAAAAAAATACATATTTTAAAAGAAAAATATACTTGTTCGTGTGACCACATGAATCCTTCATGTGATATGGACGCACATGAACACTCATTCAGGTTTTTTTTGTAGAGGTGGACCCCAGGGGTGTTCAGAGAGGGCTGAACAATAGCCCCTCGCCGGCCCCTCGCTGTTCCATGGGTTCTACCAGTGAGCCGTCCCACTGGGCCCCTGCGTGTGTGTGCATGTGTGTGCATGTGTGAGTGTGTGTGTGTGTGTGTGTGTGTGTGTGTGTGTTTATGTGTTTGTGTGGTGAATGGTAAATAGACTTGCATTTATGTGATGCTTTTTTAGCCACTAAAAAAGCTTTGTTGCCTCGCGTTGTTGACACTGCCGTCGGTGTACAAGTCTTTTGTTTGTTTCCGTGTGTGTGTGGGGGTCGGCGTGCACATTGATTTGTTCTCCCTTTGCCGAGGTGCACACATGAAGGTTCATGTGTCGCTTCCCTGTGGCGGCAATTTCCTGCGGCAGGACATGTGCTGTCAGCTCATCTGATGGAGAAACACAATTAAGTTTGTTTTCCACGTTTAGTTCTCCGCACAATGCCTGGCAGACTGGCAGCTGCTTGGCGCTTTGTTTACAGGAGACGCTTTTTTACACACAACTTTTTCATTACATAGAGCTTGCATTCACATCCTGAATGATAGCGTTCTCCCCTCGCCCAAAGAGCCAATTACACCAAAGAGCCAGTTCTGGATCGTCATCACTGCATTTAACTGTACAGCATCTTTAACACATTCCTACATATGTTTATACACTTTTCTTGTTTAAAAATCCAAATGCACATATCTTAACAAGTTCAAAGATGAAGAGCTCTTTACATGTGTTTTCTGTCATGGTAATCTATCATTTCTTGTGCATTAAATTTTAATTTTGTATTTTGAATATGGTCTAAATGAGCAGCTGCTAGTCAAATAGTAAACCTTCCAGATTATCAGCATTAAGGTTGCAGGAGAGAATACAAAGATGTAGAGGGAGGGTGTTTCACAAAGAGGGATGTCTTATGTACATTCTTTCGCTTTCTCAATGTTAGACATAATTTAGAATCAGAGATCCTTTGTCCAGCATGTGTGTGTGTGTGTGTGGGGTGTGTGTGTGTGTGTGTGTGTGTGTGTGTGTGTGTGTGTCTGTGTCTGTCTGTGTCTGTCTGTCTGTGCGTCTGTGTGAGTGTGCGTGTGTGTCTGTGTGAGTGTGTGTGTGAGTGTTTGTTCGTGTGCGTGTGCGTGTGTGTGTGTGTGTGTGTGTGTGTGTGTGTGTGTCTCCTTGCGTCTACTGTGAGACAACAGTGCCCCCTGCAGCTGAAAATGACCACAAATCATCGTATTGTCTGTATGCACTCCTAGTCTGCTTGCAGGAGTGCATACATATAGCGTAAGTTTGACACACTTTGTTGAGCTAGAAATATACCTAAATATTCCTGTGTTGAATATTTCACCAAACTCATACACACAATTTGAATAAGAAATGTGCCATGTTGCAAAGTCGAAAGGTGTGAGGCAGCATGTATGTGTGACTGTGTGTGTGTGTGTGTGTGTGTGTGTGTGGGTGTGTGTGTGTGTGTGTGTGTGTGTGTCTGCATGCGTGCGTGCGTGTGTGTGTGTGTGTGTGTTTGGTGCGTGCGTGCACAATCTCTAAATCACCTGCCAAAGACAAAGAAATTAGTTTGTGTTGACTTGTCAGCCTATTGTTAAAGCACACCTCTGAGTGTAAATGTAACTATTAATTACAGTAGCGCCATCACACACTCATAATGCAATGACAAGCCTTTAATTAAACAAACGTTTGCAAATCAACACTTTCTTTGTGTTTTGGTTGTAATTTCTTCAATATCCTTTGAAGGCGCTTTTCACATTATTCCCATTTCCTTGCTAAGAATGTATGGAACAAAGTTATTGTTCTACACATTTGAAAAAATAAAGGTAAGCACGCATATACAATAATAAAACAAATAAGGTGAATGCACAAGAATAAAAAGATGAAGTATGTTGTATTGAACTGTGTTGTTATTTGTAAGGTTCACTTGCGATCACTTGCTTCTAACAGATCTGTTCCAGTGTGTTATTTTCCTACTTTATTGCCACTCTGCAGTTACAAGGCTGACAGCGGGAGCCCAACCACACACCTCTTTGTTCTCTTACTACAAACTGTGGATCAGAAGTTATTCGAAGACAGAACCCCTGACAGGGTTGGTGTTCCCATCACTCAACTTCTGGTACTAGGACTGATGCAACAACAACAAGTTGAAGACTTGAAGAAGCTCCATTAGTGTTTGATGTTTTATATGGTGTCCTGTCCACAGAAACCCATTTAACATCTTAAGTATTTTTCCTTAAAGATGTGTTAATACTTTAAACCCAGTTGCAATCCCTTTCCATTAACCCAAACCAGGGAAATCTTATTGACTACCACAGTAGGCGAATGGAGAACACTGAAATGCCCCCAGAATGTTGCCAGCATTAGGTAAGGAGAAAAACACAGTGTCCCTTCATTGGAAGATAATCA
Organism: Pollachius pollachius; assembly: GCF_949987615.1. Taxonomy (NCBI): domain Eukaryota; kingdom Metazoa; phylum Chordata; class Actinopteri; order Gadiformes; family Gadidae; genus Pollachius; species Pollachius pollachius. The sequence goes on along the minus strand of NC_136943.1, from coordinate 17,015,197 downwards.
CGGGAGGGGAGGCAGCAGACGCAGAGGCTGCTCATCACCACTGAATTCTCCAATAACAGGACACCCTGGAGTGGTATGTTCCGCTTACACCACGTACCAGCAATAATTACATGTTTCATCTACAGAAGTGTTTTTACAACCTAAATCAGATGAAATTCAAATAAGACCCATGTGGTAAATTTGATTTGTAGCACATTGATTTGTCTCGTTATTTAAAATATAATGCATAGCCTTGGAATGTTATTGACCAATCGAATCAATTATTCAGCAACACTGTAATACAAATCTTGTTATATCCCAGTATTGTAAAATACTTAACTGGACAACAAACGACCCCTTTAACGACAGAAGACCATATGGCCCACACACATGTTGAGCCCGGTAGGGGGAAAGTCAATGGTGAATTATATAGAAGGTGATAAAATGTGGTTATCTCAACATAGTTAATTAAAGAGGAGGATAAAGTCAATGTATTTATAAAAATTAATTACTGTATCAAAACATGGTAAGATGAAAGCTGCCATTCCATAAGATGATGGATCACATATAATAGGACTATTATATAATATGATTAATATCCTCTTCATAAATCATATTCAATTACAGGTTGTATCAGCGACTCTAGGCCGAAACATAAATTATCCCATTCATCTGATATTTCCTCACGGTCCGCTAGCTGCCCGCCCAAAAAAGCAGGCCGTCAAAAAAACTAATTTCTGTAGGCAGCCTATGCTCCGAGATCGTACACTAAAACAAACGGTACTTCCAACCACTCAAGAGAGGCCGAAGCTGCCGCCAGACCGTGCAACCCGCTGAACGCCATTGGCTTCATTGATCCAACCAAAGCCTTTCACTGAATGTTGCATTGACATCTTTTGGTGGAACCCTATTTCTTACTATTCACTTCCTCTTCATTCTGGGTATAGCTAAAATACCCGCCCTAGAGCCATTAAGAGGCCGGGTTGGCTAAAAACGTAACTTCAGGAGCATCAGAGAATCTGGAATGCCAGAGTTCAAGCAATTATTGAGTTGAGGTTATGTTGAGTACTAAGAACTAAGTTTCAAGGTACTCAACATAGCCAGGTCTCCATCCGTCTGCACAGGCGTGCACCATTGGATATGAGTGATTCTAGCTGAATGCCTTCCTGTACATCCGCTGTCGTTCTTCTTAACAGAAGACTGTGTGCTCTTCACTTGCTGGGCACCATTCCAGCACAGTGTTTCATTTTCCCTTAGAACTGATTAGGTTTAATAAAATGAAAGAATTCCAACCATTCAAGAAGCCAGAGTCGCCTAATGTGACAACAACAAAAAATAAGTGAGTGCTGTCCAATCACAAAAAAAGAGAATATCTGCAGAAGGTAAGGACAAAGAGATAGGAAGGGAGAGGTGGAAACAGGGGCAAGAGAGAAACAAAGGCTATACACCAGTGATCCCCACTTATAACTCAGAGACATGGATAATGACAGTCCAATCTTCTGCTATTCTGCTAAAGTATTTGTATAGCGCCACAGAGAACCAACAGCCAGGCAAGGAGGAGGCAGAGCCATTTACCGTTTCACAACTTTGATCAAGGACAGTTGGTCACCTTGTCATGGTGGGGAGAGAGAGGTTTTTTCACATCTATTGCATGCTTCAGAAGAGCCTGCATTGACACAGGAAACATCTTAGCTTGCACTGCTGAATGACAATTATATTTTGTTGTATTTATGTATTTATATGGGGCAAGTGTTGCCTTTTTACCATGGATTTTGCATATATTGTCTACGCATAAATCAATACTGACTAATAAGAGATTCAAGAGTTGTTGGACGGTCTCTTGGGCAAATATTTCCACAACCAGAAACCAACCTAGCCTTTTACGATTCTACAGGTAGAATGTTTTACCAAAACCTATGTCTGCACACGTAGTATATACATGTTCATTAATGACTTACAAACATCTTTGAACTTTCACATTTGGTGGTATTAAAACTAGGGATCTCCCGATAGCAATTCTTCACTTCCGATACCGCAAATCTGACTATCTGCCGATGCCGATATAAGTCAGATACTTTTACTCTTGAACAAATAATAATAACAATAAAATTTATGGAAGCACTTTTCTCGTTATTGCCAATTCGCCACCAAAAAACATCTCACTAAAGAAAAGTTGAATTGCTTAAATCAAGTGAAAAGTTTTGAACAGAGTTCAAAAGTCTAAATAGAGGAAACACTAGGCACTAGAAGGCCGGTTCGGGCACTGCTTGGCTCGCCCCGCATTTGACTGCCTTGCCTGTGTAAAACCGAGGGGGTAAAAACCTCCCGTCGTCACGGAGCCAGCTTTCTTGGTTCCCTCAAGTAGGCGGGGCTACGCACAGAGAGTAGCCATCTTTAGAATAATTTGCATACTAAGAATGTAAAAGAAATGTATGATTCAAGAGACTCGCATGCAAGAATGAGTAGGCTTCTGAGTGTAGGCTACAAACGCGACTGACTAATTCCAAGTGAAAAAACGCCAGCATATTCTTTATTCTGCCAACCAGTTTTTTTATCCCGACAAAAGCGTCGTAAGGAGAGAACCTCTGCGTCTTTCTCATAGATTGCACCGTCTAATTTAATGCGACTGCATCACCTTCTCTCACATGATCAGCAGGGTGTGAACTCAGTTAAACAAATAGCTAAACTGATAAAGTTTGAATACATTTGAGATAAAAACATAGATAGCTGAGTTGTTAACGCTGATTGTTTGAATGGGTTGAATCAAGTGTGTGCGTGTGTGTGTGTGTGTGTGTGTGTGTGTGTGTGTGTGTGTGTGTGTGTGTGTGTGTGTGTGTGTCTGTCATCACTTGTAGTAACCAGGAAAAGTGTTATTGACGTTATTCTTTCACATCTAGTTAATCGAGATAAGCTCACAAAAGGATAAGGCTTGTACCGTTGGACTCCTTGGAGCCTCTTTCATAGGGCCGATCATTTGTTTTAATAGCATGACGTGAAAAAGATTACTTACGTTAGCATTTAGCTTCTACCGTAAGTACATTGGATAATTAAGAAGCAGCTAGCCTCTAGCCATATAAACGGGGGTCCCCACACACAAACGCCCGATATATAATAATCATATTTCCAATGGAATAATCATTTAAATTGATTGCACAAAAGCTGTGATCCGCTCTAGCCCAAGCTGGAGCATGTGATGTGATCGCATGATCGCGCTCGGCAACAGCCAAATATTACATTCGGCTGTTGCACTTTTTTCTACTTTAAGGTTGAAATACTGCCACACCGCTGACGTGACTGTTCAACAGGTAGCATGCACATGATAGATCTATCATGTGCATGCACCTAATTGGCCATTACTGTTGTTTTCACGTGACACGCTTCGCGCATTGGATCATAATTTTTCTACCGTGTGATATCTGACCCAGCGTTCTGGGCCATTATCGGCCCAATACCGATGCCATGGATCGGATCGGGACATCGCTAATTAAAACATATTTCAGAACCCTCCAAAATATCAACCAACAACGTTATGCTAAGCTACCTAAACATGTGGCCAATTATCCTAATCTGTCTGTTTGTGATGGTGAAGGGTGCAACCATCATTCACAGGCAGGGATCATTTCTGATTAGAGAAATGTATTTGTTTTACTTTACTTTTTTTGTGTGTGTTCTGTCCGTTGTGTCTTTATAACATAGCTGCACCAGTGCACCTCAGGACAGCTTTGAACAGCCATAGTCTTTGAAGATAGCAGAGAGATGCAGAGATACACTTTCATACAAATATGTAACGCAAGAAAAGTAGGAAGGATTGAGCGAGACAATCTGCTCAATGTAAATGTTTACAGGGAGAGAAGGTATGAAAGCTCATTTTTCATTAAGTCCTTATTATAAGGCTCTGTTGTCAGCCCACATCCTGCTGTAATCTGTAAGCCATTACCAGCACCTAAAAATAACCAAGTTAACATGCGCAGCTGCCGAGCCAACCAACAACATTTTTTAATAAAAGTCATGTAACTGTGGCCATAATCAAATTTAATGAGCCATCCCCCCCCCCCCCCCCCCTCCCCCTTCTTACATATTTGATTCATAAAGTGGTTCTGAGCATGTTCTGCTGGGGCCCTTAGCGAAGGCCTGGGAGCCTAGCTCCACCCAGGATCTGACTGTTGATATCCAGGGGGAGATACTATGCTGAGTTTATACGGTTAAAGAAAAGAGTGACACACGAAAGACTCCTTTCAGGAAGCCATGCAGAAGATTGCCTTAACCTCTGCTCCTGTCTAAACTGCCCCTTTTTTGTGTTAGGTAGATACATTTATTAAAGGACAATAGTGTGTGTGTGTGTGTGTGTGTGTGTGTGTGTGTGTGTGTGTGTGTGTGTGTGTGTGTGTGTGCGTGCGTGCGTGTGTGTGTGTGTGTGTGTGTGCGTCTGTGTGTGTGTGTGTGTGTTTGTGTGTGCTTGGTAACAGCAGGTTGGGCTGAAGAATGAATGAAGTGTAAAGAATGAAAGAAGCATTGAGTTCAACAGCAGCATAGTGAACATGATCATTTTCGGCGTAGACATACAAGTGTGTTTAAACAGACCCTAACATGTAACTAAATGCTCTAAAGCACTCAAACAGACCACAAGCATGCACCCAGGCTACTACCGCTCTCTCTGCACACCCCGTCAGCTCCGCCTATTTGACGTCACCAAGGTAAATCCAGACCTTACTGAAACAAGGCTAATCCACTCCACACATCGATTTGAGCCTTGCCTTGCAAAGGGAGTGGACACCATAAGATCAGAAACCCAGAGAGCGAGAAAGACAGAGGGAGGGAGGGAGGGAGGGAGGGAGAGAGAGGTAGGAGTTAGGGTATTGGGACACGCAGTGCTACAGAGGATTGGACTGTCTGCTGATGAGAAATACGTTGGGGTTGAAGGGGGGTAAAAGGTGCCAATAATTGCAAGAGTCACACAGGATTATGTGCTTGCAGAAGTCTGGGAAGGTCTACTGTAACACAGCTAAAACAGGAAGGTTAGCAAGGAGGAAGGGAGGCTTGGTCCTCCTCACCTTCAACACCTCTGTGAGTGCAGTGAGGATGACATCCATCTATTGGACTTTCCACACACGCAGGCTCCATGCCGCTGGGTTTTTCTTCCACTCCCATGAGCAACACCTCTGGTCCATCAACACCTACCGTTTGCCAGTTGAGGGGGAATCAATAGTGCTCGACTGAGCAGCCGGGGAAAGCATCGATCGCTCATATCCCCGTGTTTACTGTCGGCCCATGCTGCTCCGCACAGCTTGCTATTGCCTTTGTGTGTTCGGTCGCGTAGCAATATAGGACGGTTGAGTACCGGTCTTTCCTTAAAAAGTATGTTTCTTTAAGTGTGGAACAACAAGGGAAGAAAGGACCTTCTCTAGTGATTAGAAACACACAACAGAACAAGCTCTCTGAGTGCTAAAGTAGACGTCTAATAGGCCTTTGTTGTTCTGGTCACAGACTTGAAGCTAAACTAAACTACACTCATTATGACAGATTTAGGCCGAAAACCAATTTATTAGCAGACACTCAAACTTGTCCTTTTCATAACCTTGCAAGCCAATGCCCCTCTCATACGCTCTCACGCCACATCTCCTCCTCTCACACCTATTACGTAAACCTTTTCCATAATATATTGTATGTAATCATATGACTTTGAAACCTGAGTGTGGCCCACAGCGCCCAGCTCACTGAGCAGGGCGCTCTCAAAGACGATCAAGTATGGCCGACCAAAAAGCCAACCCTGCCCCAGGGGGTTCTGTGGGACCGTCGACTCGGATCCTTCTGGAACGCATAGTCCCATGGTGGTCAATAGTGATGTTTGACCAGCCATCATTTGGTATGGTTTGGGTTAAGAATAGAAGCTATGAAACGTGGGAAGTGGGGAAGAAGTCATGTCGTCAGCACTTGACATTGTCTGATGTGTGCACTTACAGACGTAGCCTACGCTACATGCTAGTATTGTTCAATAAGACCAGCCACAGGCAACATGAGAGCACAAGACCACTGCCGCACAATCCCCTTATAGACTGATGATGTTTTCATTTCATTCTAAAGCTGTTACATTTGTTAAAAATGTGCTCATTTGACATTGCTGAAAGCAAAACTGCCTAATCACGGTGGCTGACTCGGCTACAGCCGAGCAATGATTAAGCCTAAAGGTTCAGAATGAGATAATGTAGGCAGAAGCAGATTACCACACAGGCTAGCCTAGGCTGGAGCCTAGGGGCCCAGGTGTGGAAGGGGCCCTGGATTGGCCAGACTATTTTCCATTTTTCTTATAATAAAATAAAAACCTGACCCCTAATGGCCCTATAGAAACATTAAAAAGTTAAGCAGCTGATAGGGTAGATTAGAGATTAGATTAGATAAACTTCAATATCCGTTTACACAGAAATTTGTCTTGCATTATACATCTCTTCAATCCTCATGGCAAGACCTTAAAACAGCACATAAAAAAACATTTCCACAACATTTAAGAGTCCAAGAGTCCATACACACAGATAAGTCCATAAGAGTCAGGTGTCTCACAGTCCAATTAATGAAAGGCCATAGATGTGTCTGCGGTGTGTGAAATGATATTGGGTGTAGTGTGTTTGCATGTGAGATGTATGTAGAGTCTACTTTACTCTTCTCTGTTGGTTAATTAAAGCGTCTTCAGGATGGCAGGATGATACTCCTTATTTAAGACGTGAGAGGGTACCAAAGCCATCTTGTCTGCCATCCTGAGGATGTGTTCAGGGCAGTAGATGTGTGGGGCCATGTCATGTGGCCAGGTTCATAAAGTCAATTTCGTTGTGAATAAAGATGTCACAACTACTGGACGGCAATATCTGAAAAGAAATGTGATAGTGGAGCAAAAAAGGTCCCGATTGTCTCCCAAATTCATGTAATTTAACATAATTCAGCATTATGTGTTTCATGTTTCAACCATTTGTCCAATGTGGGGCACTTCGCTAACTTGATCTGGAATAATGATGCCCACCTCTTTATTTGACCCACAAAAAAAGAATTGTAATCTGTTTGGGAAATTAAATATCGGCTTGCGCGCAGGAGTGAACATCTAGAGCTTTAGTGCCATCTAGTGATGGATTGTATATCCAAGACATAGCTTAATTAAATGTGCTCCCATATCGAGACCGTTTTCTTTCCTATACATAGACCCCCATGAGGACAGATGGATATATTTGATTTCCACAGGTTTTTACGACCACATTCATTTAGAAAAAGTGGTTTAATGTTTAATGCTTAATTTGAACTACACTGAATGAATGCTACATTTTAAGGCCTACATTAGCACAAAGGTCAAAAGACTGTGTCTGCATGAGCAGCCACATCTTACACTTCTGCAGGGGTCCATTTACAGGGATGAAGTATCCTTTTGTGAGTGATGATCCCGGCATCTGGAAACAGGTCCTTAGCAAACTTGACACTCAATCACGTAAACACAGTGACACCCACAAAGGGCCAAACACAGTATTACCCACAAAGGGCCAAGCACAGAACACACAAGTTACTGAAATCAACTAAATGTATAGACGTCCACCTTGAATGTGTTCTTTGCCTAATTGTAGGCGTACGTCCCATTGCTCTCTGGGTCCTGAAGGCTAATGGATTGAAAGAGAAGCCTAAACCTTTCTATAGACCTGGAGAATACAGACCCTATTATGATTGCATGAGATCAATTAAAACACCTTAAGTTCCCCAAGGTGACACACAGCCACGGCTACGTGGGTGATGTCCTCTGGTCCCTCGTCTCTTGGAAGGAGACAAACTACCTCTGGTCGAATCACACACAGTATCCATCGCTGGGTATCCTTGAGTGAAAGCACCTCTCAAATTTCTCAATAGCATTTTTCAATATGGATAAAGAAAATGTTGAGCTGGAGTTGAAAGAACACACCATGTGATAGCAAAAAAGTCTCTGTGTTACCCAGGTCACAAGCAAATACGATTGAATGAATTCCAGCTATTAGTCTGCTATTGAAAGACTACACATAATAGTTGATATCACCTTATTAGTTTTATTGTGGCCCCAAATGTAACATCAGAAGTCCCATAATACAGTTGACAGTACTACACACACAGATATATATATATATATATATATATATATATATATATATATATATATATATATATATATACTACATCCCAACAATCTGTGAGATGATGCCCACAGTTGAGAAGATAATGAGCCACTTGTCTCACCAGACCTACCTCACTAAGTTGTAGTGATACATATAGCAATGGCTCCTTTTCAACTACTGAACTGTTTTTAGGACCACTGGAAGAAATGACATTGCATCGCATGGACTCTGAGATGTTGTGATCAGTAACGGTTAAGACCCATTTTCTCCTGCGTAGAAGTGGGTCTACAGTACAGTGAGTGTGGATCAAGAGTCTCACTGCATCAAGGGCCTTTGCTTTTGACATTGGGTCCCGAAACAATTCTGCCAACTGAATCTCAATTTCTCATGCATGGTGTGGTCCTTATTGTAGTTATTATAGTATTGGTGGGTTAACTCGCAATTAATCACACTTTTAAAATTCTAATTTAAATCCACTCCAATTGAAGTTAAATTAGATTATCAAATGGCATGACATATTATCATTCATACAAAATGTATGAATGATACATTCATACATACTCATAAGCAAAAACTAGACCAAGTGATCTTGAGAGAGTTATATTGACTCACTCAATGTGGGTTGAATATGAAGCTTAAGGAGTACCACAGATTTGGGAATTGTAAACAGGAATTTAATTAGTACAATTGTAAACCAACAGTTACTACAAGTCTAGTTAAATTCAAATAAGTAGCGCCACAGATTTGGGAATTGTAAACAGGCTGTCACTTACTGCAAGTGTAATTGAATTTAAAGTAATTGGATCCAAAAACAAAATTATTTCTGATATGAATGTTCACATTCTGTGGCAAAACCAAAAAAAAAAAAGCAAAAAGCAAAATCAAAATCAAAGTAAAAAAAAAAAGAGAGAGAACGTGCGTTAATGCGTCAATTTGTATTAATCGCGTTAAAATGAGATTGCGTATCCGCGTAATTAACTTGCCCAGCCCTAGTTGTTACTGTAGGAGTGTCATGCAGAGCCACCTTAATCAATATACTAATAAACACCGGTCGTGCATCTGAGGTATGATGTGGTCTTTATTGTTACGTTGTTACTGTATGAGGGTCATACAGAGCCACAGAATCAACATGCTAATAAACACAGGTCAAACATCCAGTACTTGGCTTGGGAGAAGATGTTATTGCATGTCTGTGCCACATGAGGAACATGACCCACCACATCGGAGAGCGGTTTCTAATGTCCACATGGGCTGAGATAAATGTTGTTCATGTAACGCCCCATCCAATTCACTTGTTTGTTGCTTTTGTTTGGTCTTCTTTAGTGACATATTCATTTCATGACGTTCTTCAGATTTTTGGACCTTTTTGTTATAGTGCTGTGTGATGTGAACCACATGAGGTCATTGCCCTACAGTGCAGTTCGGAGAGAAGCGGGACGTTTGTTAGGAAACATGTTGTGTTGACGAACATATTGGTTAATGATTTATAGAGACTGAACATTGTACACAACACGCTAAATCTTGGGACAGAATATGGCTATGGGTGACTGACCATGTTATGAAGTGGTATGATGAATTCTGGTGTGATCCAGATGCCTCGGACACCAGCCTTCCGAGTTGCACTTGTGACATCATTTACGGTCTCGGAGCACTTATAGCGTTCCCGTTCGTCTTTGTGATTGTTTCATGGAATTGGCTAGTCGTTGTTTATTGTTAACTACATTAGCCTATTAAGCATACCAGCTCGAAAAACAAACACAACTTTACATTGTACTGCACACACAGCAAGACCGTGCAATGCATAAATTGGTGACCGGAATAAAGTAGCAATGTAATCAAGTATGTATGAATGAATCTGTCACCAATTCATTCAAGACAAACGGGAACGCTATAAGTGCTCCGAGACCGGAAATTATGTCACATGTGCAACTCGGAAGGCTGGTGGGTGTCCGAGGCATCTGGATCACACCATAATGCCGCCTTCAAAGCAGCTCGGCGGTTCGGAAGCTCTTACGTGTCTTCACGTAAACATTCCCTTCTTCCGAAATAAGATTGTTCAGGAAACGCCCCACAGAAGTTCGTAGGCTATGACATAAAACCGGAAAAACTGATCGTTCGTGACACTAGACTTCAGGTATGGATCTCTGCAGGGACCTCTTTGCGCTTCTTTGCTGAATCGGATGAATCAGTTATTAGAACTGCTTGCAATGGTTGAACATGAGCGAGAATTTATTTATCAGGTGATTGTTTATCTCTCCGCCTCCCTTTTAGTAGCTGTCCTTTCAACAAGTGTCTTTCCTCTTTTTTTCGCTGTCTTAGCGGTGTTAGTTGTTGGTATCCGGGGAATGGGAAATTTAGGGGCCGTTGATGAAGACATTGCTATTCATTTGTTGTCGCCGTAGTAGTGCAGAACTGTCAGACTGCTAGGCTTGTGAACGCTCACGCAGGGACGCACCAACGTCGTTGCCAAGGTGAACGGACAGTCCCACAGCCAATAAGAACGGAGAATCAGAGCCTCACTCTGATTGATCAAAGTGTACATGAGCGGTGGCAATTTTTGGGGGCGGCACACAGAGGCAGGGGAGAGCAAAGTGATGAGCAGATATTCTCAGAGCACTTCACCTACATACAGCTGACTGGCTATTATGACAGTTTTGCCAAATATTACAGTAAAAAAATTACCCACCCTAGCTTTAAGCACACAATATACATCGTAAGAAAATTAAATGCAGACTTCACATTTAAGAAAGACTACTGGGGGCAGTTAATTTCAACATCAACATCAGTTGAGCCTCTTTTTTTTAACATGTGAATTGGGATTCAAGTGGCCTAAAATATTCCCGTTGGCCAAGTCCGACCTAAGTGATTAGGCCGCTTGTTGTAGTCCAACTAAGGGAAATTGTAGTTCGACTCTAGAGACGCTAGAGGTCAGCAATACTCGCGCAATGACGTCGGTTAGGAAAAGTGGATTCAAATTCATTTTAAGCAGTAATGTATTTTTCTATGTTCGAAAGGAAGCACCTTTTGATCTCTCCTTTACACGATGACGTTTTCCACAAAGGTGAGGTAAAGGAGGAATAAAGGTTAGGAGATTTGACTATTCGTAGAGGCCCCTGGTGTCAGAAGCATCTGGATCACACGATTCTGTCTGCGTGAACACAAGACACCGTGACGAGTCCCTGCGTCACGTCCCAGACTGAGCGTCGAGTTCCGATTGGTCCGTCATGGAATGACGTCTATAAATAAATCCCGCCTCTTCAGATAGACGTGTTAACAGAATCCCTCCTTCGCAGACGGAACCACTTCCACAAGAGGTGGAATTGTACTTTTATATAGTTATCACCATGCATTCAAATCATTCAGTACGGTAATTATTAGAATGAAAGCATAACAATATTTCTGTTTGGAACCAACATCAAACTGGACTGTTGTGGCCGCTTCTGGTTCATCTTTAGGACTGATCCATCTACTTTCCGCCCCTGGAAACGTGACGTAACAGTTCAGTCACTCAGTGCGATAGTAAAGAGACTGTCCGGCGAAACTATATTAACAGAATTTAACAGAATACTCGATTGGTTTCCCTTCAAGTAAATTATTCAGTCAACAGAAGCGACCAAGCTTTGAAGAGTCGGTGGTCGTCAAACCCTTACTGTCTCTTCTGGACCCCCGAGCAGGAATGACCACCGCGCTGCTCCTCAGCCGAAATCTGGCCGCGCTGTGCGTCTCATCCCGTGGGCAACTTTCCGTCAGGAGGGGGTTCTGTTCCGCGTCCCCGTCCAGCCCCGCGCCGAGACCCGGGCACACCACTGGAGCAGGAGGGGAAGCGGAAGCCGGCAGCCACGAGCCAGAGTGGAAGGTGGCTCGAGCATCACAAACTACGGCCAACACAGGACCAGGTACACATCCCCAAAGTGGAAAGACCTACACATTGACATGGAGAAAATGACAAATCTAAGAAATAATTCGTATATTGTAGATATTGTCTGTCTTTAATAAATCCAATTGGAGTGAGAATGTAATTTCAATAGGCTGCATAGGATGTTCGGATGAGAGCATCGTCTTCCAAGCCGCACGTGTTTGCCTCGAGCTGTCATTCAAGCAGGCAGGATGCTGTGTTCTGTGGTCACGCATGTCGCTCTCTGAGCGGATGTTGCCCTCTGGCCAAAGGTTCAACAGGCCGGTTTCTTGTAGTAGCCCGCTCTCACACTGGCACAGGTTTGGTTGCTATTGTAGCTTGAGATGTTTGTTTTTTTTCTAAGGGACAGTGTTGCTGGTAAAACAATGAGTTCAGGCTGAAGGTATATTGATAACCTGCTCAGGGAATCAGCTGAAGGTCATTAAGTCAAAGCTAAATCCATCCAGCAGGAAAGTTGGCGGTAATAAGTTGCTACAGATTTTAGCTTCTCCTGCACACAGAAACATGGCACTATCATGTCATTGTTCCATTTGTATTTCCCTATAGCCCTACAGAGGGAGGACTTTATAATGGAACTTCTTTACTGGCACATGTTATGTAACGGGCCTTAAGAAGTGGCCCACGTGTCACTCTCTCACTCCTGTACTCTCATGCGTGTGCATTATGCCACTGTAAGATTTAAAAGAAGATGTAATGCCACACTGGTGTTCTATTTATACTAAGGTCGATTTCAGCTTATTTTGAATGTTGATTATATTTCAAAACACAGAACCCCGAATGACAGTGAAAAAATATTTTTGAAGGCCTTTCTCAGGAACAAATACAGTCCCAAAACAAAAGTAGCATTTTAATTAAACAAATTCTCTTATTTTTCTATTTCCGGCAGAATAAAAAGTAAAATAAAAAGTTGGCATCAGCTTCTTTATCTTAAATCCACACCCACACAATCCCACCCAGCCACCCCAGCGGAGTGGTCTTGTGATTCACATTCTTCCAGGGTGCTCCATTTCAGGATTCCTAATAAATGACCAGCTAACACAATTTGCCTTCTATTTAAACGCACACAGCCTCCAAACGTCCTACGAATTAGGCTGTGAGTAGTCAGAAAATGTACCCTTCAACACCAGTTGGTACACAAAAGTAGAAATAGTTAGAGAAAAAAACACGGCTGGTATAATTCAAAAAACCCTGAATACTTTCCTAATCAAGGCATGATTCTTATTACAGTCATCTAACTAAATTAGAAGACGTTGGGTAAGCAATTGTGTGTCCCTTCCCCCCACTGAGTAGGTCATCAGTTAAAGGCTGTCTAGGATGTCTCGATACCACCACATGCAGATGGTTCTTACTGTCCACGCACGGGTACACAACTTCACAAGCCAGTAGAGCAGACTGGTGGTGAACACAGCATCCCAGCACATTTCTGCCTTGATTGCAAAGTGGAACCAAGCGAGCGGAGAGAGGAAGAGACACGGATGTTAAGGCAGAGAGCCAAATACAGAAGTGAGCAGAGGAAGAAGCTGGGCCGTCATAAGAGATATTGGGCTGAAGAGGAGATATTAAGCTGAAGCGGCGATATTAGGCTGAGGAGGAGATATTAGGCTGAAGAGGACGTTGGGCGTTGTGTTGAATTAAAGGTGAGCGGGCAAATGTGGGCACAGTCCAAATAATTAGTAGTAACCTATTTAGATCACATGGTGCTGGTCTTGCTTATTTATTTGTTTCATTCAGATTTGTCCTACGACAGGATGCCAGAGAAAAGGACAGGTTGGACAGCTTCTCAAAATTATAATGGAATATAATTTTTCATGGGACATGTAAACGTGTTTTGGGAGAGAGGAGAATTTTGCACAGTGACTGTCGCAGTGCGACAGTCGTATGCTTTGGTCCATGTGCTCATTACATGTTGGTTGATAAGTAACCAATCAGAGGGTCAGTGGTCCTACTGAGATGGCGGCAGCTATATTATTCAGTCTTTATGACTTGGTGGTTCATCAAGTGTTGATACCACAATGCATGTTTTGTGCACTTTACCTCATTAGACCACACAAATCTAAAGCTAGTATCATAACCTCATTGGACTACACGATATTAGAGCTAACATCATGACCTCATTGGACCAAACGATATTAGAGCTAACATCATGTCCTCATTGGACCACACTTTGTAGCACCAGTTCCGACTGGTTTCTAGTGATCAGGACAACAGCATATGGAGGTGTGGTAACTTGAAGAGGCCCTGGTTCCAGGAGACAATGTCCGTTTACCTCATATCTCTGAATAAACCTCTTGTTTTAACTTTGACCCTTCTCAGGCATAGACCTGAATCCAGCCTACACCAGGCATCAACATGACACTTCATCCACACTCGAACATTTTAAGAACGTGTGTGTGTGATAAAGGATTTGTGGCCAACCCCCGTTTGAGAGACGCATGCCGTTTCTTCCTGAGCCCGCCCCCCGTTTGATAGACAACAGGTCTGCTCTTCCTGAGCTCGCCCCCCCAATTGATAGACAACCTGTCCACTCTTCCTTAGCCCCCCTCCGTTTGATAGACAACAGGTCCACTCTTCCTGAGCCCCCCTGTTTGATAGACAACAGGTCCACTCTTCCTGAGCCCCCCTCCGTTTGATAGACAACAGGTCCACTCTTCCTGAGCCCCCCTCTGTTTGATAGACAACAGGTCCACTCTCCCTGAGCCCCCCTCCGTTTGATAGACAACCTGTCCACTCTTCCTGAGCCCCCCTCCGTTTGATAGACAACAGGTCCACTCTTCCTGAGCCCCCCTCCGTTTGATAGACAACAGGTCCACTCTTCCTGAGCCCCCCTCCCCTTCTCTCCTTGTCCAGAGAACAGCAAGCAGCTAGCTCTGCGTCCCTCCAAAGCTGTAGCTCTTTATATTGTCCGGCCCCCCTAGAGGGCTCTCTCCAAAGAATATGTATTGCAATGTTTTGAAATATGATAATCTTTGGGTTATTTTAATGGCTGTTATCAGAGGGTTATCATACTTCAGGTCTGAAGGTAAACATTCTTGTACTCATGGCAACATCCGTACCGTGATACTCATATACACCAGTTGTGTAAATGGAGTCCAGCTCCATCAAAGGGAAAAGAAGACGGGGACCCTGTTGTTCAGTCCTTCAGTATGCGGGCGTCTCCATCGCCTCCATGTGTGTCTTCATGTCCTTCCAGCACACTCTAGTGCTAGCTGACGGAGAGGCTTCTGGATGAGTCCTAGCAGTGAGCTTTGTTCTCTGTGTTCCCTGTTCACTGTACCACATGACACCCCCGCGTGCGCGCGTGTGTGTGTGTGTGTGTGTGTGTGTGGCCCCTCCCTGAACCCTCCCCTGTCTCCTCTACAGGACGTCCCATGGGCTCCATGAGCAGCCGGCCCTTCAGCACCCTGGCCCAGCCGCTCGACGGGGGGCTTCACCGGGACCCCGAGGCGGACCCCCAGGCGGACCCCGAGCAGCTGCTCCGTCAGTGTGAGGAGGCCCTCCGGGGCCGCCCGGCCCGGCCCCGTCGGGAGCTGGTCTCCACCCGCGCCTCGGCCAACTGCTGCCACCACAGCGCCGAGCCCAGGGTCCGCGTGCTGCAGTGGAACGTCCTGGCCCAGGGTGAGGGTGGCTCCCCATCCCTCTGTCTGGATTCACTCTTCACCTCTCCCTCCTTTCCTCCTCTCCTCTGCTCTCCTTCTGTCTGCTTCCCTCCATATTAATGCTGCATTTTATTCATCGTCATCATCATCCATAGAGTCATCGGGACACGCAGACACAACGGTGAAAAGAACGGCGAGCAAGAAACCCTCCTTAGCCCCACTAAAGGGTCCTTCTCTCTCCTCCCCCCCTGCAGCTCTCGGGGAGGGTAAGGACGGCTTTGTGTGCTGCCCGCTGGACGCCCTAGACTGGCGGGAGAGGAAGTACCTGATCCTGGAGGAGATCCTCACCCACCGCCCCGACGTGGTGTGCCTGCAGGAGGTCGACCACTACTACGACACCTTCCTGCCCGTCCTGGGCAGCCTGGGCTACCGGGGCAGCTTCCTGCCCAAGCCCCGCTCGCCCTGCCTGGACGTGGAGCCCAACAACGGGCCTGACGGCTGCGCCCTCTTCTACAGCCACGAGCGCTTCTCCCCGACGGCCACCGACCACTTGCGCCTCTCGGCCATGATGCTGCCCACCAACCAGGTGGCCATCGTGCAGTCGCTGCGCTGCCGCTCCACGGGCCGGGGGCTGTGCGTGGCCGTCACCCACCTGAAGGCCCGCAGCGGCTGGGAGAGGATGCGGAGCGCGCAAGGAACCGACCTGCTGCGGCGCTTGCAGAGGATCGCGTCCCGGGCCGCGGCCTCGGAGGCGGGCGCCCCCGGGGGCAGTGCGGCGGAGCTCCCCCTGGTGGTGTGCGGAGACTTCAACGCCGAGCCCTCGGAGGAAGTGTACCGGCGGTTCCTGGCGTCGTCCCTGCGGCTGGACTCGGCCTACAGGCTCCTGAGCCCCGACGGGCTGACGGAGCCCCCGTACACCACCTGGAAGGTCCGCCCGTCCGGGGAGAGCCGGGGCACGCTGGACTACATCTGGTACAGCCGCGAGTCGCTCAGCGTGGAGACGCTGTTGGACATCCCCAGCGAGGAGCAGATCGGGCCCGGCCGCCTGCCCTCCTACCACTACCCCTCGGACCACCTGTCGCTGCTCTGTGACGTCAGCTTCAGAGAGCTCCCTCATAGGCTGATGTGACCCTGTGTGGGCGGGCTGCTCAGCTAGGGAAATGAGTTTCACTTTCGCTTACCTCGTATTGTTATCCTTAGGAATGAACTTCACTTAACTTACCTCGTATCGTTATCCTTAGGATGAGTTTCACTATTCGTAACGTTATGCTCATTAGTTAAAACGGTTCAAAAGCTTATTTGAGAGGTTGGAATGCAAGTAATTTAGTGTATACAAGACAGCGGGCCACAAATGATGGGAATTGTTTGAAGAAGTTACTTGACACTGGAAAGTAACCGAGTTATTTATTTTCTTTGGACCAGCGTCTGCTCTTTAAAGATATTTTAAAAAATATTTTTCAATATTTAATATTTTTCTACATAATGGTGTTATATTACCGTTGTTTAATTGATTGCTACTTTGTAAAAGTACAAGTTAATTAGGGAATTGTTCCTGTGATCAAATAAACTAACTATATTCATAACTTGTTTGGTGTAAATTATATTGTATTTGATCATTTCAAATATGGTTCCCAAATTTGATCCCCCCCCCCCAAAAAATGTGCGCAACACTTTAGTGTTCTTAGTGTAATAGCATTGAACAGCCTGACACTAGTTTTATGGAACCGTGTTCCTAAATGTTGTTCCATAAGTACATGCTGCGCCAGGCTTACATTGCTTAGTACATGTGAACCAAGAGTACAATAAATCCATTGAGTTTTATTCACTTCTTTTTATAATACATATTTAAGTAAAATCTACATCAATACACTGATAGTACAAGAAAAAAATAGTATATTATTCAAAAAGCGCACAATGTCTAAGTATTTATTCTTTAAGCAGACATCCTTTCACTCCCTTATGTATGGTAAAAAAAATGGACAAGAGAGCAGGGGGGGTGGGGGGGGTTGCTTGAAAGAAAAGCGTAACAACATAGCAATTAGAAGTGTCTGCTGCAATGACACATGCCAGGTGGGTATCAAAAAAAATATTTTTTTCGTTTTTTTTATGTACAACAAAGTCTGCTTGGGCTTCTCATATTTGTTTTTAATTACAAAAGGCATTTGTACAATTAACAATCTAAGGCTGCCCATCAAGGTTGGATGGGATGAGCTCTGAAGCGGACGTAGAAAGAGGGTCCCTTGTTTTCGGCTTTGTTGGGACTTTTGAAGCCCTTCCTGGAGAATTAGGTTTCCAAATAGGATGGCAGAGCTGGGCCAATGGGAGGAGAGGCAGCACTGAGCCCCATGGCCAGCCTGGGCCAATGGGAGGAGGCCCTGAGCCCTGTCCTCAGCCTGGGCCAATGGGGGGAGGCGGCACTGAGCCCTGTTCTCAGCCTGCGCTGGGACGTCCAGCGCACTGTGTGCTGATATCTAGCAGTAGTCCAGAGTCATTTCTCTCTCGCCAAACCCTCCCCGGGCCCTGAGGGGGGGGCCTCTGGACGCCAGGGCCCCAGGGTTTTTGGCATGGAGAGTGGAAGGATGGAGGGTGGCCGGGGGCTGGAGGGGGTAGACTAGGAGGCCTTCGAGTCCTCTGTGGTGGGTGACGCCCCCGTTTCCTGCGGGCCGCTTGCCGTGGCTGGGTCAGTCTGAGGGGCCGGCGCCGGCCCCACCGGTACGGAGACTGCCGCCGGGGCGGGAGACGGGTGGACGGTCGCCGTGACGACGGAGGGAGGCGGCGGCGCCACACGCTGAACGGAGAGCTGAGGGAGCGCCTGGGCCAGGGCGGCCGGCTTGGCCAGGATGAGCTGGGGCCCCTGCCGGCCGGGGGCCAGCTGCAGGGTGCCGACGGCGGCGGGGGCGGCCGCCTTGGGGCCCACCTGTGTCAGGTGGGCCCCGGCGAGCGTCCTGGCCTGGAGGAACTGCGTGAGCTGGCCGGCCGAGTTGGCCTGCATCAGGCTGGCCAACTGGTTGGCCGGGATGGTGATGATGGTGATCTTCTCGCCCGCCTTGGCGCCCGCCGCCGGCAGCACCGAGGGCATGGCCTGGATCACCAGCTTGGGCGGCGGGCCGCCCGACGAGCCCCCCACGGTGAGGGCGCCGCCGGCGGTGGAGGTGGTGGTGAAGATGGGGGAGGAGTTTAACGTGACCTGGCCCAGCGAGTTGGTCATGACCAGGGGCATGGTGCGGATGGACCTGCGGGGGGGGGGGGGGGGGGGAGCACAGAAACACATGAGCCATCAGTCAGAACAGGAAAAAAGACAGGATCCCATTCTTCAGGTGTAGAGACTCTCTCTCAGAGGTCCTTAGGATCATCTCTCTGGTTCTACAGTCGGGTGGTGCACCCACCTGGCCCCGGCGTTGGCGGGGATGACGGTGACGTAGCTGTGCTGGGGCAGACCCACGCCGCTCTGCTCCTGGCCCAGATGGTGAACGGCCATCTGGTGCTCGTTGACCATCACCCCCTCGGCGTCCTCCACCTCCTCCCCGTCGTCGTCGTCGATCACGCGGATGTTCTTGGGCATGTCCTTGAACTGGTAGGCCAGGCGCTGGCCCTCCACCTTGGCCAGTATCCCCCGCTGGTAGTAATACCTGACGGAAAGAAACCACACAGACTGAATACAGAGAGACTGAGGGAAGCCCACTAACGTATAATGCATCGATAATAACAATATAGAACATATAGAACTCAATCAAGATGCTGCAGGACACATAGTCAAGAGTATTGAAATGTGTGCAACTAATTGTGTTGCCAGAGGGTTCTGTCTCCATATGAGCCAACAACAGCTCTGGAGAGCTTAGGACTTTTGTTACTGGGATCTCTCCGGTCTGCCGAGTGGTTCCTCGAGGATAAAAGGGTTGGCACAACATTCATGCCATAATAAAAATTGATTCTGGTATACTAGATAAACCTCAATACCCCCCAATACTATGTGACACTATCAAATAACCAAAAACCAAGGACAGCAAAGCTTGGAGTGCACAATGAAACACAGCTCAATCAACACAGAGACCGTAGTAAGCCTTGAGTCCAAACAACTAAATACCACCCCATTGGTCGTCAGGATCATCACCTGACCAAATGTCTGGCCGATCCTAAACAATACTCTGGGGCCAGCCCTATGTGAGTTGCAGCATGGTTGGTTGGATATACATTATGTATACATCTGTACATATTACCTGAGTGCCCGCCCCATGGTTTCGTAGTTCATGTCGGGCTTGTTCTTGTGTTTCCCCCAAAGCTTGGACACGGCCTTGGAGTCCACCAGCTTGAAGATGCCCTTTTCCCGCTGCATCCACTTGATGTACCTGGGACACGTGTTCTTGTCCTGCAACAGCTCCAGCAGGAACTCCCACAGGTAGGTGGTGTTTCCTGGAATAGCATCAAACAACACTCCTAAAGCCCGCTACACACCAATCCGACTGCCGATCGTCGCCAGAAAAGGCAATCGGACTGATCAGCCGGCTCCCGTCAAAAAAGTGCGAAGAACACACCTGACCGACTAGCGACTTGAGTGTACGTTCTGCGATTGGGCGAGACATAATGTCTCCATAACAGCAGGCGGAAATGACGGACCATCTCCTTGAGCCAAATCACAGAGCATGCTGTCAGCAGTCATTGTTGTCAGCAGAGAGTATTGAGTAGTCAAGAAGGATTGTTGTCATAACTCGCTGAAAAATCAAAAATAATACAATGGCTAGTAATAAGAATAATAAATATAGAGCAATAAATAATATAACTATAATAAACTCACTATCTGGTAGGTTTACCGTTGTCACTTCATGTCTTCTCAATAACTGATTCGCTAGTCAAGATCTAGCCCTCCACCAATCAGATTGGTCAGACTGAACGATTTGGCCATGGCCGATTCGAAAGTGGGAATCGGCGGAAAAAAGAACACAGTTCAAAAGGTGCGGTTAGATGTAAGCGCTATTGGATTCCCTTGTCGACTGCGTCTGCCTATGTATGCGACCATTTCGATCTCGGATCGCACCCGGACCATTTCTGACCTCAGGGCATCTATTCCAGGACGTGTTGGGGTGGATCCATCTTGTCTGTGGTGCACACAGCATTATCGAAGCCCCAGCACAGGTGTGTGAATGGCACACTTTTCAACGGTGGAATAATTTGGGGAGGGGGCTCAACGTTTGCCCGCTCTTTGAACAACTCTAATCAATAACACAACCCTAATGTTCTACAAGTATCTTGTGTCAAATGAAGACGGGATGCAGGCAGTCTCCTTCAGGGGGTTCTCAGCGCACCTTTACTCTCCCGGGGCCTCTTCTTGATCCCCAGCTCAAAGGAACCGTTGGAGGCAGGCTGGTGCGTCTTTGGTTTGCGTCCTCCTGCAGGTGCACAGTCAGTTCATGTTTGTTTACTCCGAGTGCAACAAAATAACCAAAAAGGAAACGTGTGATGGCGGAGGTAACATCAGGGTGAATCTCCAGGACACCAACTCAACTTGATGTGAGCACAGTTGATCAATTCATTCAATTATCTAATTCAGTTTTATGGCCAATTGATACAATATACTGAAAGGGTACGGATATACCTTAGGAAAAATACTGTTTTATAGGGAATCTCAAAACCGTGTCACTAAATGTGTGCTTTTAAGTTTTAGCCTAGATCACGGACGCGTTATCAAACTTTTTTTGGGCAACACGTCCTTAACTTTGGTTTGTGCCAAAACGTGGCCACAGAGAAGAAAATCCCCTTCAACCAGTGAGATGATTGGCTTACTGGTTAACCATTGCAAAATGAGCGACTCGTATTCCAGCAACTCTGAAGAGAGCCCAGTGAACACGGGACACCAGCGTGACTCACCGCCTCTCCTTTTCTTCACCGCTGGCTCGCACTCTGAGGGAACGGGGAAGGAGTCTTCCTCCGCAGGAGCACACTCCGTGGATACCTCCACCACTGTCTCCATCATCACGTCCTCTGAGGAACGACACACACGTCCCATGGTCACACAACCACCCTCTGCATGCCGCGGTCACAGGAC
Organism: Pollachius pollachius; assembly: GCF_949987615.1. Classification (NCBI taxonomy): domain Eukaryota; kingdom Metazoa; phylum Chordata; class Actinopteri; order Gadiformes; family Gadidae; genus Pollachius; species Pollachius pollachius. The sequence continues at coordinate 16,993,552 of NC_136943.1, read as the reverse complement.
CGGGCTGCAGGCGGCACTGAACGTGGAGATGGGGACGGGGACTGACCCGAGTTGCGCTCCGGGTGGAGGCCCAAGCCGGGGGATTCCATGTGGAGCAGAGCCTCGGCCGCCTCGAACGTCTTGTCGAAACACACCATGTCGTGGCCCGACATCTCCACTAGGAAAGCACCGCCAGAAGACATCATGTACTGCACAGAGCTTCAGAACCCTACCGCGCAGAGCTTTAGAACCCTAACCCTACCGCCCAGAGCATTAGAACCCTAACCCTACCGCCCAGAGCTTTAGAACCCTTAAGATTAGAGAGAGATTTACCAGCAGGGGGCGGCATAGCTCCAAAGAAAGTTGACCTTTGGTGTTCTATTATGAAACGCACCCATTACATTGATTGAAATGGGTATTTACTTCATATTTACTGTTTCTAAAATGTGTATGGGCATAGTAACATTTCCCAGGTACAAAAGACACCACCAAGCACAATGGAAACTTTGCATTAACGATAGATTACGTTTTTGCGAAACTGGGTGCTAAAAAATGACGATAAATCTGGGAAGATTTTGCTTTTTGATGTGCATAACACTGTATTTGGCCCCCGATCAAAAGTGGTGCTCAGAGGGGTTATGCTCTCAGAGTCAAATACATCCTTAATAACTCCTCCTGAACACAGTCAAGACTCACCCGTCTCGACCACCTCCGTCACCACCTCCTGCTCATCGGCCACGTCCTGCATCAAGTACGTCTCGTCGTCGTACACCAGCACCTGGGCAGCATAGCACTGCTCCACCTGGGCACTGGGCACCTCCTCCACGATCACCGCCGGGCACTCCTCCTCCTCCTCCTCCACCTCCTGGAACACCATGCCTCCATCATCTCCCTCGACCACCACCTCCTCCTCCTCCTCCTCCTCCTCCTCCTGTCCAGTCACCTCCTCGATCACCACCTCCTCCTCCTGCTGCACCACCTCCTCCTCCTCGCAAGCATACTGGTCACCCTGCTCAGCCAACATCGGGAGGCACAAATCAAATGATCCATGGATCCTTACAGTGTTATCTTATGTTTGCATCCAAAAAATTATCTTAAATCAGCAAACGGGAAAGCAATTTAGAAATGATTTCCAACAACTAGTATTATTCAAATAAAGATCTTCTCATGCATACGGATGGACACGGCCACAGTCACAAAACTCTGAAACTGTTGCTGAGAAAACCGACAGTTTAAGAGTTGTACAAATAGAAGGTGTATTCACACTGTACTGGGTTTTTAAACTTAAATAGTCAAGAGACTTGAAATGATGTAGATAGAATCCAATGGACCCCACCGTAATGGCAGCCCTGAGCTCGATGCCCAAACAGTGTTTTCTCTATATATAGTCTTTGGTGTGAAGAGGAGCTCGGCCTACCTGCTGTGGGTCCTCCATCACGGTGACATATTCAACTATGTTCCCTCCGCTGTCTGACATCACAACAGAAGTCATCACTCATTCCTGCCAAAAACACCAAGGGTCAATAAGTGTAGGGCGATGACAGAATGATGACTTCTCCTATCTGTATTCATACAAATACTAACATATATGGCTCGTTTCAAAAGGTACAAAAAGTAGGATAAAATGAGTCAAGATGCATAATAAACCTCTAGAAGCGCAAGCCAAAGTGTGTAGCGCAGCGTTGTGTGTAGTGTTTGTCCCCTAGTGTACTGTAGGGTACATTAGTGTTGGAGCCTTAGTGTACTGTAGTGGGTATTTGTGTTGGAGCCTTAGTGTACTGTAGTGGGTATTTGTGTTGGAGCCTTAGTGTACTGTAGTGGGTATTAGTCTTGGAGCCTTAGTATACTGTAGTGTACATTCGTGTTGGAACCTTAGTGTACTGTAGTTTATTGCAGTCTTGGAGCCTTAGTGTACTGAACGATGCATTAGTGTTGCAGCCTTAGTGTACTGCAGTGTTGGAGCCTGATGCTGTGTTTACTTTATGTGGCGCTAGCTGAGGCTGAACTTCTTCAACTCAACTCATATCTGCATGATTATCGCAACGTATTACGGTAAGTTACACGCTACTAACACCATATTAAGGTTAAAATGACTTAATGAGAGCATTAAACTCTTAAGTTTAAGTATCAAGGTTCCTCAACGGTAGCGGTCCGTAGCACAGTAGCTCCAGCTAACAAACAAGTAGCTTAGCTTCAGAGATCGCTAACTCTTCCTTCGTGCTACATGTAATCAGCGTGCTACACTTGTCAACAGCGGACAGATACTACTTGTTCTTTAATCCCCCATACCTTTTGAGCTTCTTCAGGATAAACTGTTTCCTTCAGCCGCGTAGCGGGCCCTCCTGGAGCTAATGTTAGCTACCAGAGTCTCCTGGAGCTAATGTTAGCTAATAGAGTTAGCAGGGCCGAGCGCTTCCTTGTGTTGGAATAAACAAGTGATGTCAACATGCAATCACTGAAAACTACATTGAAAATGTATCTTCAACAATGATTACATAAAACACCCAAAGAAAATCAAATTTTAGTTCCATCAATAGTATTTGGATTAATCCTTGTTTCGTTGCTTTCCGGCGCGCCAGCTCTGAGCCGTAGGACCTCCTGCTGCCCTGGGATGACGCATGACGTGATGACGTCATGACGTAGGCTCTGAGCCGTAGGACCTCCTGCTGCCCGCTGGAATGACACATGACGTGATGACGCAACGAAGGGTTCCAGTAACAACAAACCCCCGCGCATGTACCTTTCTATTTTAAATGTGTTATTGAGCGAGCAAATGACCGAATACAATTTTATATTATTTGCATATGGCTTAACACTATGTAGCCCAACTAGATTTGTATTTTTACAATAATTATTTGTACAATTGTTATGTAAAAAAAAACATACCATTATATTCGTTTTACCTTTTTATTCACATTCACATTTAACCTACACAAAAGCTTTCACGATGATCACCTCTGTAAACCATAACAGAAGAAAATGTGCAGAATAGCCATTATTCAATATGCTCCTGTTCCTCATCTTCACTCTTCCTGATCCGTGTTTTAAAGTATAAGCAAACACAAGCAAATGGAGTAATCTGAAGGAAAAGATAGCTGAAAAACATATTTGAAACACACATTTTCAGATCAATACCATATTTAGTTAGCTGTCGAATGTAACATAGCAGGAACTCTACTCCTCAAGCACCTATTCCATTGTTTGACACTAAACACAAACACCTTATAAAGCAACTATTTCATAACATCATCTCCAATTCAAACATTAATTGGCTTACCAGCATCCAATTTTCCTCTTAACCATGAACTGCATTTATTCCTTCCTCAGACAACAAAAAATATTTGCCAATAACAAGGTCTGCATGTATATCCTGGTCAACCCATGCCTACACAAGTTCTCCATTGCTGTGTGTAGAAGTGGCTAATGTCAGTAATGTCCATCAACATTCCGAAACAAGGGCACCTTTCCGTTACAGACCATTTCATTGAACATATGTACCACATTATAAAGCTGAATTAACTACTGGGATTTAACAAAACAATCTTTGAAGAAAAAAGATTTTCTTTGAGGGACTATTTCTCCCATTTATCCCTTCTGTTGAATATCACAAGTGGAGTGTAAGTATCAAGGCCCAAAACTGTTTATCCATTGTGTGAAACATGAAACGTTTTCCATAAGCACAGTAATGTAGGGCTTCAGTATTGGCTGGCATGCAGATACATGAATAATTGTTAAAGTGCCGTTAGGTTACTATTGTCATTTCGATGGCTCATTGTTGCACAATACATTTGGATAAAGTTGCTTGAGCAGTTACTTTGAGTTTTTACAAAAAATAACTTTATATTTTTATTGCAAACACTGTTATTTGAGGTAAGAACATAGGATTGAAAAAGGCACATCCTTTCGGTCATTCTGCACGGAGGGAGTCTTTGTTGATTCATTTACTGTTGGGGAGAAGAAATTGTTAAAAAGCCACGTAATAAACTTGGTTGTGACACCTTAAATGCAATGTGATCCCAGTTAATGCTCCTGATTAAGAAGAGGAAAGCCACAGTACCTCTCGCAAGATCTACTGCATTTGCATCCTTAGAAGCACCCTCTCTTGGCTCTAAAAGACAATGTATGAATACATGTTCAGACATTCCACATTCATTACAAAGCAGTCACTACCAATGCCATGGATTAATCATGGATCAGCAATAATTTAAGTATTTCTGTGGTTAATAAATTCTCCAGATACCTCAGAGGGAGCGTCGTCGTCCGGCCCCGGGATGAGTCTTCCAGTCGCCGGCCCCACACCGAGTACTTTGGGGTTTTTCTCACTCTTGGGCGCTCCCTCCAGTACTACAACGATGTACTCCCTCTTGGGCTCGTTGGCCTGGGTCTCCTCCGGAACGGGTGAGCCAGTATCCCCACCTGGAGCGGACGCGGACACCGGACAAGACGCTTCTGGGGAACCATCTTCCACTGAAGCCTCGGCCTCCGCTGACGCAGCTTCAGCAGCAATGATTTCTAAAGACTGTGTGGCTTCTTCCACTGGGGCAGCTTCAACAGGCGCAGGGGCCTCTTCCACTGGGGCAGCTTCAACAGGCGCAGGGGCCTCTTCCACTGGGGCAGCTTCAACAGGCGCAGGGGCCTCTTCCACTGGGGCAGCTTCAACAGGTGCAGGGGCCTCTTCCACTGGGGCAGGGGCCTCAACTTCCACTGGCGCAGGGGCCTCAACTTCCACTGCCGCAGGGGCCTCAACTTCCACTGGCGCAGGTTCCTCAACTTCCACTGGCGCAGGGCCCTCAACTTCCACTGGCGCAGGGGCCTCAACTTCCACAGGGGTCTCTTCCACTGGCACAGGGGCCTCTTCCACAGCCTCAACGGGCGTAGGGGCCTCTTCCACAGCCTCAACGGGCGTAGGGGCCTCTTCCACAGCCTCAACGGGCACAGGGGCCTCTTCCACAGCCTCAACGGGCACAGGGGCCTCTTCCACAGCCTCAACGGGCACAGGGGCCTCTTCCACAGCCTCAACGGGCACAGGGGCCTCTTCCACAGCCTCAACAGGCACAGGGGCCTCTTCCACAGCCTCAACAGGCACAGGGGCCTCTTCCACAGCCTCAACGGGCACAGGGGCCTCTTCCACAGCCTCAACAGGCGCAGGGGCCTCTTCCACTGGCGCAGCTTTAACAGAGACCGGCTCTTCCACAGGTAGGATTGCGTCGATTACCTCAGCAACCCTTAGTGCCTCAACCGTAGAGGCAGCTGCCAGCACTGCAACACAAAACCCAGCCATTCAAAACATCACAGACTCTCGTCACAACGAATAAAGTGCTACAAGTTTACTATTGTAGATATGAAAGAAATGCATAAATAGTTTAGTTAATACTGCTAATCTACTTATTTTGGATTGGTGAGTGTAGAAACTTTAGACATTTTATAGCAAACAACCAAACATGCTCATAAATTAATGAAATAAAACATTGAGTTAATCATCCTTGAACATGAAACAGCTATTGGAACAATTTCTATAATATGCAATACCTTGAAGATTTAAAGCACCAATACACAGATTGGTGCACGCAGACCAAATTCAGACAAAAAGACTGGAGTAAATCCTTTTCATGTTGATAGAACTTTATTGTATGGCTTAATGAGTAACCTCCCATAGCCCACACCAATTTTAAGCCATTGAGTCTACACATGATTGGAGTTTTGTTCGTTAGCTACTTCCCTGTGCATTATGACAGATCAACAGTTGGAAAAAGTCACACCACTAAATTAAAAGCATGTACACAATCTCAGAGCCATCTTTTAGTTAGTCACAGCCGCATGACTAAAGAAAAATGTACACTCACTGATATATGGCAAAGAAGCACAAAATTATAAATTAAAAATGTACAGTGTCTTTCAAGTCTCGCATAAAGAGAATCCTTATATTGAATAATTGGGTTTGAATAGAATACTAACGCATTTAAAATGAATTGCTCCACCTGCTGCCAATTAATCCTTGTGAACATTGCCTCTGTACCAGTGGACAGGTTAACATTAAGAAGCTGATTAGGGTAATGTAACGCATAAATCAAAGTGGTATTACAGGGTAGCTGGATGAGGAAAGTTTGATAAATGGTAACTGTGGATCTCACCAATAGTGGTTTTACAAGTTGATGAAAACATTGTATTTACCCACTTCCAAGCAGGGGTACATTTGGGACTTCCACATTCCACCACTCTCATACCCAACATAAACACAGCACATGGTCACATTCCAGTCCCTCGCACACTGGTCAGAGACGATGCATTGAATGAGAGAGATGAAACATGGTCAAACTTGGAAGCTAGGACATTTGGCTCTATCCAAAAATAAATATTAGACATCTACAGTGGGGTCAATGTATGCATTTGGGATGGTTTAGTGTCTAGGAGGACTGAGGAGCAGGGGGTAGGGGACGTTACACTGGCTTGGGGGGGGAGGGGTTCTGAAAAGGCTTTAGGAGGGGGACAGCTGTGCCTCCGTGCTCCCCTTCACCCGCGGCTCAGATCTTAGGAGGAATCTGCTTCCTCCACGAGGGGAGCAGCAGCCGTACCGTTGTTCTCCGTCTCGGCCGGCTCAGTCGGCGCCTGGCCAGCCTCCTCCGTCAGCGCCTGGGCCGCCTCCTCCACGGCTTCGGCCACCTGCGCCACCTCCTCTGCCACCGCCTCCACTTCCTGTGCGGCCTCGGCCACCGCCTCCGCAGCCTCTACAACCACCTCGGCGGCTTCGGCGACCACCTCGGCCACCGCCTCCACCACTGCGTCTTCTCCAGGAGCCTCTTCCACCGCCACGTCTACAGGTGCCTCCGCCGCCGCCTCGTCGCCAGCCTCGGCTTCGACCTCAGCGGCTTCTACCTCGGCGGCCTCTTCCTCAGCGACCGCTTCCTCAGCGGCCGCTTCCTCCTCCTCCTCCTCACCTGTAACCAAGGAGACGGCGGAGGGGTTAGTCCTGGTTTGAGTGGAGGTGTTCACATCTCTAGATAATAAAAAAAAAAGGGCCCTGCATGGATATAAAACATGCAATTACATGGCAACTTAAGAGTCAAATCTTAGAATCACAAGCATTGTAATTGAACAGAATCAATCTTAAAAAAGGGAATATCTGAAAATACCAAAGTGAAGCACTAAAACGTTTACTGGCTTATCACATTGCTCCTCATTTTGTAACCACCGCGATCCCGTACATCTTGAGGAAGAGCCGTAGCGCCCGTCACCGAGAGACCTTACCGGCTTTCCCTGTGCGGTGCTCGTCCCAACCGCAGGAGCCCAACACCGCTAGCGTGTCGGACTACAAAAAGGTGCATGCAAACCCAAAGGAGGGAGAGAGGAGAACAGGACAATAGGGAGAAGGGTAGACATTACACTAAAGAAAGGCAGGTTAAAGTGATGGGAGGTGGTGGGGCGGGCATATATTTAGTGTCTTACCATCATTAACATGCGGTCGGTTAATTGTAAACTAGTCAAACAAGTCAGAAGTGAGACGGACATCAAGACAACCCAAGTAGTTTACTTTGTGCAGATTTTAATCCCTCCCAAATACACTGGTTGTTACATTTCAGGCATTAGCAAACCTTTTAGCCATCCAAAGATAGTGCAGACAGTAATTACAGATATTTGTACGTAGCAAGTCCATTCCTCCTATTCCCAGAAGGTGGCTAATGAAAATGTTTGCGTGTGAAGAATCGAATAGAGGAGCAGCAGCACCAAAAGTTCAAAGCAAGGTCACATCTCAGTGGTGAGACGATTTTTTTTGTTCACAGGAAGAGTGAAAAGAGCGATGAAAGGTTGTTCAGTCGCTGGTCCACAAAAAAGCAAAGAGCCAGTTCTAGGAGGGGAAGCCCAAGGGTCCTGGGGACCTTAGAGTTAGCATTAAGCTGGAAAGAGTAAAGAGAGAGAATTAGGGTTTACCAGTAAATTAGACTACACAATGTCATAGTTACTCCAATATCTACCAAAAAGGAAATATGGTTTCAAGACTCATTGAAAATGAGCAGCAGGTGAATTGCAAGACTCATGGAAAATGAGCAGCAGGTGAATCGCAAAGGGGAATTTATTTTTTATTTTTACGGCAAATAACACTTTGACAATAGCACACTACTCAAGAGTCCGTCTGTTATTCTCACTTGGTGCACAGGTTGGGAACATTTGTTTGTATACAAATGTATTCATTTTGGTAATTCAAAAATAATAGATGTCAAGGATAGAAGGGAAGGAGAGATGTGCCCAGGAACAGTACAAAGAATGGGGGCCTAGCTCCCTACTCGCGCCAATTGAGGTCTTTGCAATACAAGGTGAATTCAGGAAAGGCTGAGGAAAACAGGGTTGTCAACGTTCTGCCAGCTCAAATGCAACTATGAAAAAGATTGTTTATCTATTTATAGTCAAGAATACACAAGAGCCATTTGTTAATCTTTTTGTATAGATTTGTTTACATGATGCCTTTGCATGCATTTTCTCAAATTAAAGTCAATAGCTGACCAGTAGAATAAGGTGGGAAACAACCACCTGAATACAAAGATGGTGGCATGAATTTAAACAAATAATAAATTCTGTGCACCATTTGTGTGCACCATTTGGTGATACAAACATTACCATAAACTCATTGCGTTGGAGCACAAGTGGCAAAGAGCAAGAATAAGTGAAAGGATTATTGTAGTGAAACCCACATGACAGATCATACCCCATGCCACCTGTGATTAGTCAGAAGGGAGCCAGGCCATGCTTATGAATGACATCAGCAGAACTCACCTTGACCTGCAAGATAGAAGACAAATAAAATGCTCTCATTAGAAGAGGTAACGTGAACCAAGTTAATACAATGTTACAGTGGTAACCGTGACTTATTGTATGAACAACTGCCAAGTTGCCAGTGTGAATTACTAAAATATATCAGGTACACTCAATATGCCTTACATTCCAACACTCATAATAATGAAGATGTAATGGAATAACAATTAGGGATGGGTCAGAATATTTGATTATTCGTTCCCGATGGTCAAAATCGATTTTTAACATTTGGACCGTTAACATTTTTTCCAAATCAAATATTAAGTTTTTCACAAGCAATAACTTTGTTTCTCTGGTAACCCCTGAGGGTTTGACTAATACCTGGAACAATCATTACCTTCCCGTAATGTTCTTATGCAACGGAAAGGTTGTTCACACCTCCAGTAAATAGGACGGACCTTAGCTACGACTCGGCAACGGGAGGTATTCTAGTCCGCTCAGCTATGACCCAGAGAGCTAACGTTATGCATTGTACATATTTATAATTCAAAATTCGTCCCAGCCTTTATACAACAGATACTCTAGGGTCTATAGCATATAACCGCGTCTGATTATAGTTTAATGAATTTTCCACAATTTACCAGCTCTCGTTTTGAAGACCGAATCAGCGCGCCTTTCGTTTCAATGGGATTCGCGACGGTCTATACTTTTAACATAAAGTGTACATATTTATAATTTGAAATTCGTCCCAGCCTTTATACCACAGATACTATAGGGTCTATTGCATATAACCACGTTTTCTGATTACAGTTTAATGCATTTTTCACAACAGACAATTTGATTGGAACTACTGAGCAGGTAGTTTTTTTTTGCGTTTAAGATATTAAGTGATTTCTGGCTGCCGATGATCCATGGCTGCCTTTACGAATGTCGGCACAAAGCGAATAATCGATTATTCGTTCATACCACCCACTGATTATTCGACCATGAAAAATTTGAGTTATTCACATCCCTAATAACAATCCGAAGTGATGCACTTACAGAAAAGGTGGGATGGGAACAAATGCATGCTATATACTTTGCAGCCTTGTGTGTTAAACACATGTTTTTAGCTGTTAGATATCAGGTCACCTATGTGAATCAAACCTGTTGATGAATCACTTTAAGTAATCTTCATCTCATTGTTAAATGATGAAAGGCTCAATGGACTCAATGTAATGGGTGAGCACGATGTGCAAGTGCTTGAAGTGAAATCTGAAGGTAGTTCATGAGGTCCCAAAGAAAGAGCAGGGTTTCCCACAGCACAGTACAGCTTAGGCGGCTGCCTAAGCAACAGACGCCTGCCGCCTTAACTACGACGTCCCAAAAATAAATAAATATGTAAGGGATAATGTATAGAACGCCGGCCCCCCCCCCCCCCCCGTCTTAAGCATTATTGCTTTAACAAGAAAATAAACCCTTTCTAAACATTTAAGATTTAGTGACTAAAGCTTGTGAAGGCCAACAGGCAAAGGGAAATGTACTTACTCTTTGGCGGCCATGGTTTGGGCACCCAGTCCGTCTTAGGTCTAGCTTGGATCTGTTCCACACGGTCATTGTACCGGGTATGGTCGGTCGACAGGGTGTTGTACACCTGGTGAGAACCCACAACACAAGTACTAACATCAAACTGGACGGAAGCATTCTTATGACCGTCGCTCCTCTACGTTCAGTGTCCCATTTGAAAGTTAGGAGCCATGAGGCTTTAAGAAAGCTAAGCACCACAAGGCTTTAAGAAAGGCACCATATGCAACATAGACATCAATCGTTTTAACTATATACTGTAGTCCAAGTTCAAGATATTGTCGAGTTGTCCCACACTTAAGCCTACCATTTAGAATGCAGTTACTTTGTCATCCTAACACCATTTACTGCCACACCAACGACTAATTTGACATGGTGTAAATTTGTTTCATTCAAAGTTTTATCCCGTTACGGTTAGTCCAGTCTTATTTCGTATTCAAGTCTGACTAATTAGATAGTTAGAGTAGTTAACGTACATTTGTTAGTACCCATACAGCAGAAGCCAATGTTGTGTGGCGAATTTAATTGAGACAGAGGCGTAATCCGCAGTCAAAACAATCAAGCTAAACTAAGTATAAGTTAGCTTGCAAAGTGGACATGAGGCTATTGCTGATCCACTGAACACCGTTACCTTGAATGAAACTAGATTCTTCTTGCATTATCCCAAATGTTTGCGACAATGTTCAACCAAGGACAAAACTTGACAAAAATATATAACAAAGGATTAGTCCTTTTGTGGGGAAATGTTACATACATCTTAATTATATTTTCAAAAGGTGAATGGAAAACGTGGTACTTACATACGCGAGGGAGCCTGCGAACGCTCCACCACATAGCAGAGCGTAGACTATGTTCTCCCCAGAGCCCCCGGGTACAGTGGACATCTGCCGCCGCTGAACAACTACAAGAAATATACACAATTACAAATATTTATCAATAATGCCTTTATGTTTTCCTTTACTGGATCCAACATTTTATTTCCAATTTCAATTGGAAATTATTGTGCCAATAATGATCGGTCGAGAAAATTGGCATGATCATTTACTATGTCAATACACCGTCAACATAAACAGCTGACATATAAAAGTGCTAATTTAACAGAATGACAAGTTGTCATCTAAATGTAATGTGACCAATCACATCATGACAAAAGACTAGCGCATCTATACGAAGACCATTCAGGCCTCCCAGTGTTTCTCTTTTAGACAAAAAGGGTAGCTATATGTGTGGCAGTAGAAAGACACCCAACAAGATATGTTTACAAGTGCCACAACACAACAAGCATTAGCTTGAGAAGGGGGGGGAAGGTGAAGACTTAACGCTGGCTTATGACCCCTCCCTTCCTGACTGGCTGCAGCAAGAGATTTAGCTGGCCAAAAATATGCATGCTGGCGTGTCAAATACAAGCCCGTATACCAAGTCTCCACAATGGATTTGGTAGAACCAGACCTTTAGATTGTTAGATATTTACTTGTTGCCTTGTATCTTCAGCTGCCGTAGTTGAAGCGGAGGCACATTTCTAAATAAATCGGGTATTTTCAGTACTATACTTCTGAACGGGCATTTCCACATAGCAGCTTTTACTACAGAGGGCAACCTTAGTCCTGTTAATGCCACCATTATGCAGTCAACTCTGAAAACACAGTTTACGCTTACGGTATAACCAACACAGAGTTGACATTTACTAGATGGTCTCCACACTGTGGGCAGTATGGATTATTTATCTTGGGGTCACAGGTCAGAACACCGTTTACTGGAGGCACAGAGGGACACAATTTTTTTGTTTCTGACAAATGACTTATTTTGGGTCACAAGCTAGTCAGACTACCAACTCAAGTATCAATAGATATTTAGTCTGGCGCTTGAACAATTTCATTAAATAATTGATCAATTCAGGTTAATTCCTTATTCAAGGGTGTACATCAAGAAACTGCTAAAGAAATGCTATTCTTTAGTTATGGAATATATGACAATATATATCGTAAAACACATTTCTTTCATCTATTGACAAGGGTCTAGGTTGGATAAGGGTTGATTGGTGTATCTTAACAGGATTACCTCATGTCCCCGCCCCCCTCTCTCATTAAGCAGTCCACTATTGGACAAAATGAAATAAAAGGGGCAGGAGGTTCATGCGAAGTACCAAGTCATGTTGGAGACAATAAAGAGGTTAAAGCTAGAACTTAAGCAAGGTTCTTCCAATCTTTATGTAGTTCCTGATAAGAGTAAAGTTCAGCTTATCCACTGGTGTAGCGCGGGGTCATGTTGCTCTGGCCCCTGTTCTTCTTGAGAGCTGTGCTATAGTAGACGCTCAAAACGCACAGCACATAACAGGAATGCCTTCCTCTGACGCAGCAGTCCTTTACATCGAGACCCCGTCACGCACCACGTGACGAAGCTCCCTCCATGGAGATGAAGGTCAAGCTTAACGCATTTCTCTGTAAATGTATTACAAAGTATTGTCCCAAATTAGGATGGGATGCAATGTTGGATGCGCTTGTTTCCATTTTGTAATAACGTTTGGGATGCTTGGGTGGTTCAGTCATTTAAAATAGCGATGCTTCAATGCGACCCGCAGTGAAGAACCAGAAACCCAATGAAGATCACAAGAGGACGTTTATAACGAGTTGGATGGCATTGCCTTCATACAGCCACGTCGTTTTTGTACATGCCGTGCACACATTTCAAACAGCTAAACCAATAAGTCAGTAGAGATGTAATACATCTGCATATTCATTATATTTGATATGGTAGGTATAGCCCTAGAACTCCATCTCGAATTAAATTGCAAAATCCAGAAATAAAATTTGACCTTCAGGTGCCTTAATCTACGACCGGCTGCATCTCTCTGGATTCATGTATGAACACATCTTGCATAATAGTACAAAATGTTCTAGCAGGCCTCTGGTGGATTGCGAATCCCAGCCGGTCGCCATGATGGAATAATGTACGGACCCTATGCGTCTCAGGACCGGGGTCCAGCACATACCATACCCAATTCAACGTCTGGACGTCAGTCCTTACCGTCCTTTGGGCCCCTGAAGGCTGCCCTCCGCACCAAGGGCCCGCACCTCTGCCAGGCTGCTCTGCAGGAAAACATCGCTGTTGCAGGGATGCGGCTAGTACAGATGGGAGATGATGGTGTCTCGCAAAACGCGTAATGAATGACTGGGAGGACTGGAGCAGCGCTCACTAATGGTCTGACCGCGTGGACTGTAGAGACTTGACTGTCCTCCTGCCGACTGTTGCGCAACATAGGTGCGCACGCTACGATCCCGCCCCCTTTGACGTCACAGGTCATTTAACTAAAGGTAATGATAACATGAGATATAACTACATGTTTACATTTAGGGCATTTAGCGGACGCTTTTATACAAAGCGACTTATATCAAGTACATTTGTCAGAAGAAAGAGAAGCAACAATATATCGCTGTCGGTGCAGTAAGGATGCACTTACAGTTACCTATTCCCCTTATTCAATAGATATAGGCAGAATAAGACAAAGATAGGTAGGAAAGGACAAAGATAGGTAGGATGAGTGTCTAAAGAAGACATTTGCACAATGCATATTCAACGAAAAATAAAGAGAACAAAAACTATATGCATACTGTCAATAAACGTACATTTTGTGTTGTTATTGTGTACATTGTTACTCAATAGGGGGGGGGGGGGGAAGAAGAGACAGAATATCAATATCATTTCTCGGACTCAAAGTTCAGAGCACCCAAAAAGTAATCTGAATAATTAATCATTGTTTTTTGCTGTTTATTCTGTCTTTATGGCTATTTAATCTATTTATTCTTCCTGACTTTGAAATTGGTTTACTTAAAAAAACATTTCACGAAATAAAAAATATCTTGAATGATGAACATGAACAAAAAATCATTTACTTTTAAACAGGAAACATTTAGTAAAGAGTACATCGATTGTTATGGTTCAATTTTGATACAGCCACCATACTTTCCTTTTAGAAATAGGCTAGATAGAGTCGGCTATACAAACATACAAGTCATTGTCTCTTCAAAAGTTCTTTATTGATGATTGTGAACCAGATTTACGGCATCAATTCAATTAGATTTGTGTACATATTATAATAAATAATATTTAGTATATTTTTATGTTGTTTGTTTAACACCTAACAGGAGTACAAACAATAATAATAACGTCACAGTGTATGTGGAACATTTTATTAGAGTCTTGATTTAGAATGAGATACAAGGAGGTCCCGGGAGACAGCGGCACATCGTGCATCCTACAGGACAGACTGCAGCCGCAAGGACAGAGCATCCTGTGTAGTGATGGGAGAGATTTTTTTTCTTAGATAAAAAAAATACAAAAAAACACTTGTGAAGTCGTTACAGTATCATGTAAATATGATCTAATTTAGGGGAACACTTACTTTATTCCAAGCCATTCCTAACTTTGTACTCATTCATATCAGTGCTGTGCTGCTTGAAGAGCTATGAGGGTCAACAAGTAGAGAGATGCTGTTAAACACATAACAGAAAACACCTGGACACCACATCATTCCAAGTTCACACCAGGACATGATCCAGATCATTCCAAGTTCACACCTGCTTTGTTCTACAGACAGCTTCTAACAACAAAAAAACCAACAGACTGTATTAAATAGGTATTAATAAGGTTTACAACAGACTGTATTAAATAGGTACAAGTAAGGTTTACAACAGACTGTATTACGGATTAATACGTTTTACAACAGCCTGTATTAAATAGGTACTAGTAAGGTTTACAAAAGATGGTGTTAAATATGTATTAATAAGGTTAACAACAGCCTGTATTAAATATGTATTAATAAGGATTTCAGACTGTAGGAGGTATAAATACGGTAATATGAATAATGTAATATGATTACGGTCAAATGAATAAGGGTTAATACGTTAATATGAATGAGGGTTGATTCGGTAACTTGGATAGGGGTTATTACGGTTATATGAATAAAGATAATACGACATAAATAAGAGTTAATGAGGTAATGTGAATAAGGTTTAGAAACTGTATGAGGTAAGGCGGTAAGATGAATAAGGTTAATATGGTAATGTGAATAAGGTTACCAGGCCCCAGAGGAACGCAGCCGTCCCGAAGGAGAGTCCCACCCGCAGCCAGTTGGGATGGACCGTATCTGGTTTGGAGGCTGTGAACATAGACCTGCTCCCGACTGCACCAACAAAGAATCATTTTGATTAATACATAATAACAATAAGATAATACATTATCCATTACATCTAGGAAATATATATGCTAGTATGAATCCATAATACAGACTTTGTGGTGGCTAACAGTGCTATGCTATTGCTAAGCAAAGGTCAAGCCTTACAATCAATGAGGGCATCTTACTCATTTTATCTAACTATAACCAGAGGCCATTCTATTCAATAATGATTAAGTACTGCTAAAGGATGAACCTACCTTTACTGACAGTACGAGACAATAGGTTGCTGAGAGTCATGTTTGCTACAGGACGTCTGGATACTGCGATCGTAACAATCGGCGGTTGATTACAAATCCTGGCAGCCCTGGTCTGACGACAGAAGATCACAGATAGCATGATGGCATAGAACACAATATCTTAATTCGTTATTTGTAACTGAAAGCTGCACAGTCTAGAGACTTCAGGATGAAAACTATATTATTTATTTATTCAGGTTGAGCAAATAAAAGTGAATTAGTTGACGATGATGTCGTCAACGACCTGCTCTAACGTTATTGAAACGTAACGTCGATCCCTTTTAATAATATTCCCTGTACTTTTGCGGTTCTAAATATTAATTCTTACAAATATCAGAAGCTCCGGTCCTGTTGCGTTCACTGGTGTGTGTGATGGACCTATTAAAGAATGTGTGCGTGTGTGTGTATGTGTTTACTGTTTTAACACGCAGGGCCCTTTGACCCGGAGGAGAAGCGGCCATCTTGCTGAGGGGGCCTCGGCTGTCACCACGTGAGACCCAGGACCCGCCAGAGACCGGGACCAGCCCTACCCCGAACCCCACCGACTCAGGAGGCCGTTCGTATGCCCAGCTCCAAAGGAGTCGCAGGACGACACGATGCCCGCCATCACCTTACCACCGAAGGAGAACGCTCTCTTCAAGAGGATCCTGGTAGGCTGGACGCCTCAGTGTGCTAATGCTCATGATGAAGCTAATGCTTAAGCTAGTGGCCCGAGAAGCCGCTACTTCTAGCATACACCACGCATCTTGTCTCTTGGGAAAATGATATTTATTTAGTACGTCAACTTTTAAGGCTTCAGTTTCTCCTTTAATCTCTCCAGAGCAGGTAGTGACGTGGTCTGCCAGCCTCGACAGCACCTATCATGGGTCCTGGACAGCACCTAGCACGGGTCCTGGACAGCACCTAGCACGGGTCCTGGACAGGACCTAGCATGGTGTCTGGACAGGACCTAGCATGGTGTCTGGACAGGACCTAGCATGGTGTCTGGACAGGACCTAGCATGGTGTCTGGACAGGACCTAGCATGGTGTCTGGACAGGACTTAGCATGGTGTCTGGACAGGACCTGTCCAGGAGGTCCTGCTCCTCATTTAGATGAGAAGGCTGGTGGGAGAAGTCAGGCTCTCTCCTCTGTGTGGGGTTAAAAGATCACCAAGTCAGACCCCCTGGCATAAAGTCATCGACATTTAGGTGACAGTAAATTAAGTTTGAATCCCAGCAACATCACAACTCCTTACTACCGAGTAGAGCTAGTTAACACTAGTAAACACTCACTAGTATTGTTTGTTGATGTCTCAATTGTTGTGTTAAAGTTATTCCACTTTGCAGGCGAAGTAAGCTGAGCTGTGCTAGGCACTGGTAGCACTGGGATACATCAGCCACACTTTAAGTGTGAATTGGTTTATTCGAAGTATTGGTCTATGTATTTGGGCACTGGACGTGCTCAGTAGAGGCAGTCATCACTTTTGATCCGAGGTGGCTGGCAGCTAATTTTAGCACTTGGCAAAATACTTTGCTGACTTGTGCGGTTTGTACTTTTTCGTGTTTACATGGTGGTTTTGATATCCTTGAATAGTATACAATGTTTGGTATCATTACCTGCTATGAATAGTTATGTTTTGTGAATATATATATATATCCTAGTTCATTAGTAACACACTTAGTTCTTTAGTAACAGAAAGACTCTGTCATAGCTCAACGCAGGGCCACAAGCTGAAGCTGTCAAACTGCTGCTGAATGTCAATACTTGGGTTGGATGTTTTAGCCTGCTGGTGTTCAAGGAATGCATCCGTCAATCAGCTTTTAGATTTAATACAATTTATTTGTTTACACCTTGCGTTTGTGATGCAACACGGATGTTCTGAGATCACTGGCTCATCATCAGCCATTCGTAACGGAAAACTTGGGTCTTAATATAGTTTCTGGTCATTGGCCCCTTTAACATAGTATTTTGCAAGTTTTGCTGTTATACTTGCTCTATAAATAGCTGTTCAAAGCTGTTATCAAAATTTATCAGCCAAATCAATTCACCATATGGACTTGTGTTTGTTCTACAAGATGCAGAGGGCTATGGATGTGAATCAGACCTGAAAGGCTGTTGGTTCCTCATGATGCTGAGAGCTATGGATGTGAATCAGACCTGAAAGGCTGTTGGTTCCTCATGATGCTGAGAGCTATGGATGTGAATCAGACCTGAAAGGCTGTTGGTTCCACACCACCAAAGTGATGGAGCGTGTGGCCCTAGCCTGAAACCTTTTTTCTCTTTTATGCTGCAGAGATGTTATGAACACAAGCAATACAGAAATGGACTGAAGTTCTGTAAACAGATCCTATCCAACCCCAAGTTTTCGGAACATGGAGGTAAGTCAACTCTGATACAACACATACTTCTCTATGTATTATTTACGATCCATCTATGTATTGGTATAATGTGACTTTATATTTCGGACAATATGCAAACCTATCTAATGGTTGGTTGTTAAATTTAAGCAATGAAGTCTGACATTTCCATGTTTTCTTCCACCATTCGTGTCCCTGGTTTGATCAGAAACCCTGGCAATGAAGGGTCTGACCATGAACTGTTTAGGCAAGAAGGAGGATGCCTATGACCTCGTGAGAAGAGGTCTACGCAATGACCTCAAAAGCCATGTCTGTATCCTTTTCAGGTCAATGCATTCAGCCCTAATTCTAAAAGGTGTATGATAATTGGCAACAAGGACTTTCTTTACAAGTGTGAACCAGGGGTCAGCCTACAGCCAGGAGTTGACGTGTTTACAAGTGGCACAATTACCAAGAACACAAGAATCAAAAGCCTACATATTTCTAACGAGGATCGCTTTATAAAACTTCACCATTTTCAGTTTTGCTGACAATAAGAAGGATCGTCATAATCCCAAAAGTTCACAACTGATGAGTGGAACGTGCCCAAACATAGTCTTAGCAGCCCTTTGGACCCGAGGTGATGTTACACGTTGTCTCCTTAACGGCACTGCTGCCAGGTTGGCACGTGTACGGGCTGCTGCAGCGCTCGGACAAGAAGTACGACGAGGCCATAAAGTGCTACCGGAACGCCCTGAAGTGGGACAAAGACAACCTGCAGATCCTGCGGGACCTCTCGCTGCTGCAGGTCCAGATGAGAGACCTGGAGGGCTACCGGGTGAGAAGCATTGTCCTGTAAAGACGAAGTAAAACACAATAAGATGTAAGATGTACAATCCCTTGTGCTGTATAAGGGATTGTGTCATTATCCCTCGATGACCTTGAGTGAATGTCCATATCCTTACAGGAGACCCGTTACCAACTATTGCAGCTCCGCCCAGCCCAGCGGGCCTCCTGGATCGGTTACGCCGTCGCCTATCATCTGTTGGAGGACTTTGAAATGGCAGCTAAGATCGTGGAGGAGTTCCGCAAAACACAACAGGTCAGACATACTGGCGTAATCCGCCCGTATCCCTGGTGAGATGGTAGCACTGAAAACTGCTCTGGTGAGGTTGTTGTTGTCTTACAGTTCTTATTGTGTGTGTGTGTGTCTATGGCCAGACCTCTCTAGACAAGGTGGACTATGAGTACAGTGAGCTGCTGCTCTACCAGAACCAGGTACTGCGGGAGGCCTGTCTCTACAAGGAGGCCCTGGAGCATCTCAACAGCTACGAGAAGCAGATCTGTGACAAGATGGCCGTGGAGGAGATCCGAGGTGCGCCTGCCGTCTGGCCCCTTGATGGGGTTTTTTTCGCCGGCTCTTGGGCCTCATGTGACCGTCTCTCCCCTTCTGGCTCCCTCAGGAGAACTGCTGCTGAAACTGGAGCGAGCGGACGAAGCCTCCCAGGTCTACCGGAGACTCCAGGAGAGGAACCCCGAGAACTGGGCCTACTACCACGGCCTGGAGAACGCCCTGAAGCCAAGTAATCAGAGCTCACCGTGTTGGACCCAATGTGCTGGACGATGGCAGAGCTCATCCTTTGTCCAATGGGACACCTCTTCATGTTGAGGGCTTCAACATGACCTTGGCTTAATGTGGCTCTTCAGCACTGTGATTGTGGTTTGTTAACTCCCATGTATCCGTTGAACCCCAGGAAATGTAGAGGAGCGTCAGAAGCTTTATGAGGAGACGTGGGCCAAGTTCCCCAAAGGCCTGGTGCCCAGGCGGCTGCCACTCACCTTCCTCACAGGTAACGGCAGGATGCACTGACTCCCTCCTGACTCTTTGAGGAGGGGACACCAGGTTGCAGCACCATGCAGTCAAACGTGTTTCCATTACTATCGATGCATACAATACTGATGAATACTATGATCATGGTATGTTTTTAAGTGTAGTACAGTGGTTCTCAAACTATGGTACGCGCACCACTGCACACTACCACATACAAAACGTGCTGTTTAGTGGTGCCATAAATAATAAAAAAAAAAACTTAATTTGACAATACAATAATAACAATAATTTGAAAATACAAATGGAAATACATTAACCATGAGATCATTTAAAATGGGGTTTAAAAACGTTGTGCCTTTCCTGTAAAAAAATGTTGTGTGAATATCAGTGTGCTTAATAGACCACTACGATTACAAGCTAAACTGACGGCAAGATATAAGTTCTAAAATTCAAAAATACTGTGATCGTGGCTCCAAGGGGAAACTATTTGAAAGTGATGTGCAGACATGAAATAATTTCGAGCAGAACTGTAAAAAACGGTGACAGTGAACCGAGCACAGGTGGTATGTGGTGATGTTCTCTGAAATTAAACCATCGCATCTTAAACATCATCTTACAAACGAACACGGAGCCCTCTCATTAGTCTTATAATTTTATAACAATGATTAGGCTTTTTCAAAAAGGGTTGTTGGCGTACAATCGTTAAATGTGCCTCCTGCCTGAGCTGTGTGTAGCTGAATAGGGCCGCAGGCCTACACATGTATCATGTTATACTTTATAACATCGGCCATAATGGTGGTACTTGGGGCGACAAATATTTTCTGAGGTGGTACGCGATATAAAAAGCTGTGTGTAGCTGAATAGGGCCGCAGGCCTACGCTACTGTATTAGCGTAGGCTAATACAGTATATATTTTCTAACATTTTTCATAGTGGTGGTACTTGGGAAACAAAAATTTTCTTAGGTGGCTCACTGGATAAAAAGTTTGAGAACCACTGGTATAGTTTACTCGAGTGGTCAATCTCTCTTTAATCCAAATTCAATCTCATTCTTTATTATCTTTAATATTCAAATTATATTTGAATACTGTATGCTAAAATTCGGCCTTATATCAATATATAATATGAACCTATACACTATACAGGCTTATGCATTGCTAATGCCAAAATCCGCATGTGGTTGTTAACAATATGTCCACTTGAGGGCATTCTACGAGCAAACATTTCTTTCTTGCAAAGTAAATAATAATATTGGGTACAGAATCAGATCGCATGTTGTACGGTCCTTTCACATTGATCGTGATTTGCTTTGAGATTATTCAGGCTTTCATGCAAGGAGGATTAGGTTGCCTTTTTAATGAAGTGTTTTGGGCGTGTGTTGGGCAGGGGAGAAATTCAGTGAATGCCTGGACTACTACCTGAGGATGAACTTAAGTAAAGGCTGCCCGCCGCTCTTCACCACCCTGAAGTCCCTCTACACGGACACGGCCAAGGTACACGCTGAAAGATGAGCCAACCAAAGGTCACTGTTGAAAGATGTACGAAATGACCTGGTTGCCTCCCTTGATTCAGGTTGCCATCATTGAAGAGCTGGTAGTTGGATATGAAACCTGTTTGAAGAACTGTCGGATGTTTAGTCAACATGGTGAGTGCTGCTTACTAACCTCACAAATTACGGAAATGTCGGTGACATGAGCACTGTATTGTTCCTGTTTTTATCACAGCTAACCAGTTTTCTTCATTGGGTTTTCCTGCCCACACTGTGTATATATATATGTATGTATCACTTTTAAATCGCAATTTCGCAGATCATTCAAGACTATTCACATTTGCCGTCAACATCTGGAAAAATTGTTGCAAACCAACTTATTGTTTTCAATAGGTCCACATTATTGACATCCTTGTATCATGATGACTGTCATGTCCTACCTGCAGATGAAGGCAAGGTGGAGCCCCCCACCACGCTGCTCTGGGTGCAGTATTTCCTGGCGCAGCACTTTGACTTCATCGGGCAGCAGAGCCGAGGACTGGACTACATCAACACGGCCATCGACAGCACACCCACGCTGATCGAGCTCTTCCTGGTCAAGGCCAAGATCTACAAGGTTGGTACGCGTTTCTGATGCAAAAAGGAATGGACGGCATCCCCGAAAGGGTGGGGGGGGGGGGGGGGGCTCCTAAAAGGGGTTGAGACGTTGTGCTGTGCAGCACGCAGGGAACATCAAGGAGGCGGCCCGCTGGATGGACG
Source organism: Pollachius pollachius (assembly GCF_949987615.1). Taxonomy (NCBI): domain Eukaryota; kingdom Metazoa; phylum Chordata; class Actinopteri; order Gadiformes; family Gadidae; genus Pollachius; species Pollachius pollachius. The sequence goes on along the minus strand of NC_136943.1, from coordinate 16,971,401 downwards.
AGGCCCAGGCCCTGGACACCGCCGACCGCTTCATCAACTCCAAGTGTGCCAAGTACATGCTGAAGGCGGGCCTGGTCAAGGAGGCGGAGGACATGTGCTCCAAGTTCACCAGGGTGGGTTTGTGGAGCGACGTCCAGACCAGCATGTGAAGGCCAACGGTGCCTGAAGACCGCCTGCTCATCTGTGGTGCGTTTCAGGAGGGCACCTCTGCGGTGGAGAACCTGAACGAGATGCAGTGCATGTGGTTCCAGACGGAGTGCGCCCTTGCCTACAAATCCATGAACAAGTTTGGAGAGGCGCTCAAGAAGTGCCATGAGATCGAAAGGGTAAGCCTTTCAGTCCAAGACAAATTCTCCTCACTCCTTTTGCAGGGACGACGACCGTGAACCTTTCCTAAGGATAACCTAAGTTGTCACGGTAGTTCATTCAAAAGGTTGTTTGTAATTATGATCCGTTTACAATTAATAATTGTTTTTTCATGCCATTCATACATTATATAATTATGAATTGATATAGCGGTAGCAATAATCTGTGAGCACAGAACTGATGAGCCAGACTCAACGGCAGTTTGCTTGACTAAAGTACCTACTGCTGTCCCTGCAGCACTTTGTGGAGATCACAGACGACCAGTTTGACTTCCACACGTACTGCATGCGTAAGATGACGCTGCGCTCCTACGTGGACCTGCTGAAGCTGGAGGATGTCCTGCGGCAGCACCCCTTCTACTACAAGGCGGCCCGCAGCGCCATTCACATCTATCTGGAGCTGCACGACCGGCCGCTGGCCGACGACAGCAAGGAAAGCCAGGCAGACGCCGGTGAGGAAGGATCATTAGAGAGGGATTAGGACTGGGATCAATAGAGGGCCTGAAAGAGGGGGATCACTGGTGGGAGAGGGATTACTAGTGGTCTGAGAGAGAGGGTTCACTAGAGGGTTTAGGGGAGAGAGGGGTCACTAGTGGGTCTGTGAGAGAGGGTTCAATAGAGGGTTTGGGAGAGAGGGGTCACTAGAGGGTCTGTGAGAGGGAGGGATCACTAGTGGGTCTGTGAGAGGGAGGGATCACTAGTGGGTCTGTGAGAGGGAGGGATCACTAGTGGGTCTGTGAGAGGGAGGGATCAATAGTGGGTCTGAGAGAGAGGGATCACTAGTGGGTCTGTGAGAGAGGGATCACTAGTGGGTCTGAGAGAGAGGGATCACTAGTGGGTCTGAGAGAGGGATCACTAGTGGGTCTGAGAGAGGGATCACTAGTGGGTCTGAGAGAGAGGGATCACTAGTGGGTCTGTGAGAGGGAGGGATCACTAGTGGGTCTGTGAGAGAGGGATCACTAGTGGGTCTGTGAGAGAGGGATCACTAGTGGGTCTGAGAGAGAGGGATCACTAGTGGGTCTGAGAGAGAGGGATCACTAGTGGGTCTGAGAGAGGGATCACTAGTGGGTCTGAGAGAGAGGGATCACTAGTGGGTCTGAGAGAGAGGGATCACTAGTGGGTCTGAGAGAGAGGGATCACTAGTGGGTCTGAGAGAGAGGGATCACTAGTGGGTCTGAGAGAGGTTCATGGAGTGCTTTATTCGTTCTCAGAATTTTAAGAAAATTGAGAATATAAAAAAGAAATAGAAGTAGAAATACATTAACATGTGAAAGCACAAAGAATATGCTTATATTAAAAGCATTTCGGAAACTACGCCTAAAAACAAATGCATGTAAATAATATACACAATAAATATATATACACAAATCATAATCCATATAACACAAAATGTTTGAATTTGCACAAAGGAAAAAGCTTCATGAACATATGATTCGTACCCTTGATTCAGAGAACCTGACGGACAAGGAGCTGAAGAAGATGAGGAACAAGCAGCGGCGAGCACAGAAGAAAGCCCAGCTGGAGGAGGAGAAGAAGAACGCAGAGAAGGAGAAGCAGCTCAAGAACCAGAAGAAGAAGAAGGAAGACGACGATGAAGAGATCGGCGGGCCCAAGGAGGAGCTCATACCCGACAAACTGGCCAAGGTAGACGTCTGATCGGTCAACGGCCGCTGCTTTAGCTTTCTTCTGCTCCCCCGCCTTACGTGTGTGTGTGTGTGTGTGTATGTGTGTGTGTGTGTGTGTGTGTGTGTGTGTGTGTGTGTGTGTGTGTGTGTGTGTGTGTGTGTGTTCAGGTGGAGAGTCCTTTGGAGGAGGCGGTGAAGTTCCTGATCCCTCTGAAGACTCTGGTACGGAACAAGATTGAAACTCATCTCCTGGCATTTGAGATCTACTTCAGGAAAGGTAGGGAACCAGAATGACCAGCTTGCATGTCCACCCTCTGATAGCCCTGGGCCTCTTCCTATGCAACCCATGTCTAGATCGATGTCTATTAATAGTAATCTACAGGTTATCCTCAATTCTACCGCTCGCTGGCATCCTCGTTGACGTGCTCGCGTAACAGTCCGTCCTCCGCTGGTCCACAATCAGCGCTTTCTCCGCCTCTCCGCGACCACCACGCGTTGCTCTGTTATAGTTGTTACCGCTTCGGCTCGGCGCTGCTCTCGATCAGGGCCAACAGTTACTCCTGTTGGTATGGTGCGGCTCGTGATCGGGTCCAATGGTTCCAACAGTTATTCCCGTTTCATAGTTAAGGGGAACATTTGAAAAAAACTGCTTGTTTGTCAACAACGGAGAATGGCCATAGATCAGCAGCAATGTAAACACCAATAGACTTGGTTATGGCATTTCCCCGTTCTGAATTCCCAGACAGCGGTTGCTGAAATAGTGTCGTGAGCTGTGTTTGCACAGCTTGTTTTTTTTTTCACAGCAAAGGTGATAGTTATACCTGGATGGTGCCTTTTCAAATGCGTGTGCATGTTAAAGTGCTGTACGTAGACACGGAGAGCCTGTCGGAGACCCTCTCTGTAGCTTACGTGCGCATCTAATATTTTTTTAACTATCCATCGACGCAACGGAGATGGCAAGGGCTGCTATTGGTCCTCAAACAAAATCATTTCCGGAATCACGTCTCCGGTTTGACTTTGTACCTTATTTACTTTGTACATTGTTTACTTGGCATTTTAAGGACCAATAAAACACTGAATAAGATTTGAAAAGCTTTGGATTTTATTTACAACACTACTTACATGGTTTGTAGTCAACGTATAAAATCGATCAGGCGGCGAGTTGCATTGCGTATCAGACATTCCGACGGAGAACTGCGAATGCTCGAGGGGTCTCCGTAGTTACGGAGTCGGATTACGGAGTTGGAGTAGTATACTTTGGCTAAGCGGTCCGGTGGGAACTCCAACCTCAAGTTTTAAATTCCGCATCACAAAACAAGCCTTTACATTCGCCATATTAAAGCTATGTACACCACATCACGCACCGTGGTCCACCTCTGTAACCACCCAGTAGTGCCTGTACTGTGACGGTTCGGTACACATGTGTATCGTTACACCCCTAATAGAAATATGACATAATTATAAAGGAAAGATGTTACCCTTAATGTCATTCTGTGCCACGGCTTTCAGGAGTGTGGGCTGCAGAGCAATGGCCGAATGTCATGTTCAGATTGTTCATAATGCTTAAATCGGGATTCAAACTCTCAACCTAAGGATCACCAGTACAATGCATTATCCCTTTGAGCCGCTGACATTCCTGAACTGTATGAAGCCTCATTCACATCGTGAAAATGTCTATTGATAAGCACACAACATCAAGAAAACCCCAAGCACACATTTCACAAGATAATTAAGGGCTTTCTCAAGAGTACAGATCTGAAAATGTGGACTGTTAATGGTATCCACCTAATGATAGTCGTATGGTAGTTAAACAATAACAAAATGGTCTTATAGGAAAAATGGACTGAGACTGTGGACGTTTGGATTTTCTATGAAATTGTGGAAAAGTAAAACAATTTAGAGCAGAAGACCAGGATGAAAAAGATGCATCTGATTTTAGTGATTAATATGCTGAAAGAATTTTGAGTCCAGGTCAATCTGGTGAGGAGAAATAAGGCTAGTTCATATTTTTTAAAATAGCGCCACCTTTGGGTGCAGTACCACAATTTGGTTATATGGGTATTGGTATCCACCTGAGGATAGGTTGTATTTGTTTTCTTTTTTTATTCAATAACGAAATGGTCATAAGAAAAATGGGCTAACTGCTCCAACTTTATTGGGCAATATTTATCAAATGGAACTAAATAAAATAAATTATATTTGATAACTTTGAGGCTTGGTCTAAAGATTTTATTTTGCGATTTTGGTGAATATTTAATTTTTTTAAAATCTTTTTTATCATGTTTGGCATTTCAATGAAATTGTGGGAAAAATAAACATTTTTAAGGCGTATTAGGAGGGCCATAATGATGCATCTGATTCTAAAGATTAATATGATGAAAGAATTGAGTCCAGGTCAATCTGGTGATGAGAAATAAGCCTAATATATGTTTTTTTACAATAGCGCCACCTTTGGGTGTAGTACCAAAGAATTGTGTTTATGGGTAGTGGGGGTTATTGGTAACCACACCTGAAAATTTCAAGAGTTTCCGACCTACGGTATAGGCTACAGTATGACTGACAGAATTTGGGGGAAAAAATGGTACAGAAACAATAGGGGACAAAGCAGCTTGGACCCCTAAAAAAAAAGAAGCAAAATACATGCAGACATGCAATATAAAAGCAAAACAAAAATGGTATGAACAACACCAGAACAACAACCCATACTTCCGCCGTGCGCCACGTGCAGAAAGAGAGAGGACTTACTCAAGAAACTGAACTCTTCACTTCTCTTATTGTTTGAACCCTTTAATCACCACATGAAATGCAACGGCTGGATCATAAAATGCAGTTCTGATAGTTTTCCCCTTGTCCTGCTCTCCTGGTTCCAGAGAAATATCTGCTGATGCTGCAGTCTGTGAAGAGGGCCGTGGCCATCGACCCCTTGGACCCCTGGCTCCACCAGTGTTTAGTGCGCTTCTTCAAAGGAGGTGAGCCCAGCGTCGGTCGAGACCTACGGAAAGGCAGTTCATCTCTGGACCACTTAAACCATGGGACTGTATAAGAGCGCTAACTGAATGATTAGGAAGGTAGCGCGTGTACTCACCTGACAGCCATACAAACCCTGTGTTTACGCTAGGCCTCTCTTCCTAGAAACATTTAAAAGAAGACCTGCTTGCCAACTCCTGGCAGACACTGCCCAGATACTAAAACGGCCAGTAAGGGGAACTGGTGCAGTAGCAAGCCTTTAACCCTTCAATAGATTAGATAGATTTTGAGCCCATCTTTACATTGTATCCTATGACCAGGATCAAGCCACAAGCATGGCTCCCACAACATCACTCTCTACAATAAGCTGTGTGTAATGTGTTCCTCTCCCTGGATCCAGTGAGCGAGAGCAGCGCCCTGCCCGAGCCGGTGCGGACGGTGCTGAGGCAGGAGATCTCTCGGCTGTTTGGGGACAGCGACCCCAAGAGCTTCAACAAGAAGTACCTGAGCAGACACTCCAGCTCCATCCCCCAGCGGCTGGCCGGTGAGACCCTCCGCCGGTGTCCCAACATGTCTCCTCAAAGCGCTGCACTTTTATCCGACTTCTGAATTCTCTTTTGTTTCTGTGCCCAGCCGCTAAGATGATGGTGTACCTAGAGCCGTCTTCGGACACGATGGCCTGCGAGCTTGCCACCGCCATGGATGATTCGCTCACAGGCCGCAGTATTCAGGTACATCCCACACCTGGTCAAGTCTTACTGTTCAGAAAATGTCATTTTACCAAAAGACGGGGAAAAAGGTTTTATGCTAGCTTGAGCTGGTGTTTACCTTTTTCAAACAAAGATTGATTATCTGACTCGAACATTTCGACGGGATATTCCCATAATTCACATGGGCCTCAACAGGTCATCCTCCGTGTGGACCCATTAGACCTTAATATTCCTTTAATCCATGAGAATAACATCCGCGCCGTTTGAGAGGGAATATAGCTAAAGAAATCTACCTGGAGTTAGGAGTTAACATCACAGCCCTTTGAGAGGGAATACAGCTACGGAAATCTACCAGGAATTAGGGAATTCCATGACTACCAAAATGTCACACCCTTTGTCATGTTTCCGCTTCACAGCCTCTACCTCTGTTTATAAGCCATGTGTAACGCAGACGATACCGCCATCGTCTGACCGTGCATCACATGGTTTACTGGCTCAAGACCAGTAGCTAGTTACGGGCCTAATTACCATTTTCTTTAGCCGTCATTAGACGTGTTCAGATATACAAACCAGGCCAGTGACATGTGGTTAATGTAGGTCAGGAACTGGTTAATGAGAGTCCTAAACCAGTTAATAATGGCTCCAGAACAGGTTAATGACTCCTGAACAGATTAATAATGGCTCCTGGGAACATGTTAATAATGGCTCCTGGACCGGTTGGTTATGACTCCTGACCCGGTTAGTAAGGACTCCTGACCCGGTTAGTAAGGACTCCTGACCCAGTTAGTAAGGACTCATCAACCGGTTAATTAGTATTGACTCCGGTCCAGGTTAATTAGTAATGACTCCGGAACAGGTTAATTAGTAATGACTCCGGAACAGGTAAATTAGTAATGACTCCGGACCAGGTTGATTAGTAATGACTCCGGACCAGGTTCATTAGTAATGACTCCGGACCAGGTTGATTGTAATGACTCCGGACCAGGTTGATTGTAATGACTCCGGACCAGGTTGATTGTAATGACTCCGGACCAGGTTGATTGTAATGACTCCGGACCAGGTTGATTGTAATGACTCCGGACCAGGTTCATTAGTAATGACTCCGGACCAGGTTCATTAGTAATGACTCCGGACCAGGTTCATTAGTAATGACTCCAGACCAGGTTGATTGTAATGACTCCGGACCAGGTTGATTGTAATGACTCCGGACCAGGTTCATTAGTAATGACTCCAGACCAGGTTGATTGTAATGACTCCGGACCAGGTTGATTGTAATGGCCAGGTTAATAAAGGCCCCTGGGCGTGTCCTGCTGCAGGTGTGCTCGGAGGTCCTAGAGGCCCTGCACGGGGGCCAGCTGGGGGGCGAGGGCCACCCCAAGGCGGCGGAGGCGTACCGCGCCGCCTGCCACGCCTTGTTCCCACACACCCTCGCCTTCATGGAGGCGGACTACCAGGACAACAGCAGCGCCAACGGAGACCTGTCGGCCGGGGAGCAGGACGACATGGCCCACGAGATGTGAGGAGGGAGGGAGGGAGGAGAGCGCGGACAGACGCACACGCCACACCACGCCACACCACACCACACCACACCACACACACACAGAAACGCAGACGCCCCCTGCCAGACGTCTGCCGAGCGGCCGGCCATGTTCCTTGGATCCCTTCCACCGTCAGCTCAGCCGTTTGACCCGCCCCACTGCACTGACGCGAACGGACTGACCATGCTACAAAGATATGAGGCCCATTTTACTTTTTTTAAGAAAAAAACAAACAACAAAAAAGGGCTCCCCCTTTCCTCTGTGGGGAGTGGAGAGCGGTGTTGGGGTCAGCGCTGAGCCTAACCCGGGGGAGCGTGGGGAGTTAAGGGTGGAACGGTGTTGGGGTTAGTGCCGACTGACCCGGGTAGACTATGGGGGGGGGGGGAGAAGTGGACTCTGACTGGAGGTTTCTGTAAAACACAGTTTAGATCTTTTTCTAGCGCTCCTGTGTTTCACAAAATGTCCTTGTAGGTACGTCTGCTTCTCACATTTTTAAAAAAAGGTAATTTATATCTTACAAAACTGACAAAATGAATTAAATAAAAGCAGCATTTGCGTAACCTTATACCAATTGTATTCGTGTTTAAATTGCGAGTAACTCACGGATAATGGGTTATCTCTTTGAGTCCAGATGTAAAACTACTCCCAAGTCTCAAAAAAGAAAAGGAAAACTTTAATTAATTTTTTAATATTTTATTTCAGGTACAAAAGGCTTCCTGGTAAGTAAGGGAATAACGCTGCAGCTTGCAAATGGGTAACCCTTTAGTCTGAGACAGCATCTCCTCCTTCAGAGTTTAGACATGAGCGCGACGCCGGCCTCCTCCTCACGCTGGGAGCTCAGGAAGGTGTGGTCGAGGTTCAGGTAGCTGGTGAGGAACTCTGGGAAATCCCTCTTTAGCACCACCTCTAGGAACATCTCTGCGGCGGTCTGCAACCTCTCCGCAGCACTAAAGCACATGAGGGCGATGTCATCAGATCACTAGGCTACAGGAATATAGAGCCATACACTTAGCTGTGTGGTTAGCCACGCTTATGATGCTACGCTCATTCTCCGACTTACTAGAACCAAGCTTGTGCTTTTCGGCCTGGGCGTCAGCATTGTGTGTGTGTGTGTGTGTGAAGGCCCTCGTCCTACCTAACGGTTTGACAGGCGGTGACCTCCGTCAGCTCCTTCATGACCTCCTTGGTGAGCTGCACCACCAGGTTCCGGGACACCACCCTCTGGCTGTCCTCCAGCTGGGCTTGGTGGAGGATCCACTGCCACACCTGACACAACTCATTCGGTTATATGGGGTAATACTCACACAGCGATGGGGATAATACTCACACAGTGATGGGGATAATACTCACACAGTGATGGGGATAATACTCAGTGATATGGGGATAATACTCACACAGTGATGGGGATAATACTCACACAGTGGTATGGGGATAATACTCACAGTGGTATGGGGATAATACTCACACAGTGATGGGGATAATACTCACACTCAGTGGTATGGAGATAATACTCACACTCAGTGGTATGGAGATATTTTATATTCTAATGCATCATCCCTAAATGTGCACATAGGGTTGAACAATGTTGAGCAAATCCTGTGATGCTTATAAATATATGGTTAAAGATAATGAAGCCTGCTATATCGGGTAAGAAAAGGGCTTTTTCCTCAGACCACCTGTGATCTGGAGATTTCTGCTGTGGCAGAGTCTTCGACCTGGCCTCTGTAGAAGAAATGGCCTTTCCCTGAGGAAGATGGGATAGACGTAGAGTTAGGAGCAGAGGTAGTTAATCTCTGGACCATTTCAACCATGGGGCCGTATAAGAGTACACACTTAATACTTAGGAAAGTAGCGTGTGTGCTCACCTGACAGCCAAGCATGAATAAATAGGATGCCCACACCAATGTTATACTTTAAGCCATGAAGGGTGACTCCCCCCTGTTGAGAAATAAAAACACAACCTCAATCCATGCTGATCATAATAAGAAGCCCAAATTTACTGTGATTGTAACAATGTTTCTGAACGCTTTCTTCTGACCCCAGTCTCCCTAAAGATGTACCGGTCCTCTATGTGACCCAGGAGATCACATAGAGGATCACATGCACAGCCCAGTGGGTTCCGGAGTCTGCATATACGTCCCATCTCCTAAAGTGCATTCAGCCAAAACCAGAATAGAAATGCACAAGCCTCAAACATTGTTGACCTAGTAAGTATCTAGCTCCCGGTTGGGAATGCCCCCTAACCCCAGGGGTCTAGCACCCACCGCAGGCATGCACAGCAGGTCCTCAGGCGTCACCGTGACGTCCTCTCGAACCCGGTGCAGCTGGTTCTCTCCTCCGGTGTGCTGCTGGAACAGCTGGCGGAGGGGGACAGAGGGGTCGGCATTAGTATGGCTGCCGAGAGCGGCTACCAGACCACGGCCTGAGACAGCCCACTGCTCACCTTCTGCATGGGCTCTATCAGCTTCAGGTCGTACACCATGAAGCCGTCCACGCCAGCCTGGATCTCCAGCAGCTTCAGCCTGAGGATATGAGGGAACATTATTGGACCTCCAGGATTAACTTGTTGACGTTTTTCTTTTTCGATTGAGCCATTTGTGGCTAATTAAGTAATTAATATGATGAAGTTAATGTGTCCATACGGAATGCATGAGCATAATTCAATTTCAAATGTGTTGTATCATACCGCTGTCTAGTTGCAAAGACGCCCAAAACATCACAGACTAGCAGGTTGAGAATAACATGAGGCCACACTGACCCGCAGGTTGATAACATGAGGCCACACTGACCAGCAGGTTGATAACATGAGGCCACACTGACCAGCAGGTTGATAACATGAGGCCACACTGACCAGCAGGTTGATAACATGAGGCCACACTGACCAGCAGGTTGATAACATGAGGCCACACTGACCAGCAGGTTGATAACATGAGGCCACACTGACCAGCAGGTTGATAACATGAGGCCACACTGACCAGCAGGTTGATAACATGAGGCCACACTGACCAGCAGGTTGATAACATGAGGCCACACTGACCAGCAGGTTGATAACATGAGGCCACACTGACTAGCAGGTTAATGAACGCTAGCTGTAGTGGTGGCACCTTGTGACGTTAGCCAGCACGGTGCGGTGGGCCGGGCCGTCCCGGGCCGGGGGCAGCAGGGGGGCGGCCATGCCCCCGGTGGCCAGGGCCCCGCGGCGGTGGCAGGTCTGCACCAGGAGGTTCATGTAGCTGCGGAGGAAACGCTTCTCCATGTTGACGTACTTACTGCGGTCAGGGAGGAGGAAGGCCTCCCTGTGTCCTGTAGGGGACAGAACCACAGCCCATTGCCACACCAGCATAGAACCACACCCCACTGACTCACCAGCATAGAACCACACCCCACTGACTCACCAGCATAGAACCACACCCCACTGACTCACCAGCATAGAACCACACCCCACTGACTCATAGAACCACACCCCACTGACTCATAGAACCACACCCCACTGACTCATAGAACCACACCCCACTGACTCACCAGCATAGAACCACACCCCACTGACTCATAGAACCACACCCCACTGACTCAGAACCACACCCCACTGACTCACCAGCATAGAACCACACCCCATTGACTCATAGAACCACACCCCACTGACTCACCAGCATAGAACCACACCCCACTGACTCACCAGCATAGAACCACACCACTGACTCATAGAACCACACCCTACTTACTCCTCAACATAGAACCACAACCCGCATTGGCATTTTACAAAGATTGGTATTTTTTTCCGTTACAACCAAACAACCAAAAAAGAGAAAAGGTAAGGTATTTATAAATGCAAATAGCTCTTAAAAATATACATTAACTGTCTTGACGATGGAGGGAACTTGTCAGATATGGTTATACTCGCATTAGTCATCAGGCCCGCTGCGATTACAGACAGAAACATGCACACAGAACACTGACCGAACTTATTGACGAAGGAGGCCGAATAGTCCCAGATGCCGCAGTTGAGACCGGCAGAGTGTTCCCGGAGCTCGTAGAGGATCTCCTCCATTTCGAACGTGGCCAGGACGTTCTCGATGAGCACGGTGGCCTTGATGCTTCCACGGGGTAGCTGTAGCTGTAAACACATCCCTCAGTACAACCATAATACGACTCATACTAGAGAACCTAATAATGACTACAATGGTGCTTATATTTATATAGTATATATACAGAAATACAATCTGTACCGTACACCAATGGTGCATTTACTTGTATCTTGTATCAACAGTAAAAAATAAAAGATAATATAAACTGAAGGTATATATATCTAAAGAAATGCTAGTGTGTTCAATATTGGAGTTAGTTCAATTAATTGATGATGAAATGGATATAAACCTGATGTTGTGCCCAAAGGAATATGTTATTCCATAATCTTGCTTCCATGAAACTCTCTACCTGAAAACAAAGGTGGAAAGGAGAGGGATGATGGAAGATGGATGGAAAAGCATTTCAATAGAGAAGGATGATTTGAATGAACCTTATGTAAAGCTTCAGAGTGTAGTGGTAATAGTGTGTGTGTTATACTTTGGACAGGTAGAAGAAGGGTCCACTCTCGCTGTCGTAAAGAGCCTTTCCACAGTGAAACATCAGGAGTCCAAAGTCAAACAGAGGACCAGGAACCTCTCTACCGTTCACCTGGAGACAGAGAGCTAAACTAACTCATCACGTCACTTAACCTGGAGACAAAGAGCTAAACTAACTCATCACATCACTTAACCTGGAGACGAAGAGCTAAACTAACTCATCACCTCACTTAACCTGGAGACAAAGAGCTAAACTAACTCATCACCTCACTTAACCTGGAGACAAAGAGCTAAACTAACTCATCACATCACTAAACCTGGAGACAAAGAGCTAAACTAACTCATCACATCACTTAACCTGGAGACAAAGAGCTAAAATAAGCTAAACTATTTTTATTCACTACGTTCTATTTAAAGGGCTGTATAACACTAAAGTAAAACAAACGATTGCCCCAAAGTTTATTACAACTACTGTTTCTAATTGGTTCAGTAGAACATGTCAGAGGACATCACGTGTTGATCAGGGCTAACTGAAACCCTTCATGGTTGCCCTTTCTCACTGAACCATCTTTAAATATTTTGCAGTGGTGCCCACGACATTGCTGCCAGAGGATCTGAGGCTAACAAATAATATATAATATATAATCATATTCAAGAGAACCGGACTGAAGCCTAACTACCAGCATGTTGTGCTCCACCATATTCCACGCTCGGGGGCGGAGCATGAGCACCGGAACCTTGGGTAGGGCTGGGATGCCTGCAACAGACATGAGGAGGCTCAGACCCTTCACATGGGGGACAAGCTCTCACCGTGGTTATCAACGTTGTTTGAACAGGATGTTCTCGTACTAGCAGGAAATCAGCCTGCAATGGCGTAACATTCACTCATCAACTTACCGGGGAATTTGTTGTGTACCACTTTGCATACATTATTAATGCCTTTAATTTGGTTGTAAAATGTTGGGCAGTTTCCATCATCAAAGTCAATCTGCCAGAAAAGCAAAGAAAATAGAATGTTCAGAAGTGGGATTCATTTAAAAATGGTTGTTTTTCGTAAAACAAACTACACCTTTTGCATCGCTGATACATTAAAGCTTCTGCTGAATAAACGGAGAACGGGGACAATGTCTTCCTGGAGTCCTGAGTCTAGAGAACCCTCCTGCTGCCACCAGCCCCCACCTCCACTGCTCTCACCTGCAGGCCCTGCGCCGGAGACTGCAGGGCTCTCAGGAGACGCTCCGTGTCACACGGGGCCATGTCCCCTACGTCCACGTGTCTCCTCTGCAGCCGCCGTGGCACCGGCAGAACCATCCAGGACGGGTCGTCCCGGATGCGGCTCGTGGCCCGAGAGAAGACGGGCAGGTCGCCAGACGTGTCCAGGTGGACCTTCCTGGAGACCCTGAGCTGCAGCACCTGAACCCCACGGGCCGGAGAGCAGGGCGGAGTTCCACATCAGCAGAACAGACAGAAGCAGACGGAATCAATATCAGAAGTAGTAATTACTTTTTAATGTTAAAAGTCCTCTTTTTTTTTTTAAATGAACTCAAGTTCGTGACCATTACCCTCCTGATGACAGGCCATTATCCTCCTGATGACCATTACCCTCCTAATGGTCATTATCCTCCTGATGACAGGCCATTATCCTCCTAATGGTAATTATCCTCCTGATGGCCAATTCCCTCCTAATGGTCATTATCCTCCTGATGACCATTACCCTCCTGATGGTAATTATCCTCCTGATGACCATTTCCCTCCTAATGGCCAGTATCCTCCTGATGACCATTAGCCTCCTGGTGACGGACCATAACCCTCCTGATGACCATTACCCTTCTGATAACAGACCATTACCCTCCTGATTACCATAACCCTCCTGCTCAACATTACCCTCCTGATGACCATTACCCTCCTGATGACAGATCATTACCCTCCTGATGACCATTACCCTCTGATGACAGATCATTACCCTCCTGATGACCATTACCCTCCTGATGATAGATCATTACCCTCCTGATTACCATAACCCTTCTGATAACAGACCATTACCCTCCTGATGACCATTACCCTCCTGATGATAGATCATTACCCTCCTCATTACCATAACCCTCTGATGACAGATCATTACCCTCCTGATGACCATTACCCTCCTGATGATAGATCATTACCCTCCTGATTACCATAACCCTCCTGATGACCATAACCCTCCTGAAGGCCATTACCCCCCTAATGGCCATGACCCTCCTGATGACATTACCCTCCTGATGACCATTGCTTTCCTGAAGAACCTTACCCTCCTGATGACTTGCCATTACCCACCAGCATCTGTTCTGAAGAAGGGCTGGAGCAGCATGAACAATAAACAGAGATGATTTTGCCACCAACCCACTTGCCCTTGGCATCAGCAACTAAATGGATGCAATTGAAGTATGCAGCATAACAATAAAGCAATTCCAACTAGCTATTCCATACATAGTTTCAATTCATCTTCCTTTTGTTTGCCTTTTACCTTACGCAGGACTGTAAGACAACGTACCAAAGGATACCGTTACCAAACCACCATCTGTCACAATATTAGTAGCAGTCTGTCCACCTGGTCAAGGAGATAAATTCACCCAACGGGCCCCAGCTGGGCCTCTTGAGCCTACAGCAACTGTACCAAACCTTGGACTTTTACTATCAATTATTAAGCACTGGTGCTGATACAAGAGGGAAAAGGCCATGGGGGTCTGTCCCAAAAGACACACAGACAAAATCTGAAGCCCTACTCAGAAATGAGATTGAAACCCTTAAAGAAACTGAGACTATACTCTTCATTATCTTGCTTCCTCCTTTAAACTAGGTTAGCTCAATTTACTAACAGTGTATTTTACTATTTGTGGAGGTTTGTCAGCGAGTCAGACTGATTGGACTCTAGGGCCAGGTGAGGCTGCATGACGTTTGTGGTTAAACCAGCCATCACCATGCACACTCAGGGAGATCTCCTGCGCGGCACATGGAGCACCAGCTCATGGATTATTGTCTTTCCAACCAGCCGTGAGGAGTCCAGTAAAGGCCACCATGTAGCATCATCATGGTTATATTATTATTGTATGTCATTGCTATCTATTGATTGGTCCTAACCTGATCCACCTCATTGTCAAACTCGGACACCAGCTGATGGACGAAGAGCAAGGAGGCTGGTGTGAAGAGGGTTCCATACTCTTCCTCAAGGCCTTTGGGAGACGGAGACAGCTCCATTCCTACGGGGACCTGTATGAATGTGTATAAGCACATACTTGGATAAAATCTTCAATGTGTAAAATGATCTACCATTACAGTTTTGGTCATACATCTGGAGCTAACAAACCAGCCAGCAATATCTTCTAATTGTTAGGGTGACGTTGTGGTAAACATGTAGCCTGATATTGATTTAGTAAAGTCCTCACACCTCCCATTAGTATGCACTCTGATATATAATAACGTGTTAATATGCTCCATACATTATAATGAAATATAAATATAGAACAGCAAAACTGAAGAAATTACTGGTAGCATATAATGATGCGTTTAGGATCCTCCTTAAACTTCCAAGATGGACAAGTGAAAGCTCTTTGTTCGTGACTTGTAATGTCACCATGCTGTGTTGAGGAATTTTATGTACAAATTTATTTGTCATCTTTTACAGCCACTAAACAAATTAATAATTGCGCTCACTGACACTAAACAGTGATACAAGGTACTCCTCTGGGTTGTGGAAACACTGGAATTGATGTTTGCATGTATTTTAATCAATGTTGACCTTGTATTTTAATCTATGTTGACCTTGTATTTTTATTGTCTTTATACGGAACTTTGAGTCTGGAATAAACTATTCATTCATTCAATAACTGGCCTATAAATATAATGGGGTGAAAAGATATCTAACTAGCAATTCCTATCTATACTATGTTATTTGTCTTTTTTTTTTTTTTTAAATAATGTAGATCCAGAATCAAATGTAGTGCATGAGAGAGAGGCTACTTACGGACATGTCGACCTGTGTCCTGTGCGCATGAAGAAACTCGGACTTTGGTTATTGGACGTCATTCACTGTTTGAACAGGAAAGGTCTGCATAGTGCTTGAGTTTAAAGTACATCTTAAATTGTTTGGACTCCAGTATGCTACAAGTTGTAGTCCTTTAAATTACATATTACGTAGTTCTACATACAATTATTATTTATTTTAGTTGTGACATTCTTTTTTTGTGTGGCGCATACATGCGTTCCTGGGGTGGCGTCCAACTCGGGGTGGCGTCCAACTCGTCCAAATCGGACGCCACCCTTCCGAGTTGCACATTTCTTTTGCCTTCTGAGACGTCATTTCCGGTCCCGGAGCATTTATAGCGTTCCCGTTCGTCTTTGTGATTGTGTCATGAAATTGGCTAGCCGTTGTTTATTGTTAGATACATTACTCTTTAGCAAACCAGCCCGAAAACAAACAACACAACTTTACATTGTATTACACGCACAGCAAGACCGTGCAATGCATAAATTGGTGACCGGAATAAATTAGCAATTTAATCAAGTGTGTAAGTGTTTAAAATCTACATTAAATGACCAATGTTGTACAACTACAAAGAAAATAAATCTCTTCACGGGCGCAGCCATTTTTGTTGAGAGCGTCATCACTGCCCTCGTGCCGCCTTCAAAGCAGATCTGAGGTTCGGAAGGTTTTACGTGTCTTTACGTAAACCTTCCCTTTTTCCGAAATAAGAGTGTTCAGGAAACGTTCGTAGGCTATGACATAAAACCGGAAAAACAGGTTGTTCGTGAGACTAGACTTCATAACAAGTATAAATGCCCGCAGGGTCCTCTTTGCGCTTCTTTGCTGAATCAGATGAATCACTTATTAGAACTGATTGCGATGGTTGAACATGAGCGAGAATTTATCAGGTGATGTTTATAATTGTAATCTAGATCCTGAACGCGTCCTTTACGCACATATGACGCCGAGGATGCGCTCCGTGGTTGGGCTTTGGTCTCGCGATATCTCCACGACTCCGTAACGCATTACGTGGCTTCAAATCAGAGTATAAGGTGTGTATGTTGATCGCTGCTGATGCTGCGAAGAAATAAGGGGTACTTTGGGTTTGACGATCATCATGTAATAACAATTGGCAATAAGCGTGAGCCGGGACATAGTATCCATGTTACACGGGAGGGACAGTGTTGGATCAGTCATCGTCCCACCAGCAGCAGCTCTATTTGCTTACGCCTTCGTCTTGGACGTATTCCGGTTAGATAGTAGGTGATATTTGGTCAATCTAGTCGACAACGGCATTTATCGTTGCCAACCGGTTTATCCCGAGTAGATAGATATAACTTGAACTTGAACTATATACATACATGTATATAAATAAATAAATATATATATATATATATATATTTATACCATGGCCGGGGTGGAGCCAGCTGGATTCCCAAGCTCTCTTTCCAGCACGACTCTTCCTCCTCCGCGCACTCGGATCTTTAAAATCATAGTGATCGGGGACTCTGGAGTTGGAAAGACGTGTCTCACCTATCGGTTTTGTGCCGGCAAGTTTCCAGAGAAGACCGAGGCAACGATTGGCGTGGATTTCAGGGAACGTCTCATCGACATTGATGGCGAGAAAATCAAGGTGCGGGGTGACCCAACACTCGCCTATATCCCATGTACTTCCGTTTGTACCATTTATGGGGATTACCATAAGTTAAACTTATTCATACTCCAGGTCGTTTAATGTTGTAGTAGCCTCTGTGACCCATCGCCAGCACACGAATGGATCTTTTACATCTCAGCATACTCTCTCTCCCCGTTTTTCTTCATCTCATTCCTCCGTCCTCAGATCCAGCTGTGGGACACAGCAGGTCAGGAGCGCTTCAGGAAGTCCATGGTGCAGCACTACTACCGCAACGTGCACGCCGTGGTGTTTGTGTACGACGTGACCAGCGCCAGCAGCTTCCGGGGCCTCCCCTCCTGGATCGAGGAGTGCAAGCAGCACTCCCTGGGCACCGAGGTGCCGCGCATCCTGGTGGGCAACAAGTGTGACCTGCAGGAGTCGGTCCAGGTGGGCACCGACGTGGCGCAGCAGTTCGCCGACTCCCACTCCATGCCGCTCTTTGAAACGTCGGCCAAGAGCCCGGGCTCTAAAGGGGGGGGCGACGGGGCCAGCGACCGCGGGAGCAGTGACCACGTGGAAGCCATTTTCATGACCGTGGCGCACAAGTTGAAGTCCCAGAAACCTTTGATGCTGAGCCAGCCATCTGGCACAGCGGCCGGCGGCGGGACGGTCCACCTGTACAGGGGAAGGGACGAGGGGGGAGACGGGGCCAGAGGCTGGGCCTGCAGCAGCTGCTGAGAGCCCCGGGCCTGGAGGTCAGAGGGGACCTCTGCTGAAAGACGACGAGGATTACAGAGAGGAGAAGCTGAGGGGGATTACACCTGGATGGGGAGGCTCTCTCTTCCGACTTTCAACCAAAACACATCTAGCCACAAGCGCCGAGTGTATTCGAAGAGTACAGTATTCAGTGCAGAAGAGTCATCTTAAATGAACATGAACCAACGTTTAAGAGGTAGTGCTAATTTATTGTCCCAATCATTTCCTTGATATGTTCTTCACAGCATAACTGCGGTGATATTTTGTTATTGTATATTTGTATACATACAATCTACAAAATGAAACAATCTACATAATGGAAAAGGGCATCTTTAATTCTCCATTTATTTGATATTCAATGAATTGGCATCCTCACTGACAATATAGAAGTAGCCATGCAGAGTATCAAACCTAGCAGCCTGCCAATGTGACTCACGGTAGCTCACCTTGTTGCCCTTACGCACACATACTGCTCTACCCCTCAATCAGAGAAGAAAACAAATCAGTTTAATGAGCACTAACGCTTCAATTGTTGCTTCAGAAACCTTTTTCTATTGAAATGTCAATGGAATATTTAAGGAGGCTTAAGTGACTCAGCAACACACCTGTGTTTGACTCCTAATGGGGATACACATAACTATTGATCTGACTCTACTGATACACAGCGTACGTGTCTGTCACCTTGCAATCTGGACTTAGTGAATGACCTGCCTTGGAGAAGGATGAAATCAGGATTGTGACCGTCATTCCTGCCCATGCTACTGTGTGTACCTTCTAATGTCTGTAAGATGTTTGAAGGCATGTCCACCACAAACCCAACCTAAAAGCAGCATCTAGCGACGCTAATGCCCTTTGTGATGGGTTGATATCGGTGCCTAGTAACGTCACTTGCCTTATGTGGTCCTTGTAAAGAAGTATTGCACAGTGAGGACGGAGACTATATCATTGAATTATGTTTTAAAAGTGTTAAGTGTGTGCACATCTCCTGTGAGCTTGCAAGGGGCGTGCATTTACGAACTCTAACAAGAGTTGAACAGGAATGATGTATTTGTCAATAATCAGAGGATAAGAAAGCATGAACATACCTCTCATAGGCTAAAATATATCTACTTCTCAAACACTCAGGCAAGATGTGAACGGATGCTAATTTCCTTTGATTCATGCCACTGGTCCTAAAGGATGTTCATGTTCAAGTACAGAGGGCCTCGGGCCTTGCTTTAGCCTTTTCCATGCCTACGACTTTGATTTGTCATGTATTTTCTATTGCATTCAGGGGGTTTGCAGGGGCCACAGCTGGTACTGGGGCCCGACTTATCCCTGTTCAGCCTGTGGGGGCCACAGCTGGTACTAGGGCCCAACTTCTCGCTGTTCAGCGTGTGGGGGCCACAGCTGGTACTGGGGCCCCACCTATCCCTGTCCAGCAACTGGGGACAAGGCTATTCTCTGGATGGCTAGGCCACTATATTGGAAGAATGTGATATTTTGGAAGTTAGTTAGGGTATTTCAATCCGTTGCTACTTTTAAAGGAAACAGGGGGGCTCTTTAGGGAGTTCATTTACAACAGAATACCGGGACAATGCATAGTCTCATAAGAAGGACGCATTGGCCTTTATCGTACAGGTGTAGTTGTAGGGAGGAAACGGGTAAGTTCATCATGGTTCTGTAGGCAGTGCCCATAAGTATTCTCCCCTACTTTCACACCACTGATAGAGGCCAGTCTTGTCTTGTGTAGTTATGCAATAAAATACCCCTAAACAATCCAAGGCGTGAATCTCATCACTTCTGTAGTAAATATGCTGCTTTGTGTTTACTTTATTCTTTAAATACAGAATGCAAAATATTTTTCCTTGATTTCACATTCAGATTACAAACAAACTCAATATGTCTGTTCAACTTGTGGCTTCCTCATTTTTAAATGGTTGAAATGTGTTTAGAAATATCTGGAAATTGGACAACATTAAATCACTGTTAAAAACAATGTATTCACATTGTTTATTTATCAGCCTGAATGTATGAAAGGATGTACGTTGTTTATGGGGACAATATCTGGCCTTTGACCCATTCACTCAACATTCCAGCAAAGTCAGTGAGTGCTGTGTGTGTGTGTGTGTGTGTGTGTGTGGGGGGGGGAGTGTCACATGGTTCAGTTGATCGGGCAGGTGAGCTGAAGAGCCTTTCATCACCAGCTACTGGCCAGCGAGGAGGTGCTAGGGATGTCAGCTGACGGATACAAAGCGTTTAAAATGCTTACGTCCCACCTGACCAGTGGTGGGCAGTTTCAAAGTTAATGCTAGAATGAAAAGCAGGGTCCAAAACACAACTGCAGGATTAGATTGCCACTTTTAATGCGCCCACAAAATGTCCTGTTTACCGAGTCACTCACTACTTGAATTTTGATTAAATGATTTAGGATTCTCAGGAGTAGTTTAAATAAAAATGATATATAAAAAGCTCAACATATATCTTCCAGAAGCATATTCTTTAAATTGATACACACCATGTTCCACCTTGCCAGGTTCAGACAGTTCAGTTTCCGTCAAGCAGCTGTGTGGAGCCAGGCTGGCAGACGTAATACATGAACCTACAACTGAAGGAAATAGGAATCACAGACATATGGAGGGACATGCACACACTTCATAGAGACTGATCACATTATTCACATCCACACTCAATTTATTCAAGGATTACCTTTTTACGACAACTGGAGATAAACACAGAGTAGAAAACTGTAAGATAGGTGTTAAAGACTTGTTAGACTATAGTGCAATATACCTGTGAATCCAACCAGTAGGAAGAAGAACACAGTCTGAAGGTTGAATGTAGGTCTACTGAATAATAAGGGATTAGTGGAGGAAAAACAGGGAGATATAATCAGATACAAGGAGGACGTGATCAGATACAAGGAGGAAGGCTGGAAATGATAACAGGGTAGTGGATCCAACTATTCAGTGGGACGCGCTGAAGGTAGTAAAAGGGGGAAACTAATAGCACAAACAGCACTCCTCAAAAGAGCCAGACTAGAACTCTATGCAAACTTAACTAGACAACTAAAGGAACTAGAAAGACAAGGTTGAAGAAATTAGAGGGAAGATAGATAAGATATTAAAACAGAAGTGGAGAAGAAAACTAGATTTATGAAGCAGACATATGGATTAGGCCACAACAAATATTAAACACTATACATAAGATCAGTAGCGCCTAAAACAATGAGTTGTTGGGAGAACCAGAGGAAATTGAAGGGGCATTTGATGATTACTATAGGACACTTTATACCCAACCAACAGCAGATGAGGAGGAGAGTATGGAGACGTTCCTAGAGACACTTACCATCTATAGGGGAAGAGCAGAATCGATTGTTTAATTCTGATATTATGGAGGAAGAGTTGGAAGATGCAATTAGTAGAACAAAGAACAGTAAATCGCCAGGTAGTGATGGGCTTCCATCCAAATTCTATAAGACATTTATAAGACATCTATAAAACAGGAATTAATTCCCATATTGCTAGCATCACTTAGATTCACTATGAAGGAAGGAAAAACACCCCCGTCCTGGAAAGAAACCATCATATCATAGAAAGAAAATTAACTTTTTTGTCAGTAGGTGTGCATGCGTAAATGTTCATGACATTAGAGCTCTAACTAAACTATGAACTGAACTATTTGTGTGTTGATCATGTTGCTGTGACATGTTCTGAATCTGCCGATTCACTGGTTTAACAATCCATCCCACACAGGTTCTAACTCGACTCACCCTACTACTAGGGGAACTACCAATACTAGAGAGCTGCACGGTAGCCTCCAATCTCTGATCTGCACTTTGACTAGCAGGTACCCTGGGTTCTGATCAGGAATTGCTCAGCTCATCAGTCTCCCCTGTGTTAAACTGCACGGCAAAGTCAGTGTCCTGTGCGTGTGAGCTTTCCAGAGGGGCTCTGGCTTCTGGTTCAGGAGTCTTGCTGACCACACATCGCTTGCAGGTTTTCACATACTCTCTGACATCCCGTTCCATATCAGTCCAAACTAAAGTCAAAATTGCAGCACTTGCTTGAGTAACGAGGCTGCAAAAACATACTTAATAATAATAATAATAATAATTGATCAGTTTTTTATAGCGCTTTTCTAAATACTCAAAGACGCTTTACAAATAAGAAAGGATACATACAGACAGACAATCAAACAAAAGGAAAAAAAATAAACAACACCACAACAATAGGCAACACATTAAGAGAGCGGGAGAGAGTGGAAGATGGCGGAGGATGATTTGTCAAATGTTGTAGGTGGTCCTGAAGAGATAGGTTTTAAGTTTACATTTGAATGAACAGAGTGTATCAGCGGAGCGTAGGCGGCGAGTGGGGGAGTGGCGATGGAGGAGATCTGTTATGTACGAGGGTGCAAAGTTGTTTAGCGCTTTGTAAACTTAACTAGACAACTAAAGGAACTAGAAAGACAAGGTTGAAGAAATTAGAGGGAAGATAGATAAGATATTAAAACAGAAGTGGAGAAGAAAACTAGATTTATGAAGCAGACATATGGATTAGGCCACAACAAATATTAAACACTATACATAAGATCAGTAGCGCCTAAAACAATGAGTTGTTGGGAGAACCAGAGGAAATTGAAGGGGCATTTGATGATTACTATAGGACACTTTATACCCAACCAACAGCAGATGAGGAGGAGAGTATGGAGACGTTCCTAGAGACACTTACCATCTATAGGGGAAGAGCAGAATCGATTGTTTAATTCTGATATTATGGAGGAAGAGTTGGAAGATGCAATTAGTAGAACAAAGAACAGTAAATCGCCAGGTAGTGATGGGCTTCCATCCAAATTCTATAAGACATTTATAAGACATCTATAAAACAGGAATTAATTCCCATATTGCTAGCATCACTTAGATTCACTATGAAGGAAGGAAAAACACCCCCGTCCTGAAAAGAAACCATCATATCATAGAAAGAAAATTAACTTTTTTGTCAGTAGGTGTGCATGCGTAAATGTTCATGACATTAGAGCTCTAACTAAACTATGAACTGAACTATTTGTGTGTTGATCATGTTGCTGTGACATGTTCTGAATCTGCCGATTCACTGGTTTAACAATCCATCCCACACAGGTTCTAACTCGACTCACCCTACTACTAGGGGAACTACCAATACTAGAGAGCTGCACGGTAGCCTCCAATCTCTGATCTGCACTTTGACTAGCAGGTACCCTGGGTTCTGATCAGGAATTGCTCAGCTCATCAGTCTCCCCTGTGTTAAACTGCACGGCAAAGTCAGTGTCCTGTGCGTGTGAGCTTTCCAGAGGGGCTCTGGCTTCTGGTTCAGGAGTCTTGCTGACCACACATCGCTTGCAGGTTTTCACATACTCTCTGACATCCCGTTCCATATCAGTCCAAACTAAAGTCAAAATTGCAGCACTTGCTTGAGTAACGAGGCTGCAAAAACATACTTAATAATAATAATAATAATAATTGATCAGTTTTTTATAGCGCTTTTCTAAATACTCAAAGACGCTTTACAAATAAGAAAGGATACATACAGACAGACAATCAAACAAAAGGAAAAAAAATAAACAACACCACAACAATAGGCAACACATTAAGAGAGCGGGAGAGAGTGGAAGATGGCGGAGGATGATTTGTCAAATGTTGTAGGTGGTCCTGAAGAGATAGGTTTTAAGTTTACATTTGAATGAACAGAGTGTATCAGCGGAGCGTAGGCGGCGAGTGGGGGAGTGGCGATGGAGGAGATCTGTTATGTACGAGGGTGCAAAGTTGTTTAGCGCTTTGTAAACTTAACTAGACAACTAAAGGAACTAGAAAGACAAGGTTGAAGAAATTAGAGGGAAGATAGATAAGATATTAAAACAGAAGTGGAGAAGAAAACTAGATTTATGAAGCAGACATATGGATTAGGCCACAACAAATATTAAACACTATACATAAGATCAGTAGCGCCTAAAACAATGAGTTGTTGGGAGAACCAGAGGAAATTGAAGGGGCATTTGATGATTACTATAGGACACTTTATACCCAACCAACAGCAGATGAGGAGGAGAGTATGGAGACGTTCCTAGAGACACTTACCATCTATAGGGGAAGAGCAGAATCGATTGTTTAATTCTGATATTATGGAGGAAGAGTTGGAAGATGCAATTAGTAGAACAAAGAACAGTAAATCGCCAGGTAGTGATGGGCTTCCATCCAAATTCTATAAGACATTTATAAGACATCTATAAAACAGGAATTAATTCCCATATTGCTAGCATCACTTAGATTCACTATGAAGGAAGGAAAAACACCCCCGTCCTGGAAAGAAACCATCATATCATAGAAAGAAAATTAACTTTTTTGTCAGTAGGTGTGCATGCGTAAATGTTCATGACATTAGAGCTCTAACTAAACTATGAACTGAACTATTTGTGTGTTGATCATGTTGCTGTGACATGTTCTGAATCTGCCGATTCACTGGTTTAACAATCCATCCCACACAGGTTCTAACTCGACTCACCCTACTACTAGGGGAACTACCAATACTAGAGAGCTGCACGGTAGCCTCCAATCTCTGATCTGCACTTTGACTAGCAGGTACCCTGGGTTCTGATCAGGAATTGCTCAGCTCATCAGTCTCCCCTGTGTTAAACTGCACGGCAAAGTCAGTGTCCTGTGCGTGTGAGCTTTCCAGAGGGGCTCTGGCTTCTGGTTCAGGAGTCTTGCTGACCACACATCGCTTGCAGGTTTTCACATACTCTCTGACATCCCGTTCCATATCAGTCCAAACTAAAGTCAAAATTGCAGCACTTGCTTGAGTAACGAGGCTGCAAAAACATACTTAATAATAATAATAATAATAATTGATCAGTTTTTTATAGCGCTTTTCTAAATACTCAAAGACGCTTTACAAATAAGAAAGGATACATACAGACAGACAATCAAACAAAAGGAAAAAAATAAACAACACCACAACAATAGGCAACACATTAAGAGAGCGGGAGAGAGTGGAAGATGGCGGAGGATGATTTGTCAAATGTTGTAGGTGGTCCTGAAGAGATAGGTTTTAAGTTTACATTTGAATGAACAGAGTGTATCAGCGGAGCGTAGGCGGCGAGTGGGGGAGTGGCGATGGAGGAGATCTGTTATGTACGAGGGTGCAAAGTTGTTTAGCGCTTTGTAGGTGGTGAGGAGGATCTTGAAATTGATGCGTTGTTTTATTGATAGCAAATGAAGTTGACGGAGGATGGGAGTAATGTGTTCTCTGGAGGGGGAGTTAGTAAGCAGTCGGGCAGCAGAGATTTGTACATATTGCAATTTTTGAAGAATAGTGGAGGGGAGGCCATACAGAATGCTATTGCATTAGTCGAGTCTGCAAGTGATGAAAGCGTGGATTAGTGCTTCGGCAGCTGAGGATGAAAGAGTGGGTCGAAGGCATGCAATGTTGCGGAGGTGGAAGAAGGATGTTTTTCTGACGCTGTTTATGTGTGACTCGAAGGAGAGCGTGGCGTCCATGATGATGCCGAGGTTTCTGACCAGGGGGGAGGGAGTGACAGAGTGACCATCGATGCAAAGTGAGAAGTTCTGGGAGGTGGGGGGGCCGAAGATGATAATTTCAGTTTTATTGCCGTTGAGTTTGAGGAAGTTGTGGTCCATCCAGGTTTTAATGTCAGTGAGACAGTTGGTGAGAGTGGAAAGGATGGCAGGAGTAATGGCTGTGGTGGTGATGTATAGTTGGGTATCGTCGGCGTAACAGTGAAATTGAAGACCATGGCGGCGGATGATGTGACCTAGTGGGATCATGTAGAGGATGAAGAGGATGGGGCCAAGCACTGAGCCTTGAATCACTTGAATCTTTTCTTTCCAGTCAGAGGGTTTTTGCTCACTCTGTAGGGGAACCATCTAACATCTTGAGTTTGTCCCACTGTTTCAGCATTTTCAAAACTCTGCCTATCTCATTAGCCCTTTCCCTTCTCAATGGCCATCTACCACGAGTCACAAAAATAGAACCCTGGACAGCGTACTGTCTTGTTGCTGTTGGTCTTGCAGTTCCTTGATGGGAAATACAGGTAAGGGACTCTGACCAGCAGGAATTAACTGCTGAACATCCTGTGCAAGCCAAGAGATGGCCCTTCCTTTGGGGCCCATCTCCCAATCAAAATGACCCTCCAGCACGGCTCTCACCTCATCATGTCCAGCGAGTGATAGTGTAGTGGTGTATGGACAGCAACCGACTCCCTGCTGATTGGCACTGAGTCAGAAGACTTCCTGTATGGTATTGTCCTTTATTTGCTTGGCCTCTTCAAGAAAGGCTCCGTTTAGTTCAGATACCAGCCTCCTGCTAACATGACGCAAAGGGCTGTATGCTGAGGGCAACTGCGACAATGTTTTTTTTTACCAGGAATATACTTGATACTGAAGTTGTACAGGGCTAACTTTGCTACCCATCTTTGCATACTCATGAGTATGAGTATGTATGTTAGTGGATTATGATCCGTCCAGACAGTAAACTCGTGTCCTTTCAGCCAAAGGCAGAATTTTTCAGACTGCCCATTTAAGGGCCAGGAACTGCGGTTTCTGGCCCTTAAAGCCGGTGTGCAGGATACTTTGTCTAGGCATGGGGGAGAGATTTACTCACAAAGACGATGGGATGGGCCTTGCTTTCCCCCTCTGCCACCTGGGAGATGACTGCACCCAGCCCGTCTACAGACGCATCAGTTGAAGGGCCTATTAAAATCTGGATGAGCTAAAACCACTGATTCAAGCAGACCCGATTTAAGCTGTTTGAATGACCTCCGATGTTCACTCGTCCATTCGCTAGGCTTGAGTTTCTTAAAGGAAGCAATACCCTTCGGCTGATCTCCTTGGCCTTATCACTGAATTAGGGATGTTCACTATAAACTTAACATTATTTATTACACTGTTACACAAGGATAAAGAAGTTTACAGTAGCTTCAGACCAATATTCATATTAAATAATGATTATGCGATTTATACCTCGATATCTCAAAAAGATTCGGGACATTCATGCCCGATATGATAGATGAGGATCAGACTGGCTTTATTGGAGGAAGACAGGCACAGGCAAGATAATATCAGGAAAACAATACATATAGTGGCGGCGATACAAAGGAGGGGAGAAGGTGCAATTCTAGTGAGCATGGACGCCGAAAAGGCCTATGATAGTGTGAGTTGGACCTTTCTGTATAAGGCCTTAGGGAAATTTGGCTTTAATGAAAATCCTTATAGATATATAAAATCATTATACCGTGGTCCAACAGCGAGGGTGATGGTCAATGGGAGCCTGAAGAATCGGATTAAGTTAGAGAGGTCAACTAGACAGGGGTTCTGTCTATTCCCGACACTCTTCGATATATTCAACGAACCACTGGCTCAAACAATCAGGCAGAATCTGAATATCAGGGGAGTGGAAGTAGAAGGTTCAGAACACAAATTGGGTTTAATTGCAGATGACGTAATAGCATATATGTCAATTCACCAGGACGTCACAACAACAAAATATGTTCTTCCAGGTGGCAAAAGCCAAAGCGTTCTCCGATGGCCCCATTAGTAAACAAACCCTTACATGTCATTTGACCAGGGCAGAGCGGTCGAGAAAACAGAGTAAATGGCTTGAATGAATGATTTTCTTCTTGCGGGTTGCTAAGGGACGTCTCATTAATCTGTCAATATATATATATATTATATTATATTATATTAATATCGTTTTCGTCATCATTTAAACTTCAGATCAACAAAAATGTTTTTAGCTGTGTGGGGGGACGGGCGGCGTCTGGCCTGCAGGTGGAGTATGGGCATGTTGGAAGCACACCTGATCTGCTGGGGGGATTGGGCCTGATTGCGGGCACCTGCTCGCAATCAGTCCAATCAGGGAGTGTGTATTTATGTGCCTGCTTTGTCTTGTAGTGGTTGGTGGGCGGGAGCGTATGAGAAGGACAGGAACACGTTGACGGCCGTGGTGAAACTTACCTGGATGCTTCCTGGGACTGCTGTGGCAGGTTCCTGATTCCTTAACAAACATTATTTGAATAGGAAATAAAGACTTGTTGTTGGCCAAGCGAAACCTTGACTCCGTCCGCTCTGTCAACAAACGCCTACACTATGTAACTATCTTTACAGTAGCCGGCTGGATCACTTAAGGTCAGTGGAAGCCACTCGCCTTCTGCCACCTGGAAGTATCTTGGCCTCTATTGTTTACAAACATTCTGAAATGCCGTAAATAGGACAACCAGACAAAAGTTTTCCAATACTTATGGAATTACTGGAAGAATACGGAAGACATTTGGGCTATAAACTTAACGTGACAAAGAAACAGATTTTAGCTCTAAACTATACACAGATAAAAAGGATCATAGACAAATACAAATTTAGATGGGATTTGACAAGGAATACTTAGGGGTGAACATCACAAAAGGGACAGACAAACTATATAATGCAAATTGCACACAGATTAATCAGAACATAAAAAGGGAGCTGGGAAAGTGGTAAATACAGACCCTAGACTTCAGCTCGAAGATCGAAATAATTAAAATGAACATATGGCCAAGACTATTGTGCCTTTATCAAGGACAATACTACCTGCACAACAACAAACGAGTGGGACAAATGGATCTCGAGGTTCATCTATACAGCACAAGCAGTTCATAGAGTGGGACAAATGGATCTTGAGGTTCATCTTTACAGCACAACCAATTCATAGAGTGGGACAAATGGATCTCGAGGTACATCTATACAGCACAACCAGTTCATAGAGTGGGACAAATGGATCTCGAGGTTCATCTATACAGCACAACCAGTTCATAGAGTGGGACAAATGGATCTCGAGGTTCATCTATACAGCACAACCAATTCATAGAGTGGGACAAATGGATCTCGAGGTTCATCTATACAGCACAACCAGTTCATAGAGTGGGACAAATGGGATCTTGAGGTGGGGGTAAGAGACCGAGGATTCAACTAGTGACGTTACAGGTACCTAAGAAGACAGGAGTAATGGCAGTGCCCAGTTTTAAGGACTATTATTATGTAGCCAGAGCTGGGTCATGTTGGTGAAATAGGGAATATATAGCCAAATGAAAAGATATCAAAATGAAAGGGGGAACTACCAAATCCAACACCTAGTAGGAGATAGAGAAACATTTAGGATACAACAAAGTCTAATAAACCCAATCACTAAATTCACTCTAAACATGGAACACAGTAGTAAGGAGATACAAATTAGGAAAAGAGACAAAGATTCTGAGATGGTTAATACAGGATGATAAATTCATTCAGGGAAGACATGATCAAGGTTTTTGAAAGGTGGGTCCGAGGGGGTATCACAGCAATATGTACGATGGTAGATAAGGGGAGAATGCAGAGTTTTCAGTACTTAAAATATAGGTTCAGTTTGGAAAAAGGCAACTTTTTTAGATACCTGCAAATATGAGATTACTATATAAAATAAATTAAAATCGATGGCTAATGAACAAAACAGGATCATTAAGGTCATGACCGATGCATATAATTGGAAAAGGGGTAGAGTGATATCCGCTCCGCAAATGTACACAAAAGAAAAATGGGAAAGGGAGCTTGAGATTGAATTGACAGAGGAAGAATAGTACAATGAGTACAACACTCCACTGGATCGAGGATATGGAGGGAGTTTGGGTGGCAGAACATTTGCAGTGTATGCAACCCCAAAAATGAAAGGAAGGTATGCTCAGTAACAGAAAATGTGTTGGAGGCAACGCGGACGGATAGAGGCTGACCATACGCACATATTCTGGAAATGCCAAAAGGTGGAAAAGTATTTGGAAGTAATATGGGGAATATTAAAGGAGACACTAGGCTATGAGATACCTAAGACCAGCCCTGTACCTGGTGAATCTGAAACAGGTAAACACACAGGGTGGGGACAGATACCTGATCAAGACACTGCTGCAAGGAAACTATAACCAGACCATCGTACAAAGCAGAACCACCTACAAAAGAACAATGCCTGGGAGTAGTAGATTCAATATTTGACATGGAAAGATTCACACCCATATTAAGGCTCCTGGGGGGGGAATTTTAATCAAAGTTGGATAAATGGATAGAATATAAAAGAAAACGACACCAAAAATGAGGAAGGAAATAATCAAACCATGACGTTGGAATGTTAATGAGGGAGGGAACTCGCAGGTCATCTGTTGATGTTTTTTCATTGAATAGGTTTGTTTATTGTATATGTACCTTTATTGTATTATTATAAAATATTTTTGTTAAAATTTAACTGTATTATTGTACCTCAATCTGTTTTTTCATGGTGTGATTTTGTCAGTATGTGGTTTTGCAAGTACGTGTTTAACAATAATAATAATAATTATAAAATGTTTAACACATTCCATAAGTAAGAAGTATGAACAGTGTGAACAATGTGGTTGACCGTGGTCCATTCCTTCAAAGAAGAACTTGATAAGTAGATGATACACCTTGAGGCTGGTTATCTTCAACCTTCTTCTTTTCTTTAATCCTTTTGGCCCCCTTGGGAGCATAGGGCGTCCACCATGGATCTCCAACTCACTCTCCTCTGCACAATGGTCTTTGCTTCTTGCCACGAGGTCCCCGTCTTGGTCAGTTCATCAAGCCTGGACCGCCTCCAGTTGGATTTAGGTCTGGCTTCCTTTTGCCTTGGGGATTATAGTCCAGAGCTTGTCTTGCTATATTCCTCGGATCCTTCCTAAGTGTATGACCTATCCATCCCCACTTTCTGGATTTTATTTCAATGTGGATTTGCTCCTGGTTCATGCGTCTCCACAGGTCTACATTTGATACTGTGGCGACTCCTACGGGTTCGCGCAGGGGATCCTTGGAATCTGTGTTGCCTGATTAACAAAGGGCCTTTGTCGTCCTTTGTAATTGGGATAAGTGGGGTTAATGGGTTGGGGTATTTAATTGGTTGTATGTAGTTGTGTGTTGTTGAGTGTTAATGTGACGGACACATAAGATTGACTGGCGTCTGGACCAATGGGAGTGGGAAGCAGATACGGAAGAGCGCTGGAGTCTACAGTGGATATCGATGAGGACCGGCAGATCCATTGCACGTGTTTCCCCTCCAGTCTCACTCTCTTCCTCCCGTGACCCCCGTGAGTAATTCCCTGCCGCTCGACTTGCTTCCACGTAGCACTGGGTCGGAAGGGATTCCCCTCTTCGAACTATTCGTCCATTGTCCCCGTTCCGCATGCGAATTAGCCCTTGCCTGTGACTGTGTTCGAACAACTTTCGCCACCTGTCCAAAGAGATACGGACTCAATATCTTGGTTCAGTTTGATTTGTTTTATGGAGATATCTGTGGCTACTGTTGATTCATTACTGTGTTGTACGGAAACTATGTTTAGTGTTTGAGGTTTAGATTATCTGCAGGCCTGCAGCGCAAATATTATTATTGATTTGATTGCTATTTCATTATTTCTTAAATTGCCCAATGGAACTGCAGCTTAATTGAGTAACAATGAATGTATTATTATTTTTCTTTAGGATATTCAGTCTGTTTTTCTGGGCAAAAAGGTTGTTTTATAATCTAATGTTTTCTCACAGTTTCCCTACATTGACCGCGTCACTTCAGTAATTCCCAGTTAGTGCTCGCGTTACATTAACATGTTGTGTGTATCGTTGCCGCCACCGTCACCGAGGAGGACACGTTCGTTTGTTGGGTGCGCTGTTTGCCGTGCATGATGCTGGTCATGAATAAAGGTTCTGCAGTCGTGCGGTGTATGGGACGCAGAACTACGGTTTACCGAAGGATGACTCTCTGTGCTTATTGGCCGCCGTTACAATACTTTGTTAGGCCACCAAATCCTCGGTATCTATCTGAGAGAGTTGTTAATAACAACTTGTAGTTTATCAATGATTTATTTGGTGGTTTTCCATGTTTCACAGCCATAGAGAAGGTCAGATTTTACGTTTGTATTGAAGATTCTGATTGGTGTTTCTGGAGAGCTGGGAAGAGAGCCATACAGGTTGGAGTGTTCAAGGCATGTCTTACTTTGCTGATGCGTAGCTCGACATCTTTATTAGCTCCTCCATCTGTGATGATGTTGCTTCCCAGGTATACAAACATAACCACATCTTCCAGGGGTTGCTCCTCAATTGTGATAGGTTGGTTGTTTTTGGTGTTGAACCTTATGACCTTGGTCTTCCCAACGTTTGTCCTAAAGCCTATCTGTTTACTGTGTTCATGTAATCTGGTGGTCTTGCGTTGAATGTTTGTATGTGTTCCTGATATCAGAGCCAGTTCATCAGCAAAATCCGGGCTGGTGACAGTAGGCAGCCTTGACGTACTCCTGTTTTTTATAAGGAGGTTTTCCGAGAGCTTACCATTTGAGATATCTTGACCTGTGATTTGATGACGTTGACCAGTTTTATGGGTATTCCATAATGTCTGAGCATGTTCCACTGAATGTTTTTCTAGACTGTCGAAAGCAACTATTATTCTTAGTGATGCAATGTGATCTGTAGATAAGTTGTTTTTCCGGAAACCTGCTTGTTCTCTCCTGAAAATCTTGATTAGTGGTTACATTCTGTCTGGGATAATTCAGCAGAGGATTTTGCTTGGTTCTGAGAGTAGCATGATGCCATAACAGTTTTTACATTCACTGAGGTTTCCTTTCTTCGGGACTGTGACAATTAACCCCTCCTTCCAGTCATTGGGAATCTCTTCTTTTTCCCAGATGTAATTTAGGGGAGCCCGTGGTGGCGTTGATGTCTGCTTTCAGTACATCAGGTGGGATGTTATCCTTCCCTGCCAAACTTCTGTTTTTTGCTGACTCTCCTTATTTCTTCCTTAGATATCCTACCACAGTTGATGTTTAGGTCTTTTCCTGCTTCCTCTGTGACTAGGGGGGTGTCTGGGGGGAGTCTATTCAGGACCTCTTCAAAGTGTTCCTTCCTCTAATTGCTGGAACTCTTTGGTGAGAGGGGTTCCCTGCTTGACCACCCTGTTCTTTTCTTTCTCGTCTTCATCCAGTGGACCTTTTAAAAGATCAAACCACAACTGGTCTACAGTAAAACACCCACTAGCTTAACCTTGACTTATCAAAACTGTTACAAAGTTGGGTAAAAATACTTTCGCTCTCAAATCCAAATGAAACTGCCCTCTTGCCATGCTGTTGTTAAAATGATGTTTAATCATGTCTAATTGAGAATACATGGTAACCTGGGGACTGGTTGTTGTTTGGTAAACATTTGACTAGCTTGGCCAAGTCAGAAGATTCACCAGTAACTAGTTATCACCACTAGGAGTCAACGTAACCTTAGGTCTGTAACTGCATTCTTAAACACATTCTGGCGTTCACTACCAGGTAGATTTCCCCATCAGATCGAGTCCTCAGCAGGCTGGTCCAGGCGGCGGTGCAGCAGTCATGCCTGTCCTGTGGGTTTCCCACTGCAAACCAAATCATGAAACAGCCCCTCGGGCCGACACATGTGGCTACTAATGGGATCAATGGGAACCCGCCGCAGGTTGACTAGACTCGCGCGTTCACTAGAAAACCTTCAAACCTTCGACGGTTACCTCAGTGCTTACATTTCAAGACCAGGAGGAAGCGAGCACACATGCTTTTCCTCCCCCCTATGGGACTGGGGGAGTCTACCGCTTCTCTCTCTACCCTCATTATTCTATTTACCCTCACTGTTCTCTCTACCCTCATTATTCACTATTCTCTCTACCCTCACTATTCACCTTTCTATCTAGCCTCACTTTTCACTATTCTCTTTACCCTCACTGTTCTCTCTACCCTCATTATTCACTATTATTTCTCTACCCTCACTATTCACTTTTCTATCTACCCTCACTATTCACCATTCCTTTTGCCCTCACTATACCACACCCTACACACTGATGTGTCTACAACACATTGCCAGACGGACAAATACACATTGAGTCGTTATGAACAACTTGCTGTGGATTATATCCTGCATCGAGCCAGGCTAGGTTAACTCAAATGATGATTCCTCACGTTTGCAGGGTCTCAGTTTGATATAGGAGCATGTCCTGGTCTAAATGAAACAACATGTATACATGCTTCTTTGAACAATTGGAAAGCACATAAGACTCTCTCAAACAAATACAAGCTGATTACAAAGTCAGTGACACATCAATTAACTGCCCAAGCTGACCTAAGCCAACAATTATGACACTTAAAAAATCGTTTAAAAGTCTATTTCTCCACAGCACCGAGCTGGCTTGTCCAGAAACAACTATGAACCATAGTGCAGGTGGAGCACAGAGGGCCTTCTTCCTTCCCCTCCCTAATGTCTCCGCTCTTCTCACATGTTCTACTTGTCAGTCCACTTATGTGTCACTAACTCAGAAGGAAGTGAAAAGTAGATTCTGAATTCTGGTTTTATTATTTTGTTTACAAACAAACAAAGCACTTTCTTTCTCAGTTAAACATACGTCTTAAACACAGCCCATTTAGTAGGATATCGTGTCCCAGTAAAGGCTTGGTTTGTATGTTACAAAAATATATTTTAATACTGGATGTATTTAATAATCTTTAACTTAATACATTATACACTCATTACATGACATGAATGTTCATTTATCAAAATAAATATATACTTAATTTAAGAGTCATAGAAATCTAGTATTGTTGGTTGAAAGGTTACAGGCTCTTCTGGAATGTTCTGGGTCATTAGTTTCCACCAGGGCACTAACCCTAACTAACCCTTACTACCCCTTACCCTAACTACCACTTACCCTAACTAACCCTAACTCGAACCCTAACTAACCCTTCCATCTTCTGGAGTGTTCTGGATCAATTGTTCCCAACAGGGAACTAACCCTTACTACCCCTTACCCTACCTACCACTTACCCTAACTAACCCTAACCCTAACTAACCCTAACTCTAACCCTAACTAACCCTTACGCTCTTCTGGAGTGTTCTGGATCAATTGTTCTCAACAGGGAACTAACCTTAACCCTTACTAAACCTAACCAAACCTAACCCTAACCCTAACTAACCCTAACTCTAATTAACCGTAGCCCCTACTAACCTTAACTAACCCTCTTCTGGAGTGGATCATATGCTCCCACTAACCATTACCCTAACTCAGTGTTCTGGATCATTTGTTCCAAACAGAGCTGTGTGAATTGGTGCAGCAGGGATGCTTTCATTTCCTCCGTCAACGGTCGTCAAACTTCAATGAATACCTAAAAGGCAAGAGAGGATCAGCATGAAGCAAAGCAAGGAAGAGGCTTAGAACAGAAGGACAGCGTACCTCACTGAGCAGCACCCATGCATCAGAATCAGTGTTCACCATCAGACGCAGGGCAGAGATAGGCTGCCACGCTTCATCAACACGGCCTTCTGCTATCCCACCCTGAAAATCACCTGCTCGCACACACACGCACACGCACACACACACACACACACACACACACACACACACATCAATTACTTCAGCTGTCAGCTGTCATTAAAAAGTCGCCGTTCCACTCACTGGATGATTGATCATCATGTAGGGATTGTACATTGGAATGAATAATGGGACTTTTTGTTGCCATTTTGAGAGAGCTCCAGAGAGTTGCAGTTATTCAAATTCTAAATAAAGCTAAATTTAGTGTATCCTAGGCTTATCAAAACGTTCTTACAGCAGAAACACCATGGTATCACAACAAAAATGCATCCCATTATGACTAATCATTACTATGACTACAGAGTGCTATGGACTATATCAATAAATCTGCACCAAGTTGATAAGACCATATTGCTAAAATATCCCTTTGTATGTTGATACTGCCCTCTGCCTTCTCCTCACAACTTCTATACAAATAGACCTATGTGCTCAATGAGGCTATTTGATTAGCTTTAAAGTTAAGCTAAAACTGCAGACAACAAGCATTTGCATGTTTCCCTGTTCTTGTGATGTATGCGCGTGTGTCCTCCTTGTTGCTAAGCTATAAAGAAGGCATTTTGTTTGTTTTCGAGAATCCCAATATAGACATTCAGTCATAAAGAGCTTAAAGGAGACATATTATACCACCAGGTGTGAGTGTGATTAGCCTTACAACGTTTACTTCAGTCCACTGGGTAGGCTGGTAGACTGATCTATCCAGCACAGATCTAGGTGGACACGCCCACTAGTGATGTCATTTGGGGCAGATTTTCGAAACGGCTTGTAAGGCTAATCACACTCACACCTGGTGGTATAATATGTCTCCTTTAAGGGTGGAGGGCTGCAACATTTGAAATGTAAATGTCAGCATCTTTCCATTGACAGTTATGTGGGGGAAACAGTAGTTCTTAAATATATAGATCAATGATGATTGAGCCACTGCTGAGTGTGTAGTGCTTCTTCCTCTTTATTTGGCTTTCTCTGAGATATCTTATTTTGAAGCTACTTCGCTCTCCATGGCTCTCTTCATGACCATGCAGAACACTGTCAGAATGGGCTGTGTATGTGTCTGTGTGTGTGAGTTCCATTACCGACAACAATGAATCCATCTGGTCCTATATATTGAGCTGGGGAGCCAACAGACACTTTCATGGACACTGATGCCTGCAGATTGCAAAAAAAAGACCACAATTAAAACCTCCATCACTGTGATGTATTCTGAAGTACTAAGACACATTGGGAACATCATTTGGAATTGGGAACAGTGTTTCCCACACATTGACGAGACTATGGCGCACCGCCATTGTCTAATTTCGGCCGCCATAGTTTCAAAAGAGTGTGTGTGTGTGTGTGTGTGTGCGGGGAGTGAGAGAATATTTGGTATGCACAGAATCTATGAATTTAATAGTATAAATAATAATAATATAAACTAGTATTATAAAGGCTGAGCACTGTGTTGTAGTCATTTTTGTTTTCATCTTTTCTTAAATGCTTTCTGAAAACTCAACCCCATTTAGTATGACACTTTATATTGTGTCATCAACATTCCTATCAGTATCAGCAAATTGTAAGTATTGTAAGTCATTTATGTCATTTTTTGGTTCTCAAAATTCACCAGATTAATGCATTTAAATTAAATAGATTCCAAATCTTATCCCAGGGGGCATGCCCCCAGAACCCTCTAAAGCAGTGGTTCCCAAACTTTTCACAGCCACGTACCCCTTTAGACATCTGACCTCCAGCCATGTACCCCCTACTACCACACACACAAAAAACCTGTCTGTAAGTCCCCCCACCACCATCACCACGCGCACGCACGCACGCACGCACATACACACACACACACACACACACACACACACACACACACACACACACACACACACATATTTCTATACATTTCTATATTATTTTATTTTTCACCAAATGGATCAATTCTTACCAGCATTTTTAGTGTGCAACACCAGTTCACTTTTGAAAAAAGTAATCTACCAAACATTTCTACATTTCTAGAACATATTCAATTATAAACCGCTTGAAACTAAATTACAAACTCACCGCAGCTTTAATGAGAAGGGTGTGCATGAGAGGATGCGCATAGGTCTGCAATATCTGGCTGAATTTGAGAAAGTCTGAGTCTTAAATTGTTCTCCACACAAAGTCTTGCTCTGTATTTTGTTTTCATACTTGTCAGAGCTGAGAATCCACTCTCACACATGTACGTGGTGGCAAAGGGCATCAAAGTCTTAACAGCGCGTTTGGCCAGCACGGGGTATTCTGTGCACAGTCCGATCCAGAAATCCGACAGTGGCTTCTGATTAAATTCCATTTTCAGGGAACCATCTGTTGTGATCTCAATGAGACTTTCCTGTTCAGATGTTGATAAGAAAGCAGGCACATCTGTAAACGGATGACGTATCCAACTGTCTGAGCTGTCAGATTCGGGGAAATACCTGCGCAGCTGTGCAGCCAGCTCACGGAGGTGCGCGGTTATCTCGTGTTTCATGCTGTCTGTCAGGCAGAGTTCATTTGCACATAAAAATTCATGCAACGTGGGAAAGACCTCTGTGTTGTTGTTCTCCGTGCAGTTTAACCAGAGGTTCAACTTTTTTATCATGGCTTCAATTTTATCTCGCACGTTGAATATGGTTGCTGAAACCCCTTGTAATCCAAGATTAAGTTCGTTCAGACGAGAAAAAATATCGGACAGATAACCCAGGCGTGTAAGAAACTTTTCATCGTGCAGATGCTCAGACAAATGAAAGTTGTGATCACTGAAGAAAATCTTAAGTTCATCTTTGAGTTCAAAGAAACGTGTTAATACTTTGCCTCTTGATAACCAGCGCACCTCTGTATGAAGTAGCAACGTCTCATGATCGCTGCCCATTTCACTGCATAATGCAGAAAAAATGCGAGAGTTCAGGGGCCTGGCCTTCACAAAGTTCACCATTTTCACTGTTGTGTCCAAAACATTTTTCAGACTGGCAGACATTCCCTTGACAGCAAGAGCCTCTCGGTGGATGCTGCAGTGAATCCAAGTGGCATCAGGAGCAACCGCTTGCACGCGCGTTACTACTCCGCTGTGTCTCCCGGACATGGCCCGTGCACCATCGGTACAGATACCAACACAATGTGTCCACATAAGTCCGTTTGATGTCACAAAGGTGTCCAGCATTTTGAAAATGTCCTCTCCAGTTGCCCTTTTTTCCAGAGATTTGCAGAAAAGCATGTCCTCCTTAATTGTCCCTTCATGAATGTATCGCACATATACCAGGACATGTGCCAGGCCGGCTACATCTGTCGACTCATCCAGCTGTAGCGCGTAAAATTCACTGGCTCGTACACGACGTAGTAGTTGTTTTAACACGTCCTCGGCCATGTCACTGATTCTCCGAGAAACAGTGTTATTGGATGAAGGCATGGTCTGTATAGTTTTTTTGGCTTTTTCCCCCAGCATCGTCCCGACCATATCCATGGCAGCAGGGACAATTAAGTCCTCGACAATAGTGTGTGGTTTGCCAGTTTTAGCCACTCTGTAACTCACCATGTAAGATGCTTGTAGCCCGCTCCTATTAACGGTATCTGTCTCCCGTATGCAAGTCTTACTGGTAGAAAGTCCTCTCAATTCTCGCTCAAAAAACTCCCGTGGCTTGTTTCTCAAATTAGCATGTTTTGTTTCTAAATGTCTGCGCAACAGTGACGGTTTCATTGAGTTGTGAGACAGTACTTTTGCACATATAACACACTGTGGCCGAGTAAATCCACCAGTATTAATCTTAGTGAACCCCAAAGCAATATAGTTTTCATCATATTTTCGCCTTTTTGACGAGGTTGTTCCTTTGCCCGTCGCTGCATGCTTTCCCGCATCAGGAGGCTCTGCATCGGACTCCTCACCACTGTCCGTGGCTATGCTCTCAGCGTGACCAGCCACAGGTGCATCGCTAGCATCCCGGTCAAAGGTAGACGACGTTGAAGGTGACGAATAATGTGGGTTGTTGTCGCTGGAAAGTGCACCTTCGACTGTTAGCTGACTGGTGGCAGCAGTGGATGTCCCTCTGGAAGGGCAATTTATCCTTTTTAGCCATTTATCCATTTACGGCGGTTAGCCGGGCGGCGGGCAACGTGTTTGTTTCGGCAGTACAATTAATTCACTGACCACCAGAGGGTAGCCTATACATGTCTATGCATGACAGTGAGTGAACAGGCGCTTATTAATCCGCCGGTTTAAACATGTAATGACGCTCTTTACAAACGATGTTTTTTATTTTTTTTCTTTTGAATTTTTTCGCGTACCCCCTGTGTCACGTGGCGTACCCCTGGGGGTACGCGTACCACAGTTTGGGAACCACTGCTCTAAAGGATTGTGAGCCCCCCACCATAGTCTCCAAAAATCCTGTGGGAATCAATGATTGGGAATATGCATATATTTTGAAATGGGCAACTTTCTTAGGGCTGTTTGTGTTGCAACATTACAGCAGGTCACAGTTCTTGTCCTGTAGTAGGCACCGTTGCCTTGGTTTGGGGACATAAAATGATGCCTTGATACATACAGAAGAATAAAGGGGAGGATGTGGGAGTGCTCGAACAAAGTGAAGCTTGGATCTGTATTTATTAATAGCTATTTTCATGCAGTAAATGCTTTACTACAACATACACAAGTTGAGGCATTTATATATTCATCATTTATATTCATCTCTAAGTAAAACTGTGATGTGTTTACTAAAGTCTACTACGGTAAAGAATGTTCTAAAGTGAAGAAAGTTTCTAAAGCTCTGAAACCATGCCCTGAGAATGATAATGTCCAAGGATGGGTGCTTTTGTTCAAATAAGTAGCCTAGCTAATTTTTAAGTAAATAATTACAATACTCTTACCTTGCTTTATTTGATATTTGTTTCAGTAGCCATCACAACAACCTCAATCGAGTAATCCTCCTTTACTAAATCAAAATTTTATCGAGTTGTGATAAGTAAGGTAAGGTAAGCCTACCATTGCACCAAAGAGTCTGCCAACGGTAATTTTCCTTCAAATTGAATCTTAGTTTAGTTTTGAAAAATGAATATTATGTATGTAACGGTATCTATCAGATGCTTATGTTGGTTATATATAGTTGAAATCAGAAAATAATCAGGGTTAGAGTCAGAGTAGCCCAGACTGGTGTACATTTAGGTATGCTGCTATTGCTGAGTTTACTGACACTTGAAATAGCACCTGAACGTAACAGTATACCTAGCATATTATGATTTTAATATATGCCGTTTTTATTATGATCTGAAATATCAATAACACAATACGCCTTTCACTAATCTAATGGTAATAATATATGGTTCATATAAATGGTCAAAAGAACTCGTCCGGGATGTAAAGCCGAGATTCATCGTCCATATATGGGCTCCCCGCTTTATGACAGAACCCATCGACCCGGCAAAACGTCTCACTAAATTACTGATCTTGCCTTAGGAACATTGCAGAACTTTGATTTGTGGTGATTCTGAGATGGCACCCTTGAGTTGTTGTAGTTTTGGAATGAAACTAATACTTGATACTTTTTTTGAGTGCCTGGGTACTTTTAAAAAACGTTGTACAACCTATCTTAACAATGTCAATTTATTTTAGGCCGTAGTTCATCATATCTGATTGTGTTTGCTTAAGAATGACAGACAAGGCGCCTGGCCCGGACGGGAACCCTGGCAGAGAACTCAAGGCCTGTGCAGACCAACTGGCAGGTGTTTCAGGACAGTTTAAACACATCCCTGCTCGAGTTTGTAGTCCCCACATGTTGCAAAAGGACCACCAATGTTCCTGTCCCCAAGACAACCAACTCCCTCGATTTAAATGATTCCCGCCCGTAGCATTCACATCTGTCATCATGAAGTGCTTCGAACAGCTGGTCAAAAACCACATCCCCTCTTCCCTGCCAACTCCCTGGACACATTTCAGCTCGCCTATTGCCATCACCGCCTGCTGGGGCAATTGCTCCTACCTGACCGTTATGTGTAGGCCACAACATAAACATTCCTCTCCATAGCATCGGTGCTACAAGACAATGTTTACTTGCACTGCGTTACGTGAACATAGGTTGCTTTGGATAAAATGATGTGTGCAGTTTATTTTTGGATACCAAAAATAAATACCATACCATTTTTGGAGAGTGAAACACACTCTACCTCACAGCCAGGAGAGTGAAACACACTCTACCTCACAGCCAGGAGAGTGAAACAAACTCTACCTAACAGCCAGGAGAGTGAAACACACTCTACCTCACAGCCAGGAGAGTGAAACACACTCTACCTCACAGCCAGGAGAGTGAAACACACTCTACCTAACAGTCTGGAGAGTGAAACACACTACCTAACAGCCAGGAGAGTGAAACACGCTCTACCTCACAGCAAGGAGAGTGAAACACACTCTACCTAACAGCCAGGAGAGTGAAACACACTCTACCTAACACCCAGGAGAGTGAAACACACTCTACCTACAGCCAGGAGAGTGAAACACACTCTACCTAACAGCCAGGAGAGTGAAACACACTCTACCTAACAGCCAGGAGAGTGAAACACACTCTACCTCACAGCCAGGAGAGTGAAACACACTCTACCTCACAGCCAGGAGAGTGAAACACACTCTACCTCACAGCCAGGAGAGTGAAACACACTCTACCTAACAACCAGGAGAGTGAAACACACTCTACCTCACAGCCAAGAGAGTGAAACACACTCTACCTAACAACCAGGAGAGTGAAACACACTCTACCTCACAGCCAAGAGAGTGAAACACACTCTACCTCACAGCCAGAAGAGTGAAACACACTCTACCTCACAGCCAGGAGAGTGAAACACACTCTACCTAACAGCCAGGAGAGTGAAACACGCTCTACCTCACAGCAAGGAGAGTGAAACACACTCTACCTAACAGCCAGGAGAGTGAAACACACTCTACCTAACAGCCAGGAGAGTGAAACACACTCTACCTAACAGCCAGGAGAGTGAAACACACTCTACCTAACAGCCAGGAGAGTGAAACACACTCTACCTAACAGCCAAGAGAGTGAAACACACTCTACCTAACAGCCAGGAGAGTGAAACACACTCTACCTAACAGCCAAGAGAGTGAAACACACTCTACCTAACAGCCAGGAGAGTGAAACACACTCTACCTAACAGCCAGGAGAGTGAAACACACTCTACCTAACAGCCAGGAGAGTGAAACACACTCTACCTAACAGCCAGGAGAGTGAAACACACTCTACCTAACAGCCAAGAGAGTGAAACACACTCTACCTAACAGCCAAGAGAGTGAAACACACTCTACCTAACAGCCAGGAGAGTGAAACACACTCTACCTAACAGCCAGGAGAGTGAAACACACTCTACCTAACAGCCAAGTGAGTGAAACACACTCTACCTAACAGCCAGGAGAGTGAAACACACTCTACCTAACAGCCAGGAGAGTGAAACACACTCTACCTAACAGCCAGAAGAGTGAAACACGCTCTACCTAACAGCCAGAAGAGTGAAACACGCTCTACCTCACAGCAAGGAGAGTGAAACACACTCTACCTAACAGCCAGGAGAGTGAAACACACTCTACCTAACAGCCAGGAGAGTGAAACACACTCTACCTAACAGCCAGGAGAGTGAAACACACTCTACCTAACAGCCAGGAGAGATAAAGCCAAGAGTTAGTTTTGGTGGGAGCTCACAAGTACGTTGTGACACACAAGTAACACTTGAGGCTGAAATGAAGACCAGCACTGTACCAACTGTCACACACACACA
Organism: Pollachius pollachius; assembly: GCF_949987615.1. Lineage (NCBI taxonomy): Eukaryota > Metazoa > Chordata > Actinopteri > Gadiformes > Gadidae > Pollachius > Pollachius pollachius. The sequence goes on along the minus strand of NC_136943.1, from coordinate 16,928,112 downwards.
CACACATACCCCCCCCCCCCCACACACACACACACACACACACACACACACACACACACACACACACACACACACACACACACACACACACACACACACACACACACAGGCCACTTACTTTGTCCGAAAGAATAATGCCTTACTTTTAGTTATTGAAAAGGGAAACCTCCTCCAAAAGAAGAGTGTTTGTTTTGTTCAAAGTTGATGTGCAGGTCATATATCAGACACCATCATATTTCTTTGCAGCATTTCCTCCGGTACCAGTTAACTGAGTGGTGCAGAATGGTGTAGCCCTAGAGCGCAGCAGTTTGTGGCAGCAGGTGTTCGGGTAGAGGCAGCTGGATGCGTACAAAGATGGATGAAGTAGTGTTATATTATTGATTTGGTCTTAATTAGGCGCACTTAGTTATAATAAAAACTATATTTCCGTTTTTTGCATTTAAAAACTGTCCTGTGTTTTATGATGCATGTGACCTACAAATTGACAGTGGAGAGCAATGGGCTTGCTGCATACATGCTTCTGTTGGGCATCACACCCGGGTCTTACGGGTGGCAATTCTATTCTACCATTCACCTTACAATGATTGATCAGTGGCGTATCAATGGTCGTAAAAATGTAGTTTTGATCATGCCTCATAAATCATGGCAAAACCAGTGCCCGGTCCGGGAACCAGTGCCCCGGCCGGGAACCAGCACGTGCGGAGGGTGGAGTTAAGCAGTGTTTCCTGTTGTTACGGAGATATTCTTGTCCGTCTTCAGTGGCAACTCTATTCAACAGGCTTGTCTAACTTGTGAGACAATGAATGAAGAAACTCTCTAGCCTGTTAGAACCAGAATATCCAGTCTCAACCGGGACAATAATGCTATAGAAGCATGGGCTGGTCACATCTTGTGGGAATTAATGGGAGGTTACGGTTGATTATCAGTATAGAATTGACATGATAAAGTACAACATTATTTTGCCCCAGTGCCATTGGTTGGCTTTTCTATAGTGCTTTACCATAATGAGACACTTTTGCTAAAAATATTGGTTCTCCGCATATTCATCAAAGTAAAAAAAAAAAGGCTCTTCATATCACTCTATGAATAGTTAGGGTCACGGTTAGGTCTGTTTTCATCGGCTTGGCATTAGCCTTGATGTGTCATGCTCTGCACATTGTTATTTTGTGTGCAAATGGCTAGCATCACTCCTACCAACACCTTTCCCTTTGAATGGAGGACGGGTCACATGACATCAGCACACAAACCAAAACACACTCAATCTGCAGCAGCCAGGAGAGTGAAACACACTTTACCTGCAGCAGCCAGGAGAGTGAAACACACTCTACCTAACAGCCAGGAGAGTGAAACACACTTTACCTGCAGCAGCCAGGAGAGTGAAACACACTCTACCTAACAGCCAGGAGAGTGAAACACACTCTACTTGCAGCAGCCAGGAGAGTAAAACACACTCTACCTAACAGCCAGGAGAGTGAAACACACTCTACCTAACAGCCAGGAGAGTGAAACACACTCTACCTAACAGCAAGGAGAGTGAAACACACTCTACCTGCAGCAGTCAAGAGAGTGAAACACACTCTACCTAACAACCAGGAGAGTGAAACACACTCTACCTAACAACCAGGAGAGTGAAACACACTCTACCTAACAGCCAGGAGAGTGAAACACACTCTACCTAACAGCCAGGAGAGTGAAACACACTCTACCTAACAGCCAGGAGAGTGAAACACACTCTACCTAACAGCCAGGAGAGATAAAGCGAAGAGTTAGTTTTGGTGGGAGCTCACAAGTACGTTGTGACACACAAGTAACACTTGAGGCTGAAATGAAGACCAGCACTGTACCAACTGTCACACACACACACACACACACACACACACACACACACACACACACACACACACACACACACACACACACACACACACACACACACACACACACACACAGGCCACTTACATTTCTGGGCAGCACTTCGACCGTGGTGTTGTAGAATTTGTCGAAATTAAACTCAAAATTGCCGCTTCGGAACAGGTATCTAGAATGTAAATACAAATGATGTTAAGGAATGACCAAAAATATATTTCTGATATCAACCTGGTCGATATGTAATAGGTATACAATGAATGGTAGGGATGATAATGTTATTGATAAAAAAAAAAGTGTAGATATTTGATAGGCCAACTATGGCTGAGTAAAGCCTGGAGGTGTTTAGGGCATAATTCAAACTTGGACTCTCATACACACACACTATCAAAATCTTCCATATATAAACTCTCCAAAACCTTACCAATCAGAATCAGTTTTAAGAGAGATATGTATCCAGATAACTGTATATTTATGTTTCGCTTCAAGTTTCACTTCAGTTCTCAGATAAGTTCGCAGCATTTCAAAAGCCAAGTCATTCTGACATTTATGTACACATAAATATATAGAGCTATATCCATATATAGATAATAATATATAGATATGATATATTTAAATATCTAGATATACGAACAGTTTGTATATATATATATATATATATATATATATATATATTGGGCGATATCATCCATGCACACTTAAAACAAGCAACTAAACACATCCTTTGTTCTGTGACCTTTAATATTAAAATATCTATATATTTGTGTTAGAATGTAAAAGTGTATCTCAAATGGTTAAGTGGGTTTGTGTGCGAGTACAATGGTTTACTGTATGTTAGGCCTGCAGTAGGCCTGCATTAGGCCAGCTCACACTGACCGTTTGATGTGGGTGGGCTGGGCCAAGTGGATGGTGACATGGTCCCCTCGGATGGGCGTGAGCCCCCAGAAGAAGCCCTGTCCCAGGTAGAGGCTCTCCAGGCTGTGCTCCTTGTAGTGGGCCAGGCTGGTGGACACTTTGGCTGGGGGATTACTGTGGGCCCTGAACAGGACCTGCTGACCGAAGTCCTCATCCTGCTCCAAGAGAGAAGAGATTGGGGGGGGGGGGGGGGGGGGGGGTCATGTCAGACACATCAGTATTCATTCACTGTTGAACAATAACTTGTTGTTCAACTTTAAAAGGAGAAGTAGGCGAGCCCACCTTGAGACTCTGAACTTTTCCAGACAGAGAAGAGTGCAGGCCCACATGTTGAAAGAGAGATGGCTTGTGTCGGTGTTTGATTAAGGATTTCTGTGCATTGCAGTGTTTCTGAATGAGGGAGCGTATCAACATGAATATTGGTTAGTTTGAATAATAACAGTTCATATTATTCATTGTTGGTTCATTTAGAAGACACAACTGATTTATTTGTTCACAATGTGTACCTAAGGAGCAGGTAGTGTTAGGCATTATGAAGCAACTCCTCAGATAGACAATGGACATTGAGGTTCCTAACACTAAATATATTTATACATAAAGCTTAAATGGTGTGTTCACAGACCAAATGGCCGGTTAACCAAACTTTGTTGGTTAAATAAACTCTGTTCTTTTCAAGATGAACCAGTTCAAAGCAAGACTTTTTGAGATTGTGAGTGATTATAAAAAAACATTTGAAAACCCATTCAAAGAATAAAATGTAGAGTTTGTGAACATCTAAGAAGATCAGAACAAGACGACAGAACTCCCACAGCATAGTTATTGTATATGTCATAGTTGGATCCTCTCGATGCAACTCATGTGTGACTTCATACTATTTGAAAACCTGTGTCTATATCTCATGTATTTGTGCCACGACAGGAGTTAAGTTATGCCAACATGCTCACCTCATCTCGCTCTGGATTACAGACTTTTACCCACAGGATGTGGTCTAGCAGCCAATCAATGGGCTTGTCTTTGTGGAACATCAGAAAGAACTCAGCTATCATCGTGAGGTCTTGGGTGTGGAACATCTTGCCTTGAACATTTTCACAAAACATTAAAACATGTTAGAGAAACAAACATGTCTGTGGAAATGGGGAATAAAAATAATGAACACACTCACACACACACACACACACACACACCTACCTATGAAACCAAGCTGTGAGAATTCCAGGAACAGCCATGGGTGTGCCTCTTGCTGCAGGGCATATCTCTGCATCATGTCATAGTAGTCGGTCGTCGCGACAATGTCATCTTCAAGCTGAACCAGAAACACAGCCATGAGGAAGTCAGACATGTACTGCAGGCATGGAAATGTACCACAGTTCTTACAGCAGTGTAGCGATGCCTGCGGTACTCTGACGTGTAACCTTTGCCTTGAAAATAATACATGATATGATTATGCTGCAGTTGATAAGGAGATTGAGGTACATTTCTCATTCACCACTCTGCTCACAATGATGTGACAGCTCAAGCATGTGTGTGTGTGGCTGTGGATGTGAGTGTGTGTGTATTTGCTTGAGAACCTGAAGATAGTATCTTCCTTTATCCTGAGCATAAAGCATGAGGTAGCTGTAGTCCAAAGTCTGCTTAGTTCTCCATCTACAAACAGACAAGTGTTGACATTTACAACATTCAGTCCTCCCGATTCATATTTATCATTTCCTTATTACATAGTAGGTTAGTTACAAGCAGTCAAACACTGTTTACCAAACTGTACAATGTATTTTGCTGTTTGTTGCCTTTGCCCACAACCAACATGCCATCACATTATGCAGCTGTCAGAAAGTATTTTGGGTCTATTTCTAGGCACGGAAATGACAAGCGCACTAATTCTTTCTTTTAAAACCCTTCTAATCAGTTTGAATATTCACAGTGCGATGGCCACATTTGACAAACTTTCAGCAAGTGGACATTTGGCCAATGTCCATTTGACACACTGCTGGTCTTCTCTCTATCGTATTTTTCGTACTTGACTCTGTCCTTGGAGTCCCCGAGGGTCTCGTGCAGCGTGCTGAAGTCTGGGTAGAAGGACTGAGATGGGGACACCACCTCCAGCAGCCCTGAGCCGGCCTCTGTGGGGAAACTGGGAGAAGGAAACAAAGAAAGTGTGAGAAGATCCCCGGTCCTCTATTACAGAGACAGCACCTCAGGCCACAGTGTAAGTTACTTCTAAAATGCACATTTACAAACAAAACTCAACAAAAACACAACCCAAACCCCCACTGCCACCACCAACAGCACCGTCGCCAGTCATGCCCCATTTCAACAGTTGATAAGAACAGATATATAGAATAGACTAGAAGAGGTGAACCTTTTTATATCATTTGTTAATAACATCAGGTTTCGAAAATGGAAACCTCTGAAACTTCTGTATGCAGTAAGCAGAAAATGTTGCTCAGGTGTATGATTCCAGGTCTGTTTCAGTCTAACAGTTTACATCCCTGCAGGAGGACTAACCAATTTGCCACACTAATTAGCATTGCCTCCATGTAAAGATAGGTGTGCTGGGATGGTGCTGGAATACATCTTCTTGCAGCCACAATAGTAAGCTAGTTAAACCTGTGCTGAAAGTAGTTCCTGTTTTCGATATATACTTTGTAAACATTCCAATGCAAATGTTTGACAAATTGCAATTGGCATCCAAATGTATCTACGGCTGTATAAATGTGATTTTTTTTTCCACAATCTGCTGTGTGTGTGAAACAGATAAAAAGCTGTTCATCACATATCGCAGTAATACTCTGAGCCCCCAACAGGCTGGGAGACGAACAAGGATCCCTTCCCACCTCTTGATGAGGAGGTCGGCCACAGTCTGCACGTACGCCAGGTCCGTCTGGGACGGACAGGGAGGAGGAGGATTATCAGGAGGGCAGATGTAACTGTGGTCATAAACATTTGCATTTTTCGATGCAAAGATATTTTTGCGTGTGTGTGTGTGTGTGCGTTTGTGTGTGTGTGTGCAAGTTTCACTTCTGCAACAAAGATGATGATGAGGAGGTCTTTGCACTGTGAGGGAGTCAGGCTGAAGAGTAGAGAGCTCAAAGTGTTGATCAGGTAGCTTTGCTTTTCCCGCCTTACTGTTGGCACGCCTAGGACCAAGGAAACTGGCACACACATCCATACACATATATACATATGTATACACACATGCATACACATATATACATATGTATACACACATCCATACACATATATACATATGTGTACATTCATACATACAAGCACATGGCTAGGGGAACTACAGAGCAAGATGTCCTTGTTTTACTGCATCATAAACATCAGCTAAGGATGAAGTGTAGGATACCAGGTCACAGATACAAGGAAGTAATACCAGGTAACAGATACTATGAAGTGTAGGATACCAGGTAAAATATAAAATATAAAAATGTAATATGGTTACGGATAACGTGCAATGGAGACGTAAAATGCTTAACGCTGTAGCATCGAAGTGGCATGATAATAAAATAGTATATTAAAGAGTATAACGAAAGAGTATACTAGTGTACTAAATCGTATACTATTGTACTATACTGTTTCACATGATAGTAGATAGTATACTATTGTACTATACTGTTTCACAACATAAGTGCTGAACAACATACAATGAGGAAAATAGTAACACAAATTCTGACCTACCAGGTGCATGTAACTTCAGATTGCCCAACAAAAACTCCTTGGAGCTCAGACAGTAAGTTATGGTTTGTTTGAGTTACGGTTTGTTTGAGTTACGGGTTGTTTGTCTGCGTTTGAATTACCTGGCCAGATTTGTGATCGGATCCCTTGTTCCCCCTAATCATTTATAGGGGTGTTATCATGCATTTTTGCCTTTTCAAAGAATAATAAGGGGTATTATTAACATACAGGAATGTAACCCTATTCTAGTAGTACCCCCAAGCGCAATTATTTACCCTAAAAAAAACATAATATGGGATCTTTACTAGTCAAAGGCTGTTGACTAAAATGGAGGAATGTTGAATGGTTTTATTGTGGCTACACTAAGCTGATCCCGATCAGAAAGTGGCCTGGACTGCCTCAGGACACGTCTTGGGGCGATCCTAAAGACTTATTCACGAGGGTCCACACTTGACAAGAAATGCATCCTGCCGCGATCGGGCCGCAGAGGTCGCATTGAAAAGACAAGTGTAACGGAGGCCGGCGAGAGCGGAAGGGGAAAGCGTAGTAAGAGAGTGTTTGTGTGTGATCTTATGAGTTAGCTCCATTACCCCCGCGCCGCCCCTGTCCCAGGACGATGTTGGGGGTCAGGCCGTCCACGTGCTCCTTTAGGTGAGGCAGGAAGCTGAAGATGTTGGGCAGGTGAAGAGTATTGGGCAGATCTGAAGAAGCCAGCTCCTGTCTTGACTGGCCTAAACAGAGATCACCAAAAGAAGAGGACAAGAAAGGTGTGTAGCTTACTTGTTGCAGTGACATAAAGATAGAAATGGTGTAATTTTGGCCTGTTGGTGGCTCTCTTTCCAATGTTGCTTCTCTGTGTATGCAATTTGCATGCTGCCAAGCAAATATGTACATTTGCATCTTGCTGGAGTCACTTGCTAAAGATATGATCAGATGTATTATCTAATTGTTGTGGACAGTACAATACTTCAACTCATACTTTATTTGTTGGTTTCCTGATCTTTCCTTGTTAAAGAATTGTAATAACTTTAACATAGTAGTATAAAAGCTGAGCTGGTCTGCAGAACACCTGCTTTTCCAGTTTCAGCACATCGTTTTAATACCCTTTATCAGTCATGTTACAGCGTTAGCTTTAGGCGAAACAAAGCAGGAACTGTAGAATATGTAAATGGTAGGCTACACCAACTATCCACATTTTATCTTGTGGTGTTTTTGAGTGCAAGGTAATAAAGTCTTGTCTGTAGGTAGGGATATGTGACACCTAATACACCTTATCACAGAGAGTTGGAGAAGCGGGTGATTTCATAACAAATATGTAGTTAAGTTAACGCTTTACAAAAAGGTTAAAATAACTTGGAGGTTACTTTTTCCCAAGTGCAATTTGCCGTTGAGACAGCCGTTTGCTTTATTTACAATAACCATAGCTCTATTGACCTGGCAGTATGTTTCATACCAAAGCAAAGCCTGAAATGATCACGGTTTTACTTTCGTTATAACTGGTAGGATATAAGAACGACTAAGGAAAAACAACCATGCTATGAAATTGAAGTTTATTTTCTGCAAACAGATAATGGGTCTATAAAAGGCCTTTAGCACCACTAACAGCTTGTAGACACTGACCTGAGGGAGTGATGGGCACCTTGGTGGTTGAGGAGCAGTTAGCGAGGTGTTCCAGAGCCCTTTGCAGCTCAAGGTTGACCTGCACTCCCGCTGCTTCAACCTTCAGCAAACGTTTGTAAAGACTCTGTATTTCCACATATGAATCTACAGGAACATTAAATAAAAGAGATTGTGAGAAAAAAAAAAGATGTTAAAGGATAATACCGGTCTTGTGATGAAACCATCGTAACCTACTTTCCTGCAGAGCAGCACGTTGTCACTTGTACCCATTTGGGTTGTAGCGCTTCCTTCAGCTTCCTCTGCGGCCTGCACTCTCAAGTGTTACCAATGAAGCAACAAGTATGTTGGAATTAATGTAGGAACCAGCGGGCTACTGGATTGAGCCAAGGAAACCCAGATGTTATTGGTATTTTTTACATTTGTTGCCAGGGCACATGCGCGTTAAATGCTCTTCAGCAGAACCAAGTTACTTTGTCAAATTATATTTACCATGGCTCTAGCGGAGCCAAAGGGACTGTTAGGGTCATGGTTAGGAGTTAGGGGTGAGAGGCGCCCCGTCGGCTCACCGGGTAGAGCGGTACCGCTAAGGCTCAGTCCTGATCCCAGCGACCCGGGCTCGATGTCCTCCCCTCTATCTCTCATACCCTCCTGTTTTCTCACTATAAAAATGCATACAAATAAAATCTTTAGCGGTTAGGGGTTAGACGTGAGGGTTAGGGGTTGGGGTTCAGGGTTAATCCGGTTAAGGTTACAGGGTCAGGGTTAGAGCTAAAACTAGGGTTAAAGCTAAAACAGTAACACTGCCAGCCATGGGTGCTCACTGCAATGATCTCATGCAACAATGAGTAATATGCAAATCCAATAGCCGTTTGGTGTGTTATTGTGATAATGCGTCCAAGAATGAGGTGCGCCTGAGCACAACGGACTGTGAGGGCGGGATGCATTCTCACCATTCTTAAGTGTTTCTTTGAATAACTAAAACTCATAAGGTTAGGCTCATCCCTCAATTATACAAAGCACACACATCTTGGATTGTGTTTTGCTTATATTTGTCTCTTGTAATATATTATATTATGTCGATTTAAATGCAGAATAATTACAACTGACGTGACGGTACTTAACGTGTTTGCAAATATTATGTTTGTACACACAAACACACACACAGACACACACACACACACACACACACACACACACACACACACACACACACACATGCAGTCATATACATGAGAAAAAATAGCCAAATTTTACACTAACTTTATGACACAACCGAGTGTATGCCTCGCATTTTTTGCTTGTCTTGTGGAAAGTGTTCCCGTTTCTTTCTGTCCATTCATGCAATTTGCATTATACACTATAGGGATTGAAGCAAATATATAAATAAATGCAATAAATGTAATGGAAAATAGCGACATTGGTCCGACCTGGTTATGTTCTACTATGGATTTGAAATTGAGAAATGTTGTGGGCGTCATATCACATTAGAGTGTGATCTCCCTTTCACAGAAGTACTATTAGGGTATTATATATATATATACAGGGTGCGATTTGTGAAAAAACCAGAGGGGGGGATAATTTTGAGAAACATTTTAAAATGTTTCAAAATGAAGACGGACCCTGTGTATTTTGGTTGTTAATTATTACGATGTAATGGTGAAAATACTTTGGGTGGGGGGGATAATTTTTATCCCCACCGAGGATAAAAATAATTCAGCAGAGGGTAGGACGTGTAAACCAGAGGGGGGATAATCCCCACCATCCCCACCGGCAAATCGCACCCTGTATATATATATATATATATATATATATATATATATATATATATATATATATATATATATATACTGGTAACTATGGAATGTATTAATTCAATTCAGAATTCTAGAAGTGATAAAATGATTCTAGTCGCTAATTAAATAATAAATAATATATAAATAATTAAGTAAACAGCCTACTGACGCCACTGTTTACCAGTATACAACGTTTAAAACTGAGCAAAGTCATGCCAAAAGAGGTTACAACGTCAATTGTCCAGATTTAGAAAAATACTAAAATAGCCGCGACTCGCAAGCCAACATCCGATAGGAAAACATTTTCCCACTACCTGTTATTCCGACATGGAATCGAAGCTCAAAATAATTTTCGAGTCCCTGGATCATGTGTCCACCATCGCGGACGTTTGGTCCGCCAAAAACAAAAGTTACTTAGGGATGACAGTGCACTGGATAGATGGCATTAGTTTTAAACGTGAGAAGGCTCTTGCCTGCAAGAGGGTGAGAGGAAGACTCGATGCCATAGCTTGCGAAATAGATCTGGTTCATTCAGCCTTTGGACTATCACATAAAGTAACAGCATGTGACACCGCCGCTTAAGTACATTTCTATTTGAATTTTATGGGATAAAGTTACCTTTATTTTTATATTTTTCATTGACCACTTCATTTTTGTTCTCATGTTTCCCAACGCCTGTTGTTTGTGGGTTTTACCGTGAGGCATATTTCTTTGTGCAGACAGGGATATTGTTCTTTCATATGGTTTTATATGCCATTTTGTATACATTTATACAATCAACACTAAGTGATGATATGGCTATGATGTTTGTCCATGTATCTACAGTACATTAAGAAACGGGAAAGTAAAGTAATAAGTAGTGAAGTTACTCTTCAAATGCAGTAACCAGTAAAGTAATTTCATTACAATTTACAGAAGTAACTAGTAATAAGTAACTTATTACTTTTTTTGTGTAACTAACCCAACACTGTTATTAGGTTATTAGGCTACTATGACTATATTCTGGTCCGTGTTTAACGGGTTAATTACCTGTCTCATTTGGGATCGAATTAATCCAAGTAAATAAGAATAAAAATCCAAGAGGGATAAGGAACACAAGCTGAATAGGGTGAAACTTCATCTCATCTCCAGCAAACTTCTGGTGATCTCCGTTTAGACGTGATCCGCAACTCAGGCTATAATCTCCAAACAGGTAGGCTTATCAACATGGAAACTCGCCTCCCTATTACTATAGCTGGTTGGTATATGTGTAATCTCCGCCCTGAGTAGGTGTCAGACTATAGCGTAAAGACCGCAGTGTTGATTCTCCTGGACGTCTTACGACGCCCACTACAGGGCAGACGAGGACGTGCAGCAATAAGGTGAATTCATAGGAGCGTGTATTACAAAGTTTATTACAATATTTACAATGGCCAACGTTTGTTTATACAAATGATTAAAACAAACAAGACATATATTAATAATTAATGACAACGTTTCAAATACCATAAGATGTAGGCCTACATACCTATTATTATATCATTAAACAATGACTTAGGCCGTTACCAATATTCGGTCATATAACAAAAAAAGTATATTTAAAAGTTATTATTCAACATGACATGAATAATCATCTTCATGTCATGTCTGTAGACTTAATCAACCTACATCGGCGTGTGACATTAAAGAGGTGAAAGTGGTAAATTAGCCTAATAAGTATGGGTTAAGTTTAAATATTGTCATGAGCAGCAGAACATTTCTTCATCGGTGGAGAAGTGAGGTTGGGTTGCTTTTCTGAGGTTTGGTTAAAATAGGAAATAAAAACGTTAAATAATTTGGTATTCATTCAAGGCATTGGACACAATCCAGGCAACATAATGGAAGAAAAATACCAAAGCTGATATCCACTCGCTTGTCACCAGCATAACTGGTTCTGTCACCAAGACAAGAAACAGTATAAAGTTCTCTACCCGTCGGTTTGAAACATTAGCTCAGCAGAACACATACCATAACCAACCATAATCCATTCACCAAAAGGTCTACTGAAGATATTCGACTGAATGATTGCCTCCACTGGCTAAGACTGGTCATACTTTTTGATTTCATGTATTTAATAAAATTTGTTTACATCATTGTTTTCTTAAATCAAAGCCTTACATTATAGACAGTAATATGTCTACCATGGGTTGTGTTGTGTTGTATTGTGTTGGTCGGGATGTGTTGGTTTTGTTGTGATTTGTTGTGTTGTGTTGTGTTGTATGGGTTGTGTTGTATTGGTTGTGTTGTGTTGGGTTATATTGTCTTTGGTTGGGTTGAGTATTGGTGTGTTGTGTTGTGTTGCATTGGTTGGGTTGTGTTGTGTTTGGTTGTGTTGGGTTGTGTTAGTTTGTGTTGTGTTGGGTTGTGTTGTGTTGGTTGGGTTGTGTTGTGTTTGGTTTGGTTGTTGGGTTGTGTTGAGTTGTGTTGGTTGGGTTGTGTTGTGTTCGGTTTGGTTGTTGGGTTGTGTTGTGTTGGCTTGGGATGGGTTGTGATGGGTTGTGTTGTTTTGGGTTGTGTTGTATTGGTTGGGTTGTGTTGTTTTGGTTGTGTTGTGTTGGCTTGTGTTATATTGGTTGTGTTGTGTTGGTTGTGTTGTGTTGGTTGGGTTGTGGTGTGTTGGGTTGTGTTGTGTTGGTTGGGTTGTGTTGTGTCGGGTTGTGTTGTATTGGTTGGGTTGGGTTGTGTAGGGTTTGGTTGGGTTGTATGTTGTGTTGTGTTGTGTTGGGTTTTGTGTTGTTGGGTTGTGTTGGTTGTGTTGTGTTGGTTGTGTTGTGTTGGGTTGTGTTGGGTTGGTTTGTGTTGGGTTGTGTTCTGTTGGGTTGTGTTGTGTTGGGTTGTGTTGGTTGTGTTGTGTTGGTTTGTATTGGGTTGTGTTGGTTGGTTTGTGTTGGGTTGTGTTCTGTTGTGTTGGGTTGTGTTGGTTGGTTTGTGTTGGGTTGTGTTCTGTTGGGTTGTGTTGTGTTGGGTTGTGTTGGTTGTGTTGTGTTGGTTTGTATTGGGTTTTGTTTGTTGGTTTGTGTTGGGTTGTGTTGTGTTGTGTCGTAAAGGAATTAAGCCGCATGGGGAAACTGGAGGCATGCAGCTTGCTTTTTGAAAGTATTGAAGTTTTCCAACCTTGATGGGCCCATACGTCCTATCTGGGAAACAAAGAGGAGTCATAGAAGGAAGAGGCCCATCCAAGACGTAGCTTAACAAGGCTGTGGGTGTTTGATGCACTATATTGTTAAGGTGCATGAGCAGTCAGGTGGCCCCTTGAGAATGTGGAGCAGACCCTAGTGTTTGGAGGTCAAGGGTCCGGCAGCTGGCCCTGATGGTGTCCCATGACGCGTCTAAAGGGCCTGTGCTGAGCAGCTGACTGAGGTCTAGACTGACATTTTCAACCTGTCACTAGCCCAAGGAGTTGTCCCTGAGTGAATTAAGTCCACCATCATCTGCCTAAACACTCTGCAGTGAGCCTAAATGACTTCTGCCCAGTTGCACTTACCCCCACCGGCACGAAGTGCTTCGAGAGGCTGGTCCTGGCTCAGATCAAAATGCCTTCCACCCACACTGGACCCCTTTCAATTTGCCTACCGCCAGAATAGGAGTACGGAGGATGCCATTTCCACGGCACTACACTCCGCCCACTCCTACCTTGATATACGCAACACTTTTGTGAGAATACTATTATGTGAGTTCATTGTTCAATAACATCAAACCCTCCCAACTGATCACTAAACTCGGTGATCTTGACATTGACCCATCCCTCCGCTATTGGATATTAGACTTCCTGACCAACAGAACGCAGTCTGGTAGGATTAATGATCACACCTCCTCCGCCCTCACCCGGAACACTGGCGTCCCGCAGGGCTGTGTGCTGAGCCCTCTCCTGCACCCCCTCCTCACCCACGACTGCACACCTATATGAGGTTCAAACACCCATTGTTAAGTTTGCATATGACACAATGTAGATAGGTCTCATCAGCGACAATGATGAGTCAGCGTACCAGGAGGTGGACCAGCACCTTACTGCGTGGTGTTCCGACTAGAACCTGTCACTCAACACCAAGAGGACCAAAGAGATCATAGAGGATTACAGAAGGTCTAAAGGTGGCCCACACCCCCCCCTCCACATCAACGGGACAGAGATTGAGCGTGCCACCACCTTGAGGTTTTCTCGGGGACCACATCTCTGAGGACCTCTCCTGGTCCATCAACACCTCCGCCCTGATCAATAAGGCTCAACGACGTCTCTTCTTCCTGAGGAGACCCAACTTTTGCCTCAGATCCTGGTGAACTTCTACCGCGGCACCATTGAGTGCATGCTGACCAACTGTGTCACAGTGTGGTGTGGTAACTGCTCCGCCTCTGACGGGAAAGCACTGCAGAGGGTGGTGAAAATGGCACAACGCATCACTGGTTCCCCTCTCCCCTCCATCAAGGCTGTCCAGAGAAGGCGGTGCCTGCGTAAGGCGCGCAGCATCGCAAAGGACAATTTTCATCCCAACCATAGACTTCACCCTCCTCCACTCTGGAAAGCGCTTACCGGTCTCTCGGCACCCAGACCAACAGGTTCAGGGGAAGCTTTTTCTTATTTTTATTTTATTTATTTTTTTACCTTTATTTTCCAGATAAAACATTAAGAACAGTTTCTTATTTACAATATTGATCTGGTCAAAGAGGCCCCACCAGGAATAAAGGTACAAATAACAAATACACAAGCATCACTCATTTAGACAAATATAAAACGGATGTACAAATGCACAGCCTATGTACAGAAAGAAAATAGAAAACACAAATGCACTAAAACTAGTCAGGGGACGGGTATAAAGGTCTGGACAGGGTGTAATTAATAAGAGACAACAGTTACCCTACTGAACTCCACATCCAGGTGAACTTTGCACTATCCCACCATATTATTTACACTATACTTCTATTGCACTATATGACAATATTGTTCAAAGCGCACCTTAACTGCGCTTTTGACCTTCTGTTTAAATCTCCAACCACATTTCACTTTTTCTATACTTGTACTCTGCACAATGACAATAGAGTTGATCTGAATCTGGATCAGACACGTCTCGTAATATTGTTATATAAATGATGTACCCTTAATCATTTTGCATTCCAGGTAAGTAATGCATATGTGTGTATATATATATATATATATATATATATATATATATATATGTGTGTGTGTGTGTATATATATATATATATATATATATGAGTGTATATATATGAGTGTGTATATATATATATATATATATATATATATATATATATATATATATATATATATATATATATGTGTGTATGTGTGTTTATTACACAGCTCTTCTTAATGCTGTAAAATGCCACATTCACTTGAATGGGCCTACCCAACGTTCGGTGGTCAATTATTTTTGCATAATTGACCATTGCTAATTACATCTTTCATAGTACTCCAAAAGTAGTCCAGTAACTTATCAACCCCAGCATATTCAGTTGCTAAGAGGCGTCAACGTCTTTGGCAAACTATATTTCTGCTGATCAAAACTACGAATTGTAACAAATAAATGATAAATAAATGTTTACTCTGGTCTGGATTTCACGGGTGTTAAAGGAACTTCTCAGTCTTCTACAGGTGAAGCAGCTGAGATCCTCTGTGTACCACCGCTTAAGCCATGAAGGCCATAGAGACTGATGGGAAGAACTGGGACCTCCCCTTGGTCCTGGTCGCCGGGCAAGGCGTACCTTAGGTCCCGGTGGGAGAGGAGTCTCACCAAGTTACCGTGAGGCATATTTCTTTGTGCAGACAGGGATATTGTTCTTTCATATGGTCAAGTCTAGCCCAGTCGTCCTGGTCCCAAAACCAGACGCATCACTCCGACTTCAGGAGGCTCCAGAGTTTGACGCCTATCCCATACCCCAGGTCGATGAACTGATCACCACCCTCACGACCCTCGACCTCACCAAGGGATATTTGCAGGTCCCCCTCACCAAAGACGGCGTTCGCAAACCCAGGGGGTCTGTATCAGTACACCGTACTCCCCTTCGGCGTCCATGGTGCCCCCCGCCACCTTCCAGTGCACGATGGACCGGCTCCTGCGACCACACCAGGCCTACGCCACTGCCTATATTGATGACATCGTAATTCATAGTGCCAGCTGGGACGTCCACCTACGGGCGGTCCGGGGGGAGCTGAGGAAGACCCAGCCAAGTGCCGTCTAGGCCTAGAAGAGGCCTCCTACCTGGGCTACCGATTCGGACAAGGGAATGTCCGACCACAGGAGTCCAAGGTCAAGGCCATCCTTGACTGGCCCCACCCACCTCCAAGAAGCAGGTGATGTCCTTTCTAGGTCTGGAAGGTTACCACAAGAGATTTATTCCCAGTTTGGCAAGCCCCCTGCATGATCTAAGAATAGTAATAATACTTTTATTTTAAATAGCGCCTTTCTCACACTCAAAGTCGCTTTACAGATTCATGAGGGCACGCGCAGAGCAAGACAATAAGCACGACATTAAGTAAAATAACACAAATGAAATTTCAAATAAATAATATATACAGGGGATCTATGCAGTGGTGGTAGAAGAAGAAGTGTTCTTGTAACAGAAAGGTCTTGAGATGATCTTTAAAGAGAAGGAAGGAGGGACAAGGGAATTCCAGGGGACAAGGGGGAGATTGTGATTACATGATCTGAGGGAGCAGGATGGAGTATTAGGGGTCAGAAGGTCACAGAGGTAAGGAGGAGCAAGGTCATGGGGGGCTTTGAAGGTGAGAAGTAGAATTTGCCTTTACGGCTTTAACAGACCGAAACGTGTGCTTTTTGGGAGGAGGCGGGTCACTCATAGAGCTGGGTTACACATACATACATACATATATATATATATATATATATGTATGTATGTATGTATGTATGTATGTATGTATGTATGTATGTATGTATATCTTTTTTAGTGAATGTAACATACATAATTCACGTTTAATTAAGTGTGGTTCTACACACACATTATAGACGCAGCACTTTGATAGCGTAGTTCTTCGCAGCGCAGTTGTAGACTTAATTGGTTGTATACTTATAATTGACTGTCCTATACTCACTTCATGTTAGTATGGATGTTCAGGGATCACGGTCCCTTTAAACGATAGGATTGTGTCATGACGTAGAGCCCCATGCAGGTTTTGCTGCTGGACAGCGCCTTTTCACTTCCTGGTTCTATTTCATGTAGGGTACGCCATCCAGGCTTCTTCTTATCGGCTTGTCCCGTAAGTGCACTGAAAATTTCAGCTATGCAGCAAATCGATGTGGGCACCGCCCACATTCCCCACGGTACTGTGTATATAATGTGGTGCAGAGCAGCGTTCGTCCTCCCTTTTCTTTCAGCAATTGCTGAAACCAGTCAACTACTTCGATTATCTACGATGAAGAAACGCAGCGGCGGCGTGACGGAGCCCACAGAGGTAAGGCCTCTCTGCTCCTTCTGCCCGGCGATGCTTCCAGCAGCAAGCCTTATGTTGCTTCTGCGCCCTGGCGGGGCCATGCCAGTCGCTTTGATGGTGCCAGGCATCATAGAAGAATACCTAACAAGGTGGAGGAAAAAACCCTAAAAGTGGGCTTCTGCCCAGACACCGGATGGCGTCCGAGCGTACTGCCGCTTACTCCCACTGTCCCCAAACAGCTCGCTGCTCTGTGTGATAGACATGTGTCTGTGCCTCACTTTAATCCGCGTTGCGGATCTTACGAAAATAACCTCTGCCTGTCGGCCTTGACAGTCTCCAGCCAGATGATGTGGAAAACGCTGTCGTCATCGCTACGTCGAGGGGGACAAGACCGCGGAAGGACCGACCTGTTTTATCTTTCTTTCCACACATTATATGATATATATGTTGTATATATAAATTTTGGAAAGTTATAAAGTCACACTTTACATAATCACGTGTAGAATTGTCGCCCTCCCTTCAGCCCAGTGGTTGTAGTGAGGCGTAGTATAGCCCTTGTTCGTCCGCCTCCATACGGCGACCCCTTGTGCTTCATTAGCAGGCTGGGGACTAGTCGCATGTTGCCGCAAGTACGGCCTTGTGTACCAGTCCCCTATACCCCGACATTTTTCCCCTTTTCTCCCTACAGTCGGTTCACTGTAAGGAGAAGTCGTGCTCGTGGCACGTTCCTCTATCGCCAGACTCTTCGACCTGCCTCTGCTTGCAGACGAGCCAGACATCACACACGATGTGAAGATGGGAGGGGCCAGAAGGCTTTTATCTGCCGTCTGCTCGCCCTCTCCCCGAGCGCTTTGCGTGTTGGCCAGAACAAGGTTATTTCTCAACATGGATGGATAACACACTGAGGTCGGGACCTCAGCGGGTTTTTTCCGCTTGCAGACAAGCAACTCAATCCCACACACAGTGTGAAGACGCCCTCCGTTGCGGTTGTAGGGCGGCGTAGTATAGCCGCGGTTCTCCCATCTCCGTGCAGCGCTCGCGTGTGCTTCATGAGCGGGCTGGGACTCATCGCCTAACGCCGTTTGTACACCCTCATGTACCATTCCCCTAGACCCTGACTTTCCCCGCTTTCTCGCTCTGCAGTCGGTTTGCTGCATGGAGAAGACGGAGCTGCCCCTTAGGCTCGTGGACCGGTCCTCTGTTGCTCCGGCCTGCCCTGCAGGGGTATTCTCTGCCTGTAGTCGAGCAATTCCATCAATCCGCTCGTCTCGTTGGGAGCGGATGTTAGAAGGGCCGTGTTGCTCGCCTTAGATGGCGTTTTCAGTTTTTTCCTAGCTCCGCCCCCAGTGGCGGACGTAGGAGAAGCTTTTTTGCTCTGCATCGCCCCTTTTTTCATAGATTCTATGAAATTGGGTTGACTGAGAAATAAAAGACTTGCTCTATTCTCCTGATCATCGCTTTGCCTGTTCTTCTGAGAATTTATGGTTATTAATATAGCCATTGTGATTTGCACTCGGCCTAGCTAATTTGCGGGAACCCCCTGCGAGCATGGTATGGAAGAAATTAACCCTATATTCTATGGCAAACTATGATCATCAGGCCTACATATCATATAAATACATTAATGGTGGAAAATAGCTAGTCACCTTTCCCCTATAAGTGGGGTTTGACACGAGTCGGCCCTAAAATGCTGATTCCATGTGGAGGGTCCAAGGGGTCAGGAACTGCACCATAAACAAAGGACTTTGAACCAATCTATTCTCTATACGTTATCTTTATGGTCTGAAAAAAAAAAAAAAAAAAAAAGTGAAAATAATATTGGGTATATACGGAGCAGGACGAGAATCATTCTGCAGTGTGTTTTACAAACTACGAGAAACATCTGGCAGTGTGTTTTGCAAGCCACTTGGCTTTGTTGTCGCCTGTTGGTGGGTAGCAATAAAGTCTTCTGTCATACTTGCTCGGACTCCTCCATTCCTCACGCTCTCTTATTTAGTTGAACTGATAGAATTTGGTTATTTTCTACCACAATGGCTCTGCAGCAGAGGTGGCTGGAGCTTGTGTCTCCCACTAATCAGTTGTTATACAGAAAAATTATCATCACCAAGGTGTTGCTCCGAAAGAGCTGTGTGCGAGGGGGCGCTTGGTTCACATCCTTGGATCTGAAGGATGTTTTTCTTCCCCGTTCCTATTCACAAGGCTCACAGGAGATTTCCCTGTGTTGGTGCCGCTCAGGGCGTAAAGGGATAAAAATACTATTTTATATCTCGACGACCTGCTTATCCTGATCCACTCAGAGGGAGCTGTGAGACGTGACACCATGACGGTGATAAACCATTTACATTTTCATTTAGGGCATTTAGCAGACTAGCCGACGGCTAGTCTGCTAGTCTGCTAAATGCATAGCTCTTCCTTGGGTTTAGCATCAAGTGGGAAGAGCTCACTGCTCCCCAGCCGTCAGCTAGTCTACATGGGAGTTTCCCTAGACTCGGCTAGGATGACAACTAGGCTCTAGCCTCCTCTGTGGGATGCAGTCCTTTTTGCCCTCTCCCGCTTTCGCAGGAGCATGACCGCACTGTCCATCATGCACCTGTTGGGGCTGATGGCAGCTGCCCACCCTGTGGTTCCCCTGTGTCTGCCCCTTTTTGTTTTGACTACAGCATTGGCTACCCAGAGGTTGGATCCCCAGGCAACATAAGCTCAGGGTACTCTCCGTACCGGCTCTGTGTTGCCAGATATTGGGGAAGCCCCCTGGGACTTCTCAAGGGGATTCCCTTTGAATGACGTCTTACCTGGTGGTCTTTACAGACACCTCGTCTACGCATTTGAGAGGGAGTTACCTCCCCGACATGGTCGGAGGCGAGTGGCCGGCGCTCACCACTGCACGCTGTATTATTTTTTTAATATATTTATATATTATTTTTTTTGTCAAGGAAATCGTAACATGCCTGCACTTAACATAATAAGCCAGACTATGAGTTTAAATAAATACTACTACAATTAGAAGTTGTCTTTAATTTGGATTAAAATTGTTTCCGAGAGCACTGGCGGGAGGGGCTAGGGGCGAGGGGTCATTTAACGTTACATTTTCTGAAGGGTCGGGTTAGCAACTTGGCACTCGGTGGGAAGAGTTAAGAAATAGGAGACAAAAGAGGTTTGGCAGAACACAAAGTGAAATTGCAAGTAGGTTCTAATGTGAAATTGCCTGAGGTCTACTTAAGGGAAAGAAAAGGCTATATCTACTGTAATTTTAGAGTAGCCGCCCTAGACTGAAGGTGTGTTCCTGAATCCTTGGATGCCAGGCTTCCGAGTTGCATTTATAGCATTCCCGTTCGTCTTTGTGATTGTGTCATGAAATTGGCTAGTCGTTGTTTGTTGTTAGCTACATTAGTCTCTTAAGACAACCAGCCCGAAAACAAACAACACAACTTTAAATTGTATTCAACATTAAAATGACCAACGTGATACAAATACAAAGAAAATAAATCTCTTCACGTGCGCAGCCATTTTTGTTGAGAGCGTCATCACTGCTATCGGTCTACTCTCAGAATTTGAGAGTTGAAGACAAAAAGGGGGCATGTCTCAGAGAAATGCCGCAAGAAAGCTGGGAGATCTTCCGACTTCCGAAGGCGGCGTCCGAGGACTCAGGAACACAGCACAAGTTCAACAACGTAGCTGCTAGCCTATGACAGCTATCAGTCCCTGCAGATTGGCTTGGTGTCACTAATGGTATATCATTCAACTCATTGACTAGATGGATATACAAAGGTACTTGACGAGTGTGAGGGAAAAGAAGCAGAGCATGGTGAGTGGCAGAGGAGCTGGGGCTGACAGAGCCTGCAAAGTCAGTCAAGATCTACTAGGTATACAGGCCGAGTTTGTTTTACGTTATTCCAACAAGGGGTCTTCTTGTGTCCATGAAATAACGACCAGCCCAAACTACTGTTTATTATTTCATTGTAAAATTTCATTAGGGCTTGAACTAAGTACAAGCGACTAAACTAATTCAGGGATGCACCACACCATTATGTTACCCTCTGTTCAATGTATAGACTGTTTTCAGACACAATAGAGAAGTATCAGTGGCAGGCAGGAATAGAGAGGAAAGAAGGAAGTCTTACGGCAGGTAGAGAAAAGAGAGTGAGCCAGAAAACTGGCCCTGATAGATGCTCTGCTATACTCTCTACTGTAATAAATGATGAATTAAAGAACCACTTTAAAGATGAGATGAAAAAATTTTGGCTTGCATTTCGGAAACTGCTAGGGGCTAAGGCCCCCCAGCCTCTAAATCCTAGTGACGTCCCTGGTTTGCCGTGGGTCTGCCTGGCACAAATGCTCCTGTTGAGCTGATCTTTTCCATAATGAGCAATACTTGTACTGATGAGAGGCACCGCATGACCGTTCCCACCTTAAAGGTGTTGCTTGTTACAAAGGCCAATATTGATGAAACCTGTCCACAATTCCACAGCAGGAAAAAAACAGGAAATAAACATTATAAAGAGAGTATTTTAGCAGCAATCACTACATTGTCAACCTTGTTTGGGTGCAAGTTGATTTTACGGTGAAATATCCACCATCTGGCAGCCAGGATGCCAAAGCGCTCTCCACCGTCCTCCTTGCCCCTGGACAGTCTATAATTGTAGATTTTCTTGGGATGGGTCAGATTCTGCCCAGGGTAGGGTCTCATGAGGTGTGGCTTCAGTGGTAATGCTGGGTCACCAACCATGACGAATGGTACATCGCCCAATTGAGCTGCTCAAGGCAGAGAGAGATTAGGGGGCACATGAAGGGTTTTGCTTTCCATTCCCCTTCCTAAATCTGAATTGGCATATACCCCACCATCACTTGTGCGTCCAAAACCCCCCACTTGAATCTAAACCGGCAGTAGGCATCCACTAGTGCAAAGAGTACTATTGAGAAAGATCTCTTGTAATTGAAATACTGACTCCAGAGGTGGTGGTGCTTGAATTGTGACGTGTTTTCCGTCAATTGCCCCGATGCAGTTTGGAAATTGTGGTTTTCTTAGTATTGTGTTTTGTGAAAGACTTAATTCATATTGTGTGCATGATTCGTTTTACATCACTTGTTTCTCTAATTCTGTATTTATTTAGTTGGTTTTTTGTTTCTAAATTACAGAACATTTTGAACTCATTTTGAACAATATATTATCTAATCATTTATATTGCTAAAAGCAGCTACAAATTTATTTTTCCTTTTTATTATCTTGGTATCTGTGTTGGGAATTCCATTACACTTTCTATTGTATTATTAGCTATGATCCAATTTGAAAAGTAACTGGCACTGAAGGATGATACAGGTTGAAAGATATGAAGACAAAGGGAAAATTATGTTGATCTATTTACAACCATTTACTCAGCAGAAACAATATATACATATATGCAACATAGATTTAGTTCAATTGTATTGCCTAGTTGATCTGAAAAGTTTGTGTACAATTGTTACCATAACACATAACACATATTCTCCACATCTATATAGTTTACACATACCTCTGTTTATTGTTTTCCTACCATTCCACAATGTACAACATGCGAGCATCCTCCAACACAAACCAAAGCCTTTTCTTTAGTTTGTTTACTTGATGGTGCAACTTGGACATGACAAGTTGTCATATTTATGGAGATTCTCTTGACATCCTTACAGCATTAATAATTAAAATGCTCTGACAAAAAATGAACAAATCTGCTTTCTATGGCTAGCTGTCATAAGCTGTCAATCATTACTTTCTGCCCAATCAATCATTGAATGGCCTTTCTGTCTGTGTGTCTACCTACCTGTCTTCCTGTCTGTCTGTCTGTCTACCTACCTGTCTGTTTACCTTTCTGTCTGTCTACCTAGTTGTCAGTCAACCTGTCTGTCTTTCTACCTACCTGTCTATCTCCCTACCTGTCTATCTACCTAGGGTTAGGGTTGAGGGCCCTTCAATTCTTGTTCATGACTCTTCCTCCAGGGGGCAGACCTGCTGCTGAAGCTGAGTCATTTGATAAGGAGGAGTGTCCTGGATGGATGGAGGCCTAAAGGCCCTCAGTCCCTCAGGTCTGGCTGGTTCCTCCAAATTTACAACCCTAGCTTTAGGACTTGACACGGAATTGAGTTTCATTACAATTTGTCGAGGCAAGAGTACTGGTCCAGTAGAAGCTCAGAGACCAGTTCAATCATGCCTCAATTCAGATCCCCCCACTACCTCTACTTTAACCGTAACCTCTCCCTTCCCCTCTTTCTTTACCTTAACCCCAGCTGTTACCTTGTATACCTATAGTTGAACTCACAAAGTCTATTAACTGCCACAGGCTGGTTTTAAACGGTCTCTGAGAACTTTCACTAACGGCCATCATTACATAGCGGACAGGATCCAAGTTCCTAGGAGTAAGGCCATACTGAGGGCGGCGGTCCTGGCCGCTGGCGCTGTACTGCAGATACAGGCGCGGAGCTGTGGTCTGCTCCTTTCTCCGTCTCCATATTTGACCCTGTTTTGATATTCCTTGTCTTTTCCTTCTGCCACATGTCCGACTCTCTCCTCTCTCCATTTCTCTTGGACCCCTTGGCGTCCGACGGGATGAAATGACAGAGATGCGTCGCCTGGCATGGGTGAGGAGGTGTCAGGGCAGTCGAGCCAATCAGTGGCCATCGGTCGTGGGTACCCCGGCTCTGGGGAGGACCCAGGGAACAGGAACTTCCAGTAGCGGTCACCTTTGAAGAGGAAGATGGAATCTAAACAGATGGAAGGTAAAGTGCCAGTTTTGTTTATGTTTCGTATGTCTTCTAGGATTTTGAACATTGTATTCCATGCCATTTTGGCACACTGAATTAATATTATTGCCAAAAACTGGATTTAACTCATCTGTTTCGGCCAGTCTTTGCCAAACTCAGACCTCAGGTTCTTCTTAGGACATGTAAAAGTGGTTCATGGTATTTTGAAGTCACAATGACACATTGCGTCTGAGAGATACTTTAACTATAAGGCCTTTATTATAAATATACCAAGGGCCAATGGGGATAGCAAGTCCCCCCTCCTTCCTAAATCTCTACGCCAAAATTGCAATTATTTTTTATCTCATTGTTTGAATTGGAGCTGAAACAAGGGGTTCACTAACCCCATCAAGACTCGATGGGTGGTAATTTTAAAGGAGCGTTCATAAATAACAACAAACTCATGGATGCTGTAGTCCATCGCTTCTCCTGCAGTGGTCCATACTCACTAACCACTTACTATGTCCCTCATTTCAACTAGTATTGTCATTTCTCTGAATTATTGTGTTGCTCCCCATGCCAGCTCCCCAACATAGGACACAGGACATAGGCCACCGGACATAGTGTCTCACCGCCCGTATCCGTGGTGATGCCGTTGACGCCCGCCTGGAGGAGGCTAGCCCAGGTGTCGTTCTCCTTCTCTGCTGGTTCCCTCATCACCCCCCACACAGGCCCTTCTTCAGAGTCCCACACCAGACCCTTCAGCCCAGGGGTCGTTTCCCCATCCCTGGTGTCCAGGCTGAGCTCTGAGAGGGGTCTAGGGTAGCCCTCCTGCAGAGACAGGTCCTGGAACAGCCAAACCCTGGAATCTGCAGCCAGCAGAGGAGGGAATGTGATCTGAGTATGTTCTACTATGGTTTTCTGTAGAGATATTTGTATTAATTCAACGTATTGCTTAAAGCAGGGGTGTTCAATGTTTTCCAGGTCAAAGACCTCCAAACTGATGGAGAGATGGAGCTGGGACCCCCTACTTAAACATTGTATAAAATTGTGTTTTATATTAAACTGGTCCTATAGTGCCATGTATTATTATTATAAATGTACCTTGTTATTTTGCATTCAATACTAAGATGTTCAAATAATACACAGGTTCATATATTCATGTTTTTATTTCAAACATGTGCAAGGTACAGTGAGTAGGGTGGCCATGCCACTGCCACTCATAAACATAACTTAATAAACTGATACCTGCCAAGATCAACAATGTCTGTCAATTGCATGTAATCATGCAATCATACATTCAAATAGACATTTTTAAAACATAAATGTGGAAACGAAAATTAGTGATGTTTGTTTGTTGTTTGTATTATTGAGAAAGTATTTCTCTGCTGATCGCTTATTTTCCCGATAATAGCCGGCGTTCTGTACATTAACCCTTGCATAACAGCACTCTCTCTCTCCCAACAGTCTTGGCTGCGCACTCTCATCCAAATACGTATTGTTTGCGGCTGAGGAGGGGGTAGATATAAAGACCGGACGAGAAACTGACGTTGCCGTGCTGTCCTTCTTCTTAATTGAAGGAGCAGGCAGAGAAAAGCTCTCCCTGCTGAGCTTTCATTAAAATCAAATGCATAAAAATGTCACAGCCAGTCCTGATATTTCAGGTGTGCGCGAGGGACATGCGAACGTACGCTTACCACTTTTGTAAATGCCATATATATAGTACATTCGGATCGCATGATAGTAATACATCTATTCCGATTATTAATCTGATCAAAAATGTCCGTGTAGACGCGGCTAGTGTGTTGGATTCATGTTAATGTGTATTTAAAGACATTTCAATTTGTGGAAAAAATTGCGGGGGGAATATAAAAAAAATGATTCAAAATCAACCAAAGCTTTCGCGACCCCCCCTGCTGTACCTCTGCGGACCCCCTGTTGCAAACAGACAAACAGTAAGAAACCATACACTCCTGACTTAATCAGCCCATTGATAGTCTTTTCTCCACATGCATTCTGTGGCACCAGAATCTGGACGCATCCCTCATGCAGAGGGGGATAACATGGATGAGAGGACCACCCTTTCTCCTCTTTTAATAGCTGTTTCAAAAGCTGGATAGCTCTTATTATTATTCATCATTTAAAATAAGAATTCAGAACAAAAGAGTTTAGCAAGTGCCTTTTTGCCTTAAAAGCCATTTGTTTAAGGTTAGGGGTTAGTGGAGCCAGTAGGAGTGTACAGGCTTACCGCTGATGAACATAATGCCATGGTCCCATTTCCTCTCCAACACAGCCTGGAGGGTGGGCAGGGGATCAGGTAGGCTGGCCCACAGCCTCCTAATGGGGGCTCCATGGCCTGAGACCAGGCCTCCGCTGCTGACCCTCCACATGCTCTGCCCTGAAGCACCCGGCACAGAGAGGGTTCAGAGGGAGGAAGGAGAAGGGCGTACCTTGAAGGTTGGACACCTATGCTTCAAATCTTTACTCTGAGGCGATCACACATTTGCCCAAAATAATTTCAAAGGGTACTTCATGGACAATCGTTCCAGAGTTGCCCTTAATTCATTTCAATAAAATAATCGATTGAAAGTTTTATTGCCACTTGACGAGCCATATATTTTGGCTAGCGATCACTATAAAAGAAGCCCAAATTGCCCAACAAATGGAGTGTGAGGAGAACATAATAAGTAATTCTCTAGAAAGTAGTGTACAAGCTGACCTTTGAAGAAAAATGTCTCTCCTCTGAGCTTGGCTACTGCGTCGAAACTGGTGTTGCAACGATCAATGAAATCACTTGGGTAAAGATAGAAATGAACAGTAATGTTAAGTCATAGTTAACCTTCAAGAAGTGTGTGTATGTATCTATACACATAGGCCTCTCTTTCTCTAACACTCACTCACTCACTCAGTCACTCAGTCACTCACTCACTCACACACACACACACAATTGGTAGCTCACATATAGGCAAAAAATATAACTTCCAGATGCTGTTCTTCTCATGATTGTTGGAGGTTTAACATTCAGGTCGAGGTTGGTGGAAAGGTGAAGGTCAGTGAGTCTCTTTGAACCAGGGGGAGACTGGAGGCCAGATAACCAGGGTGGTAAACTACTCAAAAGTCTGTGAACAGGACTAAGGTCTAAGACTTAGACTTAGAACACCATTGAGGCCTATTGTGGTACAGCACAGAGAAAATACACGCATCACAAGAACATCACACACATTTTGATTGGAGAGGGCAAAATCTAAATGGGAGGACCACAGTGTGCACTCTGGTGTTATCGATATGTGAAGATGTTTGTGATGGGTTAAACCCTCTATGTCTGACCTGTGTGTGTGATGATAATAATGTTTGGGGGTACCCATGTCTGCCTGGTCCTCTGTGGCGCAGGCGGGGGTAAGGACTGAGATGAGGTGCGTCTGTAGTCAGCAGGTCAGCTCTCTTTCCTAGGAAGCACCGGAATGGGGGACAATACACCCAAACACACACACACACTCACACAAAAACACACAAACACAGATATACACGCACATGCACACACAGACACAACATGTGGAACATCTAAATTCAGATTACTTTGAATAGCCATTCTGCACAACCTATTTTTGTGAGTTTCTGCCTCAAACTGATGAGGTCAGTTTGTCATATACTGCATGGATAACAGCAATCAATAGACTGAGGATATGCTTGATAATCAACATGAATTCACACTTTATAAAAAGGCTTTTACTTAGGTGATTGGTCGTCCTAAATTTAATTTGTATGCAAAAGCAAGGAGTACTGTGTGTATACATATATATTCTACACAGGAGCAGAGGGGTAGGAAGGAGCAGTGTTGGTCGTGTTCAATCTATTTAAACACTCCATTGAACATATGGCACTTAGGCCTGCTGCCCAATAGTGCCAGCTGCCCCTGGAGGTAGGACCAGCCAATCAGCTCTCAGAGCCTCATTACTTAAAGAGCTCCTTGCAATTTGGCTTCTCCTGTTAAGTATCAGGTGGGGAAGTAAAGCGCATACATTTTAAAGCGATTTGGTTTAAATATAAATTCAAGTATTTTTGGTCTGCGTGTGCATAAAAAAATTAAATAAAAATAATGAATCAACCCCATTAATTAACCAGTGATTCAAACCTGCTAGTTACCCATACAAAATGCCAAGCAGAACCCGTGGGACCCTTGGGTGCAACAGAAAACAACAAGCGCAGAGTTTGGGTTCTGCCTTTATATGATCTTTAAATTATCTTTAAATGATCTTTAAATGATCATTAAATTATCTTTAAATGCTACTGAAACTACTTGGAAAAATTATCCAGAATATTGGCTCTAAACATAAGAGCAACCACATAGTTATTGGTTGTTTATTTATTGGTTATTAGGTCTTGGTTGTTAGTTATTGGTTAAGGGGGAAGCAGCCAACCCGGTCTCGGGTTGAGGGCATTCAGGATACAGGATGAGGATCACGCTAGAGGCGGACTAGGATCCATCCTGAAGTGTCTCTATCTGGCTGACCTCAGATCACATTGGGCTATTTACCGTAGAGGTTTGTGATGTGCTCCCGGTCGCGGGGCCCCAGGCTGTAGTGCAGCGGGTCCCCCGCGGGGCCCAGATAATACGGCCTCATGACAGAGTGGCGGTCGGAGGAGTGGGCCAGGCCCAGGGCGTGGCCCAACTCATGTACCAGTACGGTGAACAGGTCCGTCCCCTCTGACTCTGCACGAGGGGGGAAGGAGGGGTGGCCAGTGTTAGATACAATAAGTAGATAAGGGAGGGAAAGAAGGTCATTAAGGGCATAAGTTACTGATGCTTTGTTTCTGTCGTTCCTGAGCTCCTATTATTATCAATATATCATTACTTTACCTTACTTACATTCAATTATTTTTATATCCAAACGCTATAAGTACAATTACTTTCTAAATACATTTCTAAATTGATGAACACTTCAGACTAAAAAGAGCTTCTATGATCTGGCTTGGTGTTGATGCTGCAACCGTGCCTGCCCATTCCTGGGGCTATTTCTGCCTTCCTCCCCCAGGCCTCTTCCCTGATCATTCTGGGAGTTCTTGTCCTTAGAGGGCCCAGGGTTAGGGGGTGTTGGTAATGTGGGCCTGTGAATCCCTTCGAGGTGGGACCTGTGGTTGAGGGCTGAACTAAAGAGTGTGCTGAGAGAAGCTACCTGGTTCCCTGAAGGACCAGTCCTCCTCTGAGTCCAGATGAACGACGCCCGCCCTCCTGGGATCTGAGGGGAAGAAGGCGTGGCCGACGGCACCGCCTGGCCCTTCAAAAGGGTAACTATCCCCATGGTGACCATGGAGGAAGTCCACCTGCAGGTCAGCTCCATCTGGGCCTGCCACCTGGAGGAGAGAGGCTTGTTAAAACAAGGATGGACCATTATAAACTATCTGTGCCACCAGTCAGCAGCAAGCCAGGAGAATATTTGCAAAACGTTGGTCATGTCATAGTTTCCCCAAATGTACATAACTGCATTAAAAACTATTCTGGGATTCGTCTGTGTATTGAGATGTTTTACTTAGATGCTTACTGTGTTTCTAGGGTTTACCAGAATTAGATGAAAACATTGACGCTTGCATATGCTTTCTGGCAACGACAGAAATGCATTTAAATTATTAGCAGTAATTAATAACTCCTCATTTGTACACTCTCTTTGTATTTAGCTATGCACAAGAGTTTTTCAATTCATTTGATTGTTGACATTATGATCATTGTTCTACATTTTTCCTGGTGAATCCATTTGTGGTTTGGCTAACTTCCACATTATACCTGTTCTTTTTATATAGACAGAATCAATCAATCCAAAAATATGTTTGGATGCCAAGGTTTTCAATGTCTCACAGAAGCACAGATTGTGGGAAGACAGACAGACTGAAGACAAACAGACTGAAGATAGGCTGAAGACAGACAGACAGCCTGATGACAGCCTGACTGAAGACAGACAGACTGAAAACAGACAGACTGAAGGCAGAAGGACTGAAGACAGACGGACAGAAGGCAGACAGACTAAAGAGACAGGCAGTCTCAAGACAGACTGAAGACAGACAGAAGGCAGAAGGACTGTAGACAGACAGACTGAAGAGACAGGCAGTCTCAAGACAGACTGAAGACAGACAGAAGGCAGAAGGACTGTAGACAGACAGACTGAAGGCAGACAGACTGAAGAGAGACAGACTGCAGACAGACTGGAGAAAGACAGACAGACAGACTGAAGACTGAGGGCAGATTAAAGACAGTGAGACTGAAGGAAGACAGACAGACTGAAGACAGGCTGAAGAACGACAGACTGGATGCAGACTGAAGACAGACTGCAGACCGACTGAAGATGGACAGACTGAACACAAGCTGAAGACAGACAGACAAACTGAAGGCAGACTGAAGACAGACTGCAGGAAGACAGCAGACAGACTGACCTCATGGAACTCTAAGGAGGTTGGCTCCGCCCAGACCCTCAAGGCGTAGTAAACCAGCGACCGGATGGTCTCCCGGGAGAGATCAGAGGAGAAGGGGTAGGACCGCAACCTGCCAGATATTGAGTTTAATATTAGTGTCCATGTGTGTCCAATGTATGGCTGATAATAGGCATGATGATGGACAGGCGAGATTTGAACCCCAGTCGCTGGCATTAGGGTCTTATACTAATCCACTACGCCACCGACGCTACATCTCAGTAGTTGAAAACATATGCTATACATTTCTTACATAGGGTGTATTTAAAGTGAATTCCCTAAATTATAGAATAAAGCAGGTTGGACTTTGCTTTTGCATTTTGAAATCATCATCACTCTATTGAGATTAATGGCGAAAAATTTTGCATTTGCCATAGATATTTTTTAGCCAATATGCAGAATCTTTTCAGTTACGAATTCAAACGATCAGCTATTTTTATGCCAACACGCCTCCCTTGCCTTATTATGTGCAACTGTGTTTCCTCTAGCTGTTCTTGAACTGCTCATTGGAGTTCATTATGAGTATCTGTTCCTCTTGATTGAAATATACTGCTCTTGATCTATCCATTGGTAAAGGTGAGTGAATCTATGCGATAAACGCCTCATTTATGGGCACACGCATTGAATCTAAAGCGGAAAACCTAGCTTGACAAATTGACTTAAGTAAGTGAGCTTTGTGTTACCATTTAACTCTGATTGCAAGTTTCGTATTTGTCTATCCAGTTTTTTCCAAAGAAAGCCTGGGTATGTTCAGCGCGCTTCGTAGTATCCCACATGTCTGAGTTTAGGTTGTGCCAGGTTATGTTAGGTTGTGACCATGTCTACTCAGTTTAGGTTGTGCTAGGTAAGGTAAGGTTGTGACCGTCTACTGAGTTTAGGTCCACCTCCAGTTGATGCTCCGCCGGGTCCATGTCGAACCAGCCGTCCTCCTCTTCCTCTTCCGCAAGCTCCTCCCTCCTTGGTGCTGATTGGCTGGCTGTCCAGGTGGCTCCTCCTGGTCAGGTAGAGAGCACCGTGGTGACTTCATCAAGGCAGTCGTCTCCTGGTCTGACGATGTCCAAGGTGAACAGCAGAATGCAGTCAAACAGAATTAGGTATATAGTCATTCAACCCAAAAATTATAAATGTAGGCTTAATGCTTTCCGTCTACTGAAATACACCATTTGTCCACAGATGTTAAGAGTAAACAAACACAGAATACCGGATCTGCGACTGCTCTCATTTATTAGATAAAATGATCAGGTGGTGTCTCTTGCTATAGTTAGTTTGTATAATAATCACCCAAATGTGAGCCAATCATTAACAGCAATCGCAACAAAACGTAAAAGTTGCTGTTCCCATGGTGTACATTTATGTTGGATTCCCCTATAATTGAAAAACGAATTCACATCTTTTGTGTACCAACCGAATCATGGGCCAAATAACAATGTTTTCAGTGGTGAAAAATAGCTATCGTATAAAACCATCGTGAGGGGCTTCTGTCATTCTCACCCACTACTCCAGTTTCCATTAGGCCAGCAAACCTTTGCATGGATTTCACTGCATGAGTGACAGCTGTCCAGGCCTGTAGCTGCCCAGTGGATGGATCTGGGGGCGGGAGGTATCCATATCTCATCAGCCAATCCTAACATAAGAGAAGAGAATAAGCTCGAGGAAATCCTGTATTTTTGTATCATCAGCTAATTCTCTGGACCCAACTGCCCTTTCGTTGCGGCTAAAACACACCAGAGCCCACAATATAAGCTGAAAGTTAAATTCAAAATTGTCAGGGACAGTTGACTGGATGGGATGCCTCAAGTATAGGCTCAGGTTCATGCATGCTGAAGGAGAGTTGATCTTACCACAAGTTCACTGCTTTCGTCTTCAACCGGCGCCAAAGACACGGGTGGTTTTGTTGAGGGGGAATTCTTAGGGACGGTCAAACTTGGACCACTGTTGCTTGACACCATTTTGGTACATTTGCAAAACAGGCACAAAATGAGAACGCTCCTAAACGCCATCTCCTGTTCATGTTCATACGTCCATCTGCTGAGCCAACGGTTCTTCAGTAGGGGGGGAACCGTCCACTGTCCACTGAGCCAACCGTTCTTCAGTAGCGGGGGGAACCGTCCACCGAGCAAACGGTTCTTTAGTAGGGGGGAAATGTCCACTGTCCACCGAGCAAACGATTCTTCAGTAGGGGGTACTCCCAACGTTCTTCAGTAGGGGGAACTCAATGGGAGGACGGGGGCTCTAAAACAGCCGGATCCTGGGTGTTATTTGTTTCAAGGTCTGTGGGCCAATCACAGAACATTGCCTCAAGTCAAGGTGTCAAGGAAATCATGGTATCACAATAAGTTAAAGTAAGCGAGTGGGCCTTGGACTAATTCAAATGGAAACGGTTTGAGACGCAACAAAACGCAGATCATTGTCTTTGCCACGTGTTTTTATCTAGCATTGGACCTCATCCCAAACAAGAAATAGCCTTGATTCAATGACTAAATTGTACTGTATTTGTCCTACGACATTGAACGTCAAACAAGAGTGATTGACATTGTCAATACTGCAGTTGAAAGCAAATATTCATTTGACAAGCCCATGGGGGGTTGGGGGTTTCATTATGAGATGGAAGGGGGCGGGGTGCTGAGACAGCTGTGGTCGCAGTGATGGCAATAGGGGGGCTGTTAAACTCGTTTTCTAAAGAGAGAGGCGGCAATGGGAATAAGCAGGTCGTGTGTCAAGAGAAGATGCTGCACTTGTTTAAATTATGGGGTGGGGGGTGGGGGGTGGGGAGGGGGGTTCGGACAAGAATCCGGTGGATAAATAGGAATGAATGGGAGGACAGCTGTAGGATGTGAATATCATTAAGCCTTGGGATTGGAGTGGCACAGCTTCTGCAAAAGGTCAGAAGGAGGAGAGTTCTCGTTTGGGACAATGAAAGAAAAGAAAGCTTTTAAGAATGAATGCATGTACCTTTGTGGAAGGGGCAATTGGTACTGCACTCTTGTTTTTAATTATATGATGTTGGCCCTTTTTGTATGCGTAATCCTGGATGGTCAGTGTGAAACGCTTGCAGTCGTGTAAATGACTGTTTGTCACGGTCCAAAATAAGCTTATAATGCTTCTAAAACAATTTTAAGTTTCAAGTTTCATACATTTGATTGACAAATTTTAAGCAGCACCTACTCATGTCTTGCATTACATGATACCATTAAAATACTTTGTTGAAAAGCTCCTAGTAAATGTGGTCTATTTCATTTTCTTCCTTAGTCACCTAGCAAATGAAGTTGACAAACAGTTTGTTAAATAAAGACACATTTTAAAAAATGCAGGCTATTTGCTTACCTTGAATGTTCAATTCCTTCTTTAACATGTTCAGTTAACAGATGTCTCTTCCTCTCGGTGTGTCCTCTCTTTCCTTTCTGTACACAACTACCCCGTTCAGCCCTCCTCTATCCCCCCTGCTCACACTCAACAATGCTGGTCTCCGTCCGCCCTCCTGCCACACCGAATCTGTGTCTGTCTACATGAAAGCGCGCGCACACACACACACACACACACACACACACACACACACACACACTCACCGAACACACACACGCACACTCACACTCACCAAACACACACACACACCAAACACACAGACACACACACACACACACACATTGACACACACCAAACACACACACGCACCCCTACACACACACACTCTCAGTGAACATACACACACACACCGAACACAGTCCGAGCACACACACACACACACACACACACACACAACCAACACACACACATACACACACACAAACACACAAAAACTATCTACAATGAAATGAAAGACAATTTTCCATGAGATTAAGAAGATTGATTGTGTGTATTTGTTTGTGTGTTTGTGTGTGTGTGTGTGTGTGTGTGTGTGTGTGTGTGTGTGTGTGTGTGTGTGTGTGTGTGTGTGTGTGTGTGTGTGTGCACGTTGGCACATTGGTGCCTTCATGAGAGAGGCAGGCATATTTTCATGTAATCCTCTTAACAAGAAGATTAAAAGAGAGTGGATCTCCTCTGTCTTCTGCCTTTGCTACACATTCAGTCTTTTCTGTATCGTCGTGCACTTTGTGAGCTTGGAAATACATCTGGTATTTACTGCTGCATGCATGCACGCACACACACACACACACACACACACACACACACACACACACACACAGACACAGACACACATGCACAACTATTAAAGCTTGGTGAATGGTGGCCCTTTCTTTAACTGGGACGACAGACCAGTTACCAATGGGTGCTGTGGAAAGGGTCAGAGGGTACTTTCTGCAGAGGCCCCAGGGGGGTCTGTGTCAAAGGGGTGGTCTTTGAAAAGTGTGAAAACAATTGTGTGTTGAAGAAAATGGGTTCTGTCGGTGTCCTTTGTTCTAATTTTAGGAAACGGAAAAGAAGCTTGTCTGAACTACTTATGAGACTCACGTGTAGAGCGCGGTTTGAGAGAGCGGTTCTAGAACAGACTGATGGAGGGTCCTGGTGGGCACAGACCTGCTGGGACTATTGTAGTCCATAACATATTGGGACATTCCTCTGGCCTCAACTCAATCTCTCGGTATGTTTGGTAAATAGGAATGCTATATGTGTAATACCTTTCCAAGTATTTCATGCCTACCATGAACGTATTCATATTTACACGATGCATATCTCGTGCCTGGAATGAAGGGAATACTAATATTAAACTGTGTGCACAAGGATTACAAAGACCACATTGTTCTGCAGGAAGTCTCTTGTTGCCAATGGCGATGTGAGAGCAGAGGAATCTGATGCAGTGACCTATGGTCTAAGCTGTCTGTGAGCATGCAGGACAATCTACATGCCTGTAGACTGATTATCCAGTCTACAGGCTACATCAGTGGGTATATAGGACCTATGGTCTAAGCCAGGGGTGGCCAACCATCCAGAGACTAGAGCAGGTTTTTACTGCTCCACAAAGTGCTGTACGTAAACACGGAGACACTGAGAGCCTTCTCCGTCATCGGAGACCCTCTCCGTAGCACTACATGCACATCCAATAAAGTTTGCTATCCATCGAGGCAACGGATACGGACGGAGATGGTAAGGGCTGTGATTGGTCCTCTAACAATATCATTTGCGGAGTCACTTTTCCGGTTTGTCTCCTCTAACAACAACAACAACAACGCCATTTTTGAAAGAGTTGGCTCTGTGACCGGTTTGATTTTTGAGAAGAGAGAATGATCAAATCGAAGAAGAGTTACAAGGAAGCCCAAATGGCAAATACTTCCGACTCTGCAAGCGTCCGTACAGCAGCTAACCAAACGTTTTAGAGACTGTGGCAAATTTCACTTGTAACAGTTTTTTGTTTTTAGCCATTAATATTTACATTACAGTTAAAGCATTTCATTTTTAATTATCCTTGCCTATTTGTATTATTTGTGCATTATTTGTGTTAACTCTTGTACTTCTTTTGCACCTTGTTTATTTTGCACCTTATTTACTTTGCACCTTATTTACTTTGTACCTTAATTACCTTGCGCCTTCTTTACTTTGTACCTTGTTTGCTTTGCAAATTAAGGACCAATAAAACACCAAATGAGATTTGAAAAGGTTTGGAAGTTTATTTACAACACTATTTCATTTTTAGTAGTCAGCCTATAAAATCAATTGGTTCTGCTTCAGCTGTGTTTCAATATTTATCAACCCCAACTCGCAAAGCCGTCTTTCTGTCTTGGACGTCATTGTTCCGTCTCTTCACTGGCTGTTTCCCAAAGTGAAGGCTGCAGCCTTGCTAGAACACTTCCTTGCTAGTCTCGTCCTATGGAGATGAGGCTAGAGTGCTTCCTAGTGTTTGTAGTGCTCAGAGTTTGGAACGACTTGCAAGTGTGGAAGCGCTTCCGCTTTTTAAATATTGCTCCAGTGTTAAATATTTTAATATTTGAATTGTTGAAATTGTCGACAGTGTGTGTGTGAGCATGCAAGATGCCTTACATTGTAGACTGATTTTCCAGTCGGGCTACATCAGTTATAGAACATCCTGCTCGAGCTCATCTGGATATTATAGCCTATATTATTGATATTGTTCTATAGCATATGTTTAGTTTGTTACGATGGATAAAGTAAAGGTAAAGGTGCACTAAAAATATATGGACGTTAATATTATGTGTCTGTAAAGTGTGTTGAAATAGTTGTAAAGTGCTTTGAGTAGATATATAAAGTTAACTTAAAGTGTAATTCCGGCGAAAATTGAACCCAGGGTCTTTGTTTTGGCATGAAAACCCATCAAATAAGCCCTCCAGATACCTTTTTCATTGAAAATTGATGACTAGAGTTTACCCGGCGCAATGTTTGGCTATGGGTAGCCACACATCTGGTGAACTCTGCACATTGGCTTGGGGCATAGAGTTTCACTTCCAAATCTGCATTTTTGAACCACTAATATTGTTAAAAATAGCACCAAACCTCTGCAGTATAATGACTAGGGTCCCTACACATTAAACAAAGCACCAACAACTTTGTTTGCAAACCCGGAGTTTATTCAAAAAGACGAAAAAAAGTTTATCAAGCATTACCGGTAGGTCCGTGTTTACAGGAAGTCCACACAAGTCGATAACCAAATGCGCCGGAGTTCAGTTCAAGGAGGAACGTTTTGGAATTTATGATTTATATAATTTATATTTATAATTAATATATAGCAAGTGTTGACACGTAAATTAAAGGACTTGCATGTGTAAGTTACAGTTACAAAATATTTGTTTGTCAGGGCTGAAGAATAAGGCATCAGACTGTTTAACCTGAGGACGAATACAAAAAGAGCATTTTTTTAACATTAAAAAAGTAGTATAAAATCAAAGGGTGGGTTTTTTAAGAAAATAAGCTTTGTGTTATGTGTGGGGCAGTTAGTTGAGTTCACCAGATGTGTTTTGATATAGGTAGGTCAAAAGGCCAAGCCGCATAATAGATTTAAAGCATTTCCTTTACATTAAAAATATATATATAATCAAATAGTCGTTTTTTTGAGAAATTAAGCTTTGTGTTATGTGTAGGACAGTAAGCTGAGTTCACCTCATGTGTTTTGACATGCGTAGGTCAAAACGTTTTTATCTTTATATATTTTTTTGTTGTAACTTTCCATTTTTTTCCCGTAGCTGGGCAAAACACAAGCACGAAACATCTCTGTCTTGATTTCAAGCTGTAGATGGGTCGTCTTCTCCGGTGCTTGAGCTGTCCTTCACTCTATGCATCAATCACGTGTGCAGTGCTTCTTCTGTCAACAACCTGCCATGCTTGATTGTAGCGAACAAATATTTTGTACCTGTAACCTACATATGCAAGTCCTTTAATTTACGTGTCAAAACTTGCTATATATTATTTAAAAATATGAATTACATTAATTATAAATTCCAAAACTTTCCTCCTTGAACTGAACTCCGGCGCATTCGGTCACTCCAGGGCCATAGAGAGAGAAGAGTTGCGAAACTCTGATCTCGCCGACAGGGTGGTCACGTGGTTCATGTAAGCCTGTATAGTTCCAAAACAAGCGCGCTGCCGTGTTCTTCAATGGGACTGACAGCAGTGATTGCAATATTGAATGGTAAATATAAATTATAAAACACATACCCAAGTACTTTTCTGACTATTGTTGCATATTTGTAAATGTCAGTTTTACATTTGGAGTGGTAGGGTGACAACTGTACCCTAACCTTACATCTGTTCTGAAATCAAAGACGATTCATTTGTTCATTTTTGCACAACTGGACTATTGGATTTTCTTGATTTTGCTTGTAATTCCGATTCACTTACCCGTGGTCAGAGAGCGATTGAGAAAGCACAGTAGCAACAGCCCATTTAGGACTGTTGCTTTTTATTTCTTTTTTATTTCATTTTATTTCTAAGCCTAGCCATGATACGTTTAAGACTAAGCTATACACAAAGTATCACATATATTAAAGAATAACAAATCATTACGCTTGGATGAATGAAATAGTATTTTTTTTATTAAACAATGGGTGAGACTACAAGAATGTGTGTGTATCCAACTTGAAAAACAAGAACAAAGTGAAGGAACAGGGATGAATATCGTATATATAAGTGTTAACAAGGGAGGAATACGGTGAGGAAAGGAGACAATTAAAAAAGCAATACAAGTAAAATAGATCACTGGTTATAAAACCCTCCAGCAAATGCAGATTCCACTGCCTAACATCTGCACGCTGCAAAGGAGGATGCACCATGTAACGCTGGACCCAGTGTTTGAGATGAAGATGGAGTGTTAGAAAAAAATCATCTCCACATATATCAGGCTGAGGTTTGTGGAACCAAAAACAAGTGGGAACAAGGACTAAGAACAACGAAGCAAACATACAGTAAGTGTGAACAAAAACAGCAAAGTAGAGCCAGGGGATATCAATAAATAAAACAATGTTAGTCATGTGTGGAACAAGAACAACAAATGTGTAAACAGGTGTGCGTGTATATCTAACTTGTAAAACAAGAACAAAGTGAAGGAACAGGGAGGAATATTACAAGTTATTAATAAACAAAGAAAATACTCCACATACATCAGGCTGAGGTTAAGGATAGTAAAGTGCATCAGGTCGAAAGGAAGGACAACAATCGCAGCCGTCGCCGCCGCCACCACCAGCCACCAGCAGTCACCACTTGCAGCAGAAGTGGACACCACCAGCCAGCTCAAGCAGCCTTCGCCTCAAGCAGCAGCGACCTGCAGCAGCAATGTTTGCCGGCACCAGCCAGCTCAAGCCACCAGCAGCAGCAGCCACCGCCATCAGCATCCGCCATCAGCATCCACCATCAGCAGCATCCACCACCAGCCGCATACACCACCAGCCGCATACACCATCACCAGCACCAGCAGCCACCACCTGCAGGAGAGTGAAAATACTCAGACAAGACCTTGAATAGCATGTAGGTGAATGAGTTTCCCCACACATGGCCAAA
Source organism: Pollachius pollachius (assembly GCF_949987615.1). Classification (NCBI taxonomy): domain Eukaryota; kingdom Metazoa; phylum Chordata; class Actinopteri; order Gadiformes; family Gadidae; genus Pollachius; species Pollachius pollachius. The sequence continues at coordinate 16,888,710 of NC_136943.1, read as the reverse complement.
TTGCTGCCAAGTTGGGGAAGGGGTGGACAGAAGATTACATTTTGAAAAAAAAGAATGACACTACCTGTCTGTGTAATAACATTTGAAAGCTTGTCATGATGGCTTACATTTTTTGTGTGGAATAATTTCTATTCATATACGTAATCCAACAGCCTTTTCAAGGGTATAATTAAACAAAAGCAACCTTATTTCTACTACCTATAGCATCAGACACACAGTACTCCAACACCCTAACTACCACCGTCAGGGTTAGCAGAATAACCCCGTCGTTAATCAACCTTATTGATCCTAATAATCCTACATCAATAACTAACTAAATAAAAAATGTTAGAGATTCACTATTTAACTTCTGGTGCAGTGACATCTTCACAGCTGGCGAAATTGAGCTGACTAACTAGCAGGCAATGACAATCTGTCGTCTGCCAAGATAAAAAATATCTGTAATTACGCTGTGCACATACAAATAAGATCAAAAAAAAAAAAAGATCAGTATATGCATCATAAAGGCCCTCTGATATAATAAAGACAGTGGTTTTCAAACTGTGAGGCGCGCCTCCCCTGGGGGGCGCCAGAGTTCTTCAGGGGGGCCGCGACGTGAGAAAAAATAAACCAGAAAAATTAACAGAAAAAACAGACACAGCGCGTCTTCACAGCGAAGTCGAAAACGTTCCCTATTCACTCACTCACTCACTCACTATTCCCTATGTAGTGTTTATGACATAGTGCACTATATAGGGAACGAACAAACGAGAATTCGGACACTACGCTGAACATTTCTAAACGTCTTTTGCGTCAGTAAATGCGCCGGGTATTTGTGTGACGTAGACAGATGCGCCCACATCATGTAAACAAACGGAGCACCCACGAGGAAAACTGGAGATTGTATTGATGTTGAATGTTACATTTCCTTGATCAAGTTTTTTTAAATTAATTTTGAATGTTATACTTTCTATATTAAATCCCAAATAAATTGTTGACATTTCTAAACGAAAGACGGAGACTACATCATTAAATGTATACGTTTTCATTATTATTCAGACTCTTCTTCTCCTCCGGAAAAACACGACCGCATTGCATTGTGGTATACGGGAGTAAGGTGTAGGGAACATCGCATGTTCACTCAAATTTTGAGTATTTTAAGTCTACTTTATAGTGCGTGAAATTTACCAATGAGAATTCGAACACCACTAGAAAATGGCGAGCACCCTATATAGCGCACTAAATCCGTGATGGGGAACGATTTCGAACACAGCTACGCAAACTCATTGCTCCAACTAAAGTTGAGGTGAGCTAAAAAGGAGGCTAAACTGGCAGTTTACAGATTAAGGTTTTCAAATGTATTTCAAAAACGTTAAGCAAAAACATGCTTAGATAAAGATGTTAAAATGTGTTAAGAAATGTGTTTAAAAACGCACAAAGATGTTTAGAATGTTTCAAAAATATGTTTAAAATGTTAAAATTTGTTAAAAGAAATATGATCAGAGATGTTTAAAATATGATCAGATGTTTAAAATGTGTAAAATAATTAAAAGATCTTTCAAAACACAGGGATTTATAACATTTCTTTTTTGGGGTGGGGGGGGGCTCATCTGAAATTTGTTCTCTGAGTGGGGGGGGGGCTCACTATCTCATACTTTGAAAACCCCTAATATATAGAGAGTTGACAATTCAAAAGAGGTAGCAATTTAATCAATTTACCCGGGGAGATACTTCACAGATGGCGAAGTCGAGCTAACAAACTAGCAGGCAAAAAAAAAAGCATAATAACGCTGTGCATATACAAATAAATATCAGTATATGCATCATAAAGGGCCTCTGATACAATATAGACATTTGACAATTCAAAAGAGGTAGCTATTTAATGCAATTACCTCAGGAGTTACTTGACGGCCAGCAATGAAAATGAATGATCTCCTACGCCGTAAATGGATGTTTTGGAACTATGCGAGGCTCCATACCCCGGAAGTAGGCGGTAAAAAAACGCTACAACGGAGTACAATGGAAGTGACACCACTCTGTTATATCTATCACTCTGGGTCACTCTATGCGTCAATCACGTGTGCAGTGCATCTTCTGTCAACAACGTGCCATGCTTGATTGGAGCGAACAAATATTTTGTAACTGTAACTTACATATGCAAGTCCTTTAATTTACGTGTCAACACTTGCTATATATTATTTATAAATATAAATTAGAAATTCCAAAACTTTCCTCCTTGAACTGAACTCCGGCGCATTCGGTAATCAATTTGTGTGGACTTCCTGTAAACACTGACCTACCGGAAATGCTTGTTGAACTGTCTTTTTAAATAAACTCCGGGTTTGCAAACTAAGTTGTTGGTGCTTCGTTTATGTGTAGGGACCCTAGTCATGCTACTGAAGAGGTTTGGTGCTATTTTTAGCAATATTAGTGGTTCAAAAATGCCGATTTGGAAGCGAAACACTATGCCCCAAGCCAATAACATGGACGCCAAACATTGCGCCAGGGGCAAACTCTAATCCTCGATTTTCAATGAAAAAGGTATCTGGAGGGCTTTTTTGATGGGTTTTCATGCCAAAACATAGACCCTTCAATTTTTGCCGGAATTACACTTTAAACTTAAAATCTGCCGTTAACTAATTTAAACTTATCGCGAGACAATTAATTTGGACTTAATTAAAATAATGAATTTATTGTTTGTTTTTAATGAATGTTTTTTAATGAAAACATTCACCTGGAGATGCCGGGGATTGAACCCGGGGCCTCATACATGCAAAGCATGCGCTCTACCACTGAGCTACATCCCCACTGATGCGTTTAAGGAAAATAACGATATATAAATAAGGTATATATTTAACGTGACCAATCATGGATTGTTTCCTGTTGCTTGTGGACTGATGAGTAAGACATGAATCAGTGTATTTAACTTTAAAAACTTCACTCGAGCTACAGACTTTGTAGCTTCAGACGCGCAGCTCCTATTACAGGCTACTATGTGAAACGCTGTTCAGAATTCACAAACCATCATCATCCTCATCATCATCATCATCATCACCAGCATCATCATCATCATCGTCGGCCACTGCCCTGTCACTCAACCAACGAGCCCGAGGAGCGGTACCATGTGACAGTTAAAAGTCGTCATGTTTCTGCACGTGAACGACCCCATGCCCGTAAAAGCTTTGCGCTCATGTTGCAGAACATGCTCAGCAGCGCCCCCCGCAGTCACCCTTCACGGTGGGGACATAAAACGGTGTGACACCGGAAGTCTTTCACTTAATTCTTGCGGCTGCTTGTGCGGTAGTGTGTTATTCACATTATATCATATGACATCATATTATTAACATTATTAACATGGCGGACCGAGCAGAGACTCAGGAGGCCATTAAAGTCCAAGGGGAGGTCGTTCGTAGACTGAAGGCAGAGAAGGCGAGCAAAGATCAGGTTAGTACATGTGGCTCCACTCAGCGTTTCTGTTAGCCGACCCGACACCGTCTGCTAGAATACCAAGTGTCCTCTCACTGAAGATAAGATGAACTAACCACTGTCCGATCTACACCTTCAATTCGAAATAACCATTTTTATCATCTACTCAACCGTTACTTATTAAAAATATGTATATACTTTATTTATCCATTTGCGATGACTGATGAAGATGACGCCCCACCGGCCAAGTTATATTGAGATTGAAAGTAAGGCCGAGCTTCTGATGTAGCGCTTCATTTCAGACATGTCTGGCCTAAAATGCTGTGTCTTATATGAGCTGCTGATAGAAGTCATCATGTAGGATATGTCCGGCCAATAGTGCGGTGAGTCTAAAATGCAATTGGCCAACTTCGACAATTCCTGTCCTGTTGAAATACTTATGGCCAATGGAATAATAAATAGATGGGACATGAGCCCTTCTTCAAAAAAGTCGTTCCAAATCTCTGAGTAGGACCTACTTGTGCACTCTGTTTATTTGTATTCAGCGATAGTTTCCACCAATGTGCACATATGGCAAGTACGTTTAACCTGTTATATATTTATAGATGGATAGATAGATGGATTGATAGATGTAAAGATACATATAGTTATAGACACCTATCATATAGGTGTCTATAACTATGTAGATAGATAGATAGATAGATAGATAGATAGATAGATATACAGACTCTATCTACATCTATATGATCTATCCAACTTAGATTGATACATAAATATATCATATAGATAGAGATATAGTTGTTTATATATATTTATAGACATCTATATCTATATGATAAATCTATGTAGTCTATATATCCATCCATCTGATCTATCTGATCCATCTATCTATATAGTTATAGACACCTATATCGCTATCTATGCATCTATCTATATGATCTATCGATCCATCCATCTGATCTATCTACACCGTGTGTTATATACACTATATATACACCGTATATAACCATATAGATACATAGATGGATGGATAGCTAGATCATGGCCCAATCCCAAAGTGATCACTGAGGACTCAAACTTAATTGATTTCAGGTGCTAATTAACTTAAGCGAGCGCAATGTTTTCCCACTGTATGGTTAAGGTGGCCTTAACAACAATAGGGCCCCGCCTTGACTACCAATGTATAAAAAAAATACATATTAGAAAAAAAGTAAAAATAATAATATATATATATGTTTTTATAAATATTTTTTTATTATTATGATCAAATACTTACTATACTATTGACAATGACGGGAGTCTATTTCAGATGTGTATATCTGCCTGTTTGTTGGGAAGGGTTGTGGCTTGCTTAATTTACCCTGCATTTCATGTTCCACCCCCACTGTGATGTGATCCCCCTGCCCCCACCTAGTGCTAGGGTTGCTCTCACATGTTCTCCTGTTCTTCCTGCCGGGGCCCCTTGGACCACCACCTCCATCATCCAAACCTGGGTCTGATGCATCGCCCGCTGTTGTCCTTGCCTACCTCAACTATCTTCTCTCTCATCTCTAATCTGGACATTTCTGAAACATTGTGTGAAACTCCTATCCTGATTGGTGCCATGACTGAATGACTCTGTGACATGGCTGGCCGATGGACAATGCTTGACCTGTGATGCTCTTTTGAACTCCATCCCTGTACGGAAATCTGGGAATTGATCGACCAATTTTGTTATATTTATTACCGTTTAATTAACCGTTGCCGGGATGAATACACTTGGATCTTTCACCATCCAAACATTTACTGGATTGTCGGCTTTTCGAACTGGAATGTTCCGACTGCTGCGCTCCGTTTCTGGGATCACTGTTGCTCAGGTAATAAGGAGGAATACCATTTCAAGGTGCGACTCTCTTTTCCTAATTCGCTAACAGTGAGATGTAGGAAATTCAAATGCCTGCCTTGGTTTTTCTGTTTTTCCAGATTGATGAGGAAGTGGCAAAACTGTTGGAGCTGAAGTTGCGCCTGGGAGGTGATGATGGCAAACATCAATTTGTGCTCAAGACTCCTAAGGTAAGACCATTTCAACATTACTATGTGAAGTGTACTACTGTTCATTTACTATGTAAATGAACAGAGAAATGTCATACATTTCAATTGGCTAGATTTACCCATGTGTGTCATTTTTCACTGAATATAGCATTTTCTAATTTAATGTATTTGCACATTTAAATTACATAACATTTAACACACTGTCACTGAACACTATCACTGTATCTACAGGAGACTAGTTTAGTGCTTTACTAAAATATTTTAGGCTATAAAATAGTGAACTGCCAATAACATATTGCAGTAGGTTCAAATTGGACATGACAGATGTTAAGTAGGCAAGATATCATAGTCCAAAAACAAATGTATTGCCGAAACATACAAACCATAGTGTGATTTAAAACCAAAATAATGCAAATATTTTGTGTTGCACACCCACAAATATCAATTTCAAGACTGCTTGTATGGAACACATAATGCCTTTCTAATTAAGTTTCTTATGGGTCCTATACTTCTTGTCAGGGAACAAGAGACTACAACCCTAAGCAAATGGCCATCAGAGAGAAGGTGTTCAACACCATTGTCAGTTGCTTCAAACGCCACGGTGCTGAAACCATCGACACGCCTGTCTTTGAACTCAAGGTACCATGGGCACTGGTAGCATGAAACACAAGTACAGCCTTTCATCAGATGGCCAATGGTGGTTTCTTTGGATGCTGTGCAGGAAACCTTGACGGGGAAGTATGGAGAAGACTCCAAGCTTATCTACGACCTCAAGGACCAAGGAGGCGAGCTGCTGTCCCTGAGATATGACCTCACCGTATCCTGAGAGATCTAAATGAAGTCAATGTACTAACTAACACGCCTCCTTTTGAATATCCTAGTGTCCTTGACATGTTCTCTCTCAGGTGCCCTTTGCTCGTTACCTTGCCATGAACAAGATCAGCAACATCAAGCGCTACCACATTGCAAAGGTCTATCGACGTGACAACCCAGCCATGACTCGCGGGCGCTACAGGGAGTTCTACCAGTGTGTGAGTGGCATTCGGTAAACTCCATGACTGTTTGTTTGGTCTTCAGTGGTGTTTGCTAAAATTTGCCCTATTACATCCAGCATGACGAGCAGCGGAATTAACCCTGCGTGATGTGTGGGGTTTTATCCGTCTGTATTCATTCATAGGAGCAGGACACTGTCTACTCATACCAATTCCACTTGGTTGCTACAGGTGAACCACATGGTCATGTGTTCACAGTAAGGAAGCGGTGTACCTGTGGTTCGGGTTGTGTCTGCATTGAGCCGATCTCTTTGGAGAATTCCGTTATAAAGCCAAGTACATCTCAAACGTATGACTGACGTTCCTTCATAGGACTTTGACATAGCAGGCCACTACGACCCCATGATCCCAGACGCAGAGTGCCTGCGGATCGTGAGCGAGATCCTCAGTGAGCTGGACCTGGGGGACTTCCACATCAAGGTGCGGTCGCTGCACCCCCCCACCCCATGACGACATGATGTATAGCCACCAACACCAACCAACAACAATGAGTGTCTCCTTTCAATCCAGGTGAACGACAGACGCATCCTGGATGGGATGTTTGCCGTGTGCGGCGTCCCGGACGACAAGTTTCGCACCATTTGCTCGACAGTGGACAAACTGGATAAGGTGTTTTCCTGAATTCCCCGTCTTGGGTTATTAATGCGGCAATTTCATAGATTTCCGTTCTGTTCTTTCTGGTGACACCCTTGGTGATAAGCCGATGAATATGAACTTTTGCAAAATCTAGCACATCATTAACACACTAGAGCTGTCAATCTTCCTCTATAATTCCATTCAAATTGCATTTCTTAGTATTTTTTTGTATTTTAATTATATTCCAAATTTAGCATATTATTAAAACTTACTTTGTACTTATACACTGTATAAGGCTCATGCAGGCCAAAGACACTATCAATGTTCTGCCCACTAGGCATTCTAACAAAACAAATTTCTATCCTGCCTCCCTAAGTCAATAACAGTCACAAAAGGATGTTATGTTAACGCCTCCCCTTGACCGCTTTAAGTTAATAATATATCAATATAATCATGTCAATATAATTATCTGCGTTGTCCTTGGTAATGGAGAGCGCTGAGACAACTGAAGTTGACCACTCCTTTCCATTGAATGCCATTGTTGCGATTTCTTTACACAACAATTAAGTAACAAATCATTGAAGTGAATGACTGTATACACACGAGTTCCGTTGCGAAAAGGCAACTTTTATTTATTCACACCACGGCTCTCGCCAGCAAATATATCAGTTTAACCAATCGCATTCAGGTATGTTTGTCATAGTCACCATGGCAACTGTACAAATTGGAGCTAACAGCCTATTTACGTTTTTCAACAGTGTTCTTACTGCATCCATTGTAGTAAACTTCCATCATAGACCTATAATTATCACTATCTGTGATATGTTTTGTTAAAGCATAGTGGTAAACTATTATCATAGACTTATAATTATCACTAGCTGCGTTTCCATCCCCCTGCTTTTATGCGATTTTGAAGTATCAAATTAGTAAACGAAAAAAAAATTGCATATAAATCCTCTAATTCGCAAAAAGGTTTTTCCGCTCGCCTGAGGTGGTTTTTAACTTATGCGAAAGAGAGAAAATGCGCAAAATGGGAGATTGAAACACACTTTTCGAAACCGCTGTGACGTAGCGAACATTGGACACACAGGACTGACAACGTCCTTCCGATTTCCGCATAACGACCGGCCATAGCAACCCTGCCGACATCAACTTGTACCGTCAATATCAGTGGCGGCTGGTGATCAAAAATGTTGGTGGGGCACAGTAATAGACAGGGGGTCTGGGGTTCACCCCCCCTTCCATTTAAAAAAAAATAAAATAATAATAATTTAATAGATTTGATTTCCTGTATTCTGGTGCATTTTGGGGATGGCCACTACCTATTTACCTACTATTCATTCCGATTCATAGCCTACATCGTGACTTGCAGGGCCTAGACAAGCTTACACTGCATATACAGACCTACTTTATGGCCATTCCACCAGCCATTGCTATTTGACCCATTGTTGTTATTCTGATATTGAGACAAACCATGATCACTGTCCTATAGCGTCCATTTTTTGTGAGTCTCAATGTCTACTTCAATGATCATCACGATAGCGGTCGGCGCTACAAGTCAGTAGTCACGTTTCCGTCTAAAAGGTGAAGCGAATCTTTAGAAAGTTCGCAAAAAAGAAATTTGAATTAGGCGCGTTTCCATCAAGTGGTTGGAGTGGAACACTACACACATTCCAGGGCTTGTCGTATCCTTTTGATAACATCCTCTCTTAGGTCCTGATATATAGTGGAAATGCGTTGTTTTCCATCTAAAAAGCTGTAATGTTTTTTTCTTCAATGAGAGCAAGGAAAGGTTTTACCTCTTCAGCGGTCCACACGTATCTATTATTCACATTGGCCATCTGTTCCATGGACGTATTTAAAGGATACATTGTACATATTTATAAATCGAAATTCGCCCCAGCCTTAATACCACAGATACTATAGGGTCTATAGCATATAACCACGTTTTCTGATTACAGTTTAATGCATTTTCCACAATTTACCAGCTCTCGTTTTGAAGGCTGAACAGACAATTTGACTGGTATTACTTAATAGGTGTCCATATATCAGGGATTAGTGGACACGGTTTAATTCAAGGATATGCAAACATAGACATCCATATATGCTTAAAAATATATTGACGCTACAAGTTGATGTCGGCAGGGTTGCTATGGCCGGTGGTTATGCGGAAATCGGAAGGACGTTGTCAGTCCTGTGTGTTCAATGTTCGCTACGTCACAGCTGTTTCGAAAAGTGTGTTTCCATCTCCCATTTTGCGCATTTACTCTCTTTCGCATTCCTCAAAAACCGCCTCAAGCGAGCGGATAAACCTTTTTGCGAATTAGAGGATTTTTATGCAAATTTTGGTGTTTCCATTACCATTTACTGATTCGATACTTCAAAATTTGCATAAAATCAGGGGGATGGAAACGCAGCTAGTGTTTCCTTGCACTGCAGGACGTTAATATCTGTTGCTTTTGATAACATGACGATGTGCAGTAGTATATTGCGTACTATTTCGGAAACTATTTATTATAATCCTCTTATCCACAAATATCCATCGTGACACTATAACTCTTGGATTCAAAAGTAAACTCCACTATAATTGAATCCTCTACATACATAGAATATTAAGGTGAAAGGTCGAGGCATAAGCTCGTCTTCACTAGGCCATATATGTTGAGTATTCCATCAGTCTTTTCACCGGCATGATTATTATAGTAAATGCCCCATATTTGCATCATCTTTTAGTTGTTTTTTTTACTGGTATAGCTTCAGTTGGACGTTTGTCTAAGATCTTCTTCCACAAGCTGTATTTTTATGGCTCAGCCTATTTGGAGAAAAATTGAGCTATATGACCCCCCCTGGTGTGTGTCATGGGGGGGAGACATGGTTCTAGGAAACACTGCTATTGTAACCCTGCCTGTGTCTGAATGCTTTGTCCTGTGCTTTGCTAGATGTGTTGGGAGGATGTGAAGAATGAGATGGTGAAGGAGAAGGGTTTGTCCGAGGAAGCTGCCGACTTGATTGGGGAGTATGTTAGCATGCAGGGTAAGAAATCTACCGTCTGGATGTGGTTTTAGGGTGCCTCACTGCTGGGGGGGGGATTTAGAACTGATTAGTGGTTGTAATAGTACATTGAGGTCATTCATTTTTACTGGAAGAAGCTATCTGTATGGCTCAGTTTGGTACAACGTTTCACAGTGGACTGGTATCCATTCTTCAGAATTGTTTGTATTTTTCCCCTTCTATTTTACCTTTAAAAGTTCTACGATGTTTAATGTAGGCTTTACTGCTGATGTCCCATGCACTACTTCCTGACCCTTGTGTGTCTGCTCTGTTGTTGTAGGTGGGATGGACCTAGCAGTGCGCCTACTTGAGGACCCGAAGATGTCCCAGAGTAAACAGGCCTGCGCAGGGCTCAGCGACATGAAGCAGCTCTTCAGCTACCTGCAGCTCTTCCAGGTCACGGACAAGGTGAGACTGACAGGCCATCATTAACACAGCTACTCTCCAGTCTGAACACATTGCGACACATAAAATGTTGGATAATCGTTCTGAATTAGGCATGGGTTAAAACCGATTTTCTTGATATTTGCACCATTTATTATTATTTTTTGCATTAAAATTAACTGACACAACTAGAGTTGGTTCTTTACACCCATTATTTTCTTAAATTATTAATCATGCACAGAAAACACATATACACAAGCATAAATATTAATGTATGCTTACAAACAAACAGCAGTATGCTAATGCGTGGAGAACTGGGAGAGCATTATGTTACCTAGTTAGTTTAGTTAGTTACAGAAGCTGCTTTCACACATACACGTAACTCCTGCTATTAGCCCGCTCTTCTCCTGATGGGCCGTATATGTGAACAACATTGGTATCCTGAAAACATCCTGACAAGACATATGAGTGGGCGTGTTGATGACATTTCGGTCTGAGTGGCCCCCTAAATGATAATCAGCCTGTTGACTTTTGTTTGCTGAATGGTTAAAAAATATTTAAATGTTGGCACTGCTTATCAGTCATTCGTGGTGAACGCTAGATGATAGGTCTTATCCTAACCCTAAAAGTACACATCATACAATACATGAGTTCACAGCTGCACGGGTATATAGAAAATGTTAAAGTTAGCTGAACATGTTACGGTTAAAAGTTAGCTGAACATGATAGTGTCCCGTCCTTCCACTCCCTGTTTTCTCATTTAAAGTTCATTAGTAATGGCATGAACTTCTCTGAGGAATGTTGAATTTGCCATAATTTGCTGCAATTGTTTTACACAACAAATACAATTCAAATTTGAATCAGGAAAATCCAGATCATGTACACCAAGTTTCAGATTATGTAATCCATCGGGGCGGAAAAGCCAATCGATTTTAAGGTTTTCCGAAATTTTCACTGTACAGCAAAATGTATCCTGACGGACATTATGGGTTAAGGAGGCAAAAATATTCAGCATGCGAAATGCTCATCATAAGGACGGCCCTTCTCCCTTCAGCCATGCGGGATGAGGGTCAGGGTATAGCAGTAAAAGTGCCGAGGCTGTTTACGTATACCTCCTGCCCCCCCGAGGCTGGTACGCTCGGCGCAGGTTGAACTGTCGACTGAACACAGGTACTCGGAGCTCGCCGTGTCTTTAGTATCTGGAGGAAACCATTTTCAGAACTCGAAACTTCCGTTAGAGTTCCCGTCACGATCCAACTGCGGCCCTCTGCTCCCCCGTCCAGGTGGTGTTCGACCTGAGCCTGGCCCGGGGCCTGGACTACTACACGGGCATCATCTACGAAGCCGTGCTCGGCCCGGCGGGCGCGACGCCGCCCCCTCCGCAGGCGGGCGCCCCCAAAGCAGAGGAGAGCTTGAGCGTGGGGAGCGTGGCGGGCGGCGGGCGCTACGACGGCCTGGTGGGCATGTTCGACCCCAAAGGGCGGGCGGTGCCCTGTGTGGGCGTCAGCGTCGGCGTGGAGAGGATCTTCTCCATCCTGGAGCAGAAGGTGGAGGTGAGGACCGGCCGGTAGCACCCAGCACCCACACCGTTACGCTGTAGTTGCGCTGTGGGACACCCTCAGTACTCTCAATGCGCACTGCTTCCCCAGGCAGAGAAGGTGCGCACCACAGAAATCCAGATCATGGTGGCTTCGGCACAGAAGAATTTACTGGAGGAGAGGCTGAAACTGGTGACAGAGCTGTGGAACGCTGGAATCAAGGTAGGCACGGGGATTTAGACTGTTTGTTTTATTAAGATGAATGTGTATCTGAAGTATGGTGTGTGTGTGTGTGTGTGTGTGCAGGCGGAGTCGATGTTCAAGAAGAATCCCAAACTGCTGAGCCAGCTGCAGCATTGTGAGGACTCTGGCATTCCTCTAGTGGCCATCTTGGGGGAGCAGGAACTGAAAAATGGCATGGTCAAACTCCGCACCGTCGCAACAAGAGAGGAGGTTAGAGACACATAGTTATGTTTTAAATGTTGTGTGTGTGTGTGTGTGTGTGTGTGTGTGTTAAATTCACTTATAGCCATAAACTCCCTCCAGTGTTGATCTGCATTCCATTATGGTCTGCAGTTTAGATTATTCTGAACAATGTTCATTAGCTGTTAAAAACTCAATTGAGGTATTGGCTGATACTTTGAGTATACCTTAATAATAGATTAACTATATTTGTAAACAAGGTTTAAGTTAATTTAGTCTTGGCAATATTATATCAACAAAAGATTCAGAGAAAAACTAAATCATAACTCAATTTCGAAACACCTGCTTGTTTACCAGAACATGATCAGTGACATAGTACTTATTGTAAATGTTACTGTACATCAGTTTCGTAGTACCTACTAGGTAAGTAGTACATGCAGCGCTCAACTATTATTCTTCTTAGGTTTTATTCTTTCTTAATTATTCTTTACACATTTTGGGACACTACCCACTAAAAATGTTCACCTAGAGACTCTATTCGGATTTTAAAATGTTCAGATTAGCTTGGACGGCGGAAACTTGGGAGACTTAAGATATTCTACTTGCAATGACTGTCCGCCCATTCGGTGACACTACTTCAGACTTTGTCACTTTTAACAGTTAACCTTCGTTCAAACGTTAAAAAAATAAACACTTATCTTCGTATATTTTCAGTTGGTCGTCCATTGAGTGTAGAGTGTGACGTCACAAGCTCTATCCCTGGAGTCGGGTCAGAGCGGATCACGTGATGATAGCCAAAAGCTAACCATTTTGGTTGTCGTGGAGTAAATCTTTCGATAGTCATTTTTACACCGCCAAGCTGGTTCTGATTCGGTCTTGCCTGTGTGAAACCGAGGGGTCAAATCACGTCACGGGGTCGGCTTTCTTGATTCACTGGAAAGGCGGCGCGATGCCTTAACTCGTCACTTCATTTGTTTCCAACCATTTTACATTTTTAAATGGTGTGCATGTTTACTTGAGACTTCAAATCCCTTCACTTCACACACATACATTTCTTTACAACTTAAAGGGGTAGTTCGGAATTTGACATAGGACCACATCACCAAGTGAGTTCAGTGTGTTATTTATCATTGGAGACCGTTCAACACGTTTCATTCCATCCTTCTAGCTTCAGAGATCGCTGGTGCTAGCCTGCCAATAAAAACGGTCTTACCAACTCCACAGTACACCCGAGGCAAATAAATACTAACGCCAGGCTATCGATGTATATGCCTGTGTTAATAGAATAATGTTTGCATTGAGTGCAATGACCGCATTACATTTTGAGGGACTTGTTTCTCAGCAGTGGTGGCGGAATTTTACTTTGCTATGGTTAGTTAGTGGTGTAGCCACCAATTCACAACAGCAGAAAGTTAACAGAAACGCACTCCAGTCGGGACACCTAGAAGGCCACATGGTGATTCAGTGTACTTTTACGATTGGTAAAACATCTAGGTCTTAAACTAGTGTCCAGTTCTTGAATCTGTGGGATAACTAAGTCCTACTCCCTGCAGCAAAAACATAAGTCATCTGTCAGCATTTTTATATAGTTTCTGCATCGGCACCATCTGTCCCGGTTCTCTACTGCAGCTCTAAGGGCGGCTGTCTCTACATACGCTCTCTCTTTCTGCCTTTTGAGCATCCATCTTTCTTAGTTCTTCGTCAGTGTATTGCAGCTCGTACAGGTACAGTTTTTTGGATACAACAAATTCCTCATCGTCTTCAAAATCAGACCTTGGTATGTCTCTCAAACGTGGCCATGTCTTGTTTGTTGAATAGGCTAATAAAATCCCTTCTGTAGCAATGACAGCGGCAGGTAACTAAACTATAACAGATCTGGTTGCCTAGGTAATACCAACTATAGGGAAGTGTAAACTATGCTGCTACCGCAGTCCCAGTCCCCTACCGTTAGTCCCAACACTGGATATTGCACAGATGGATATTGCACAGATACATCTTACTATGAAACTACTTTGAGTTTAACTCTCTCTGCATCAGTAATCGGCTAGTCGGCGTACATTTGTGGAACTTCTGTTTACAGACCCGCCGTGGTTTGATTAGCAGCTTGGAAACATAGATCTGTGATATCGTCCGAGTAATAGTTTATACACTTTATGGTCAGAGTGCTAGCTTGTGGATATTGACATGACAGGGGCTATCGGAGGGTTAGTCAGTTTTAAGGCTGCCAGCCATGTATTAACGGCTGGTTTCCTATCCAAAGGTAGCTTGTGGAAATGTATGATTACCCCTGCTGCCTTGGCCCTATGTAATTCATTACTTCAGCCAGGGGCAATGCAATAAGATGATCCTCCTGTAGACCTGGTTGTTTGCTTTTCCGTAGCTGTTTCAGCGAGCCTCAGAGCCTGACTCATTACCTGCTATGGCTGCTAGAGCAAAAGAGTAGGAGTAGGTTACCATGCCAGTGACGTAGCTGATTGTTGAAATCCAACATGGCGGCGCCCTGTAACACATTCACCGTACAATTTAATCCCTTTTAGTAAGTTCAGCCATTTTTAGTTATTGTACCAATGAGAAGGCAGACAATACATCTGTTATATCAACTAAACTTCAAATTTCAGTTCAGTTCATCTTTAGGGGTGTAGACGATGTGGCCGTGCGGCCTCTTTCTGATGACGGCGTTTGGCTGCTGAGCATAACTTCAGACCCTCTGCGTGACTTTTTCTCTGCAGGTTGATGTCTCTCGAGCGGACCTCATAGAAGAGATCAGGAAGAGGACCTCCACTGTTTAAAACCCTCTCGGAACAGCCACCCGCTAATCCCACATGAGAAGCCACCGACCCTGCAGCACCGCTATGTTTCCTGTCCTCAACAAGGAGGAAAAAGAGCATCGACCAAATGAGCGCATACATAATCCTCATTGTAGCCCTTTACAGAAGTCAGATTCTCGAACAGGTGTGCTTAAAAAATGAAGCCATTTCTTTTTAAAGTAGACCAAAGTTTAGTTCAAGTCTAAAAATCTCCTTTCAAACACTGACAAAAGCAGGCTTACCATATCGCAGTGACAAGACTGGCTAATATTAGTCATGGAACCCAGGGCTTACAACTCTGATCAATCAAAATCATTTAAGTATATAAAAAAATAAAGTGCTGTAAAACATGCCTGGTGTCCTGTATGAAAGCAAATGTGTTGCTGTGAGTTAATCTACCGTGAGCCATCCACCAGTAGAGCTTTTGATGACTGAAGACCCTGCCCTTTAGGAGTGAAACTAATGCATTGAGGTTTCCCGGCAGTGGCGGTTTTAGGCACAGGCGAACCAGGCAGCCTCCCGGGGCGCCATATTTGTGGGGGGCGCCACGAGCAGTAAAAAATAAAAACGCGCAGCAAAGTGGTTTTCAATGAAGTACATAACATTGTGTGGGGAATTGGTGCATTGGCGCCCCCTCTGGCTGCAGGCGCACACCTGCTCGTTGAGAAGGTGCCGTGCACAGACGGAATGAACCATTTGACCATTAAATGCCTTCAGTGAGACATGGTATAAAACTTAAGTTGCATATGTTTCGTGTAGACCTGTGGGCTCCCAAGTTGCTGGTTGTCCCGTGGTATGGGAGTTTGGTCCTACATATTACTTTATCCTTACCGGTTATTTTCCCAACGCATAGTAGCGCCACACTTTACTTTTGAAATGGACAGGAATGTAAATTTCGATCTCCTCAGGGGCCGTTGTCGGTGTTGATGCCAACTACAGGAGCCCAGATGACCATTGCTAGCCTTGCTAATGAGCTCGCGATTCACAACTTCACCAGGCGTGAAAAAGCCTCGGAATCTGAATTGAAAACGTTCAAGCAAAGACACTTAGAAAAAATAATGCCCTTAACAGGTTTGAATATTAAGGGCTGCCTAATATTCGTTCGAATATTGATTTGATATTTGAATTATATTCGAAAAACGAAGTTCGGAGTCAAAGCCCTAACAAGCACTAATATGTCTAGGTCTACCAAAGCCCATAAATAACATGAAATACGTTTCTCCATGCAACCAACTTGTCCATTGAACCATTAGCCGATATGGTCACTACATTGGTCTCAGTCAGTTGTGCACTTATTTGCATCCCTAAACCCATCTTGCGCTGCCATGTTTTTTTGGTAGTTTCCCTTTTATCATATGTTTGTATGTCCTATGTAAATAAAATACACATTAACTAGCAGTGCAACACCAAGGTTGGTAGGCAAGACATTTAATCATGCAAGATCAAACCAACATGTCCAACACCAAGGTTCAGAATATAGAAGAATATGTCTTTGATAATATAACCTCCCACTGCATTCTCTTCTACAATGACAAGCAGCATCTTATTTGGATTAATATTAGGAACAAATAAAAACATTCCAAAACAAGTTAAAACATGCAGAACATAGAACCGAACAGTTTCTCTTCAAACATAAATAAGAGTAACACCCTGGGATGGTCCAGGTAAGTGTTTAACAAGCCCGGGCCGGTAGGCCTTCCGTGCCCGGGTAGAGGAGTGCAAGGACCTGACCGACCACAATATTGTTCACCTCTAGCAACGTCTTGTCGGCAGTGTCGCTCAGCCGGACCGTCAGCGAGCCGCTTACGGGGTGGAGCACGTTGGGCAGTTGTACTTTGTAGGAGGCGCAGACGTGCCCGTCCAGTTTCGAGGGGGAAAACTCCAGGGTATTGACCAGCATGGTGCCGCACAGCTGCTGGAGTATGGAGAGGAGGCACAGGGTCTTCTGGGGAAGCCGGGGCGTCCCGACCGGGTTGGGAAAGGGGGGTACATTGACAGGGGTCCCCACTGCTTTGTTGAAGGTCGCTGTGGTTGATGGGGGGCGGCGGAGGTGCAGGGGCAGCTCTCGAGCCACGGGGAGACTGCTGACCTTGGGATGGGAATAGTGCCACTTGACGGAGACCGTAAGGGAGAAACGCTTCTTGAAATCTGGAAAGGACATCACATGTTGAGAAAGGACACTGTACCAAGACCCCACATTTTATCCACTGATTTAGGCTCCAGGCATGTGCCTATGATTGGGTTTAATTTACTTCATACAGGAGAACCATTTGAGTGATAAATCACGATAAGGTTCCAATATTAGAACACTGTTAACTTCTGGAATACAGGGTTGACCCACTGAGCTACACACCTTCTCTAAGAGTCTTCTTGGCCATGGAGGCTGCATGGTGGGAGTCATAAACCACACAAGCAGTCACGCCCTTGATGGCCATCCCCGACATCAGGGATACATCTTCCACGCCGTCGCTCAGACACCTCAGCACCTGGTCGAGAGGAACAACGTGAACACTGAGCCACTGCACGACGAGTCCTGTAAGATTAGTGGAATAATTAAATCATTGGTCTGAGTATGCACTATAATGACCAACAACAAATGTGGCATTTAAGATCCAGGAAAAACGTAATCTTTTTAAAGATTGCCCTGAACCTAGAGCTAAGTGAATATTGCATACAATATAAAATATAGCATATAATCACCATGTGAGAGGAGTCTTCCTATGGGTTCAGTACAAGTTACGTTGCATTACAAAATCAAATACCCCTTTGGTTCCAACCCTCCCAGGAGAGGTGTCGCATCACTGTTCAATCAGCAGGTGACCACGACTGATATCTATTATAAACCACGCCAGCCAATCGGAAGTTGCATGCGACAGCTCGTGTTTCCCCTAGAGAGCGCACAATAGGATTTTGGTGTCGTCCTTTAAGAGGCCTTCCCGTATATTTGCAGGCTACACTGTGTCGGGCCTCTATGATGTCCCGATGCTTACTTAGCTATCGCCGTCCGGTTTAAACCCCGCCCTACCATAAGGGGACTGGTCGGCGGTGGACATGCGAGCCGCACCTAAATCGTACCACACCACTCGGTGGAAACACGCCATGGATCGTTCCCCCAGACCTACCTTCACCAGGTCCGGCCTCTCGGTGGTGGCGGGCAGCTCTTCCACACACAGCTGCCTCTTCTCGGTGCTGTGGCGGACGCAGAGCTGCACCCCGGACTGCAGCAGGTGGCCGTGCAGCCGGCGCACCGCCTCGGCCGCCTGGCCGCAGCTGCCGTACTTGGCGTAGGCAAAGGTGCGGTTCATGCCGCTGAAGTTCATCATGAGGCGGAACTCCCAGAGCGGGCCGACAGTGCTGAACAGGGGGATCAGAAGGTCCTCAAACACCTCCTTGGGCAACCGGCTGATGAACACCTCACAGCCACTGCCCGGGACCGGCCCCTCCCACTCTACACATGAAGGGGTTTATGAAGAGAAGGGGTCAGTGCGGAAAGGGCGGGGCTGAAGAACCAAAAAAACATTCTGCGTGCCTTTTATAGCTTTCTGCACGATTTCTTAAAATAGTAAACGATTATAAATGCTACTCTGCGCTGCCGTTAAAGTAGCATTTATAATAATTTACTACTTTAATGGCACCGACAATGCAAAACCCGAGCGGAATCTAGATGGAAAAAGTGTAGGTCAAAACGTGAGCAGCTTTTACTTCTTCGCCACCTACAGAGTTTATGTACGATCATTCAAAAAATGTTATTTCCCATAGACATTTGACCAATGGAACCAGGAGCCTCGGAGGCAGGACTTATTCTTCAGAGGTCTATGGGGCCAACCGGCAGCCCTCCACGTGGCCATGATGCGCTTAAATGAAATCCACCACGAGTCCCAAGTTCGCCAGGACTCACTTATTGTCGATCGTCCAACCGCATGTCCGACCCCGCGCTGCAAGACTCGCTCATTGGCATAAAAGTAACTGAAGTCAACTTGTGTCCCGTCCCTTTACACGCGCCGCGATCACACTCTAGCACACGTCCAGGGGAGCGTACCTATGTTCTCCGGGTCCTATGTTCCCCGCTTTGTATGTGACAGGGGAACATAGGATCCGGAGAGCAAATCTTTTTTTCGTAGCATGGTAGGGGCAAGTACCGCCTTTTTCGCCTCTGATTCGCCTGTGATTGGTTAGAATGGCTCTCCTCCTATTGGTTATGGTTAGGGTTAGGTTTAGGGTTAACCCTCACCATAACCCTAACCCTTCGCACCCGGGAACATAGGACCTGGGGAACATAGGGAGGACCCTGCGTCCAGCACTAGGGTTGGATTTAGTGATTTGTTTCCGTGATTCAGTTCACGTCGGTCAGTTCGCCAAGAGGAGTCGTTCGCGAATCGTTCGTTTAGTCAAGTTTCCGGTAGCGGTGAATCGAATCATGGAATGCACAGTTCTCAGCTGAGTCAGTCAGACTCAGCTCCTCCCTCGTTCTCATTCTCAAACGTCAACATTACAACTTTAACCAAACGCAGCGGGATGGGAGTGTAGTTGATTATTGGATGTTCAACATATCAGCAAGATAATAGACTTGATTTAGCAATGATGGTGGGGATCCCGGGTGTTTTAGGCTCTCATAAACAGAACCCTGTGCAGCCCAAGACTAAATCTAGCTTCTAAAATTAACACTGCCTTCAAAACGAGAGCTGGTTAATTGTGAAAAATGCATTAAATTGTAATCAGAAAATGCGGTTATATGCTATAGACCAGTGATTCTTAACCATAGGGCCGCGGCCCAAACTTGGGCCGCCAGCCCCCCTAGAGGGCCGCGAAAAACTTTCAGTTTTGCACCTGTGGGCCGCGGGACTTTGTAGATTATCAAGTGAAGACAGAGATATGTTATGCATGAGACGCTCAGTAACTTACAATGCCGTTTTCGACCACGCGGTGGCAGTAATGCATCACGCAGTTGTTTAGGTCCTAAACAACTGCGTGATGCATTACCGCCACCGCGAACTTTAGGAAGCGCGAATACACAGAGAAGAGTCTTCTTCGCTCGCTGCGGCAAATATGGATAAGTTTTTTAAAAGAAAACATGACGACGAACATCCTGACCCCTCCATCCAAAAGACAAAGTTTTTGCGGAAATACAATGTCGACTTCATTAAATACAGTTTCGTAAATGGATGAACAGAGGCAGTGCCAAAAGCCCAGTGTGTGGAGTGTGGGCTAATGCTGTCCAACGAAGCCCTCAAGCCCTCAAAACTACAGCGGCATCTAGAGACCAAGCACCCGATGCTCGTGGGAAAGCCGGTGGCTTATTTTAAGAGGAAGGAGAGTGGACTGCAGATGCAGAAAAGGTCTGTCGTGTCACTGACGAGCAACTCTAAATGTGCATTGAAAGCGAGCTACCTCGTAGCCAGACGTGTTGCACAGACTAAGAAGGCATTCACCATAGCGGAGGAGTTGGTTCTGCCTGCCGCTGTTGATATGTGCCGTGAGATGATCGGAGAGGCCGCTGCAAAAAAGCTGCTGACCATCCCACTCTCAAACGACACTGTGAGTCGCCGTATCGCAGACATGGCCTCAGACATACAGCATCAACTTATAGAAAGAATAAAAAGTAGCCCTTTTTTTTCTTTGCAACTAGACGAGTCCACGGATGTCACGAATGCTGCACTGCTGCTAGTTTTTGTTCGCTATCGCTGGGACAGTAGTTTGCACGAAGACATACTGTTTTGTGGAGAGCTACCAAAACGCACTACGGCTCAGGAATGTTTCCGCTGCATGGATAACTACTTCACTGAGAACGGCCTGGACTGGCAGAACTGCGTCGGGGTGTGCAGCGACGGTGCAGCATCAATGACTGGCAGGCATCATGGTGTCATTAGACAGATACTTGATCGTGCACCAGAAGCTAAATGGACACTGTTTTCTCCACCACGAAAGCCTTGCAGCAAAAAAGATGTCACCAGATCTCCACCAGGTGATGGATGTAAGTGTGAAAACCATAAACTTTATTAAAAACAATGCAGTGAACTCCAGATGTTTTGCTAAGCTTTGTGAGGACATAGAAGCAGATCATGTCCAGCTGCTATATCACGGTGAAGTGAGATGGAATGAGGAACTGAGGAATGAGGTCTTCTCTTTTCTCACTGAGAAAAAATCTCATCTTGCACATTACTATGCTGACACAATGTTCACAGCAAAACTTGCCTACCTCTGTGACATTTTTTCACTACTGAACCAACTGAACACCTCACTTCAAGGAAGAAACATATTTTTTGTTGCAGACAAAGTTGAAGCTTTCAAGAGGAAACTTGCTTTGTGGACCTAGAGGGCCCAGGAAGAGAGGATGGACATGTTTCCACTTTTGTCTGACATTTTGGAAAACTCCCCTCATGTCAATATCAGTGACTCAGTCTCCCAGCACCTCTCACAACTGGCAGAGAAATTTGGTGACTACTTTCCTGAGGATCCCAGAGAGGGAAACATGTGGATTTTGGACCCATTTGCATTGGATCCCACTGCAAGTGATGTTGCTTTGCCCTCACACCTGGAATCCCAGCTTCTGGAAGTTTCCACTGACAGCACTTTAAAGCTGCAGCGGGGCAAACTGGACCTGGGCTCCTTCTGGATTGCAGTCTCAAAGGAGTACCCATGTCTTGCACTGAGGGCTGTGAAACTCCTGCTCCCATTCACAACTACGTACCTGTGTGAATCAGGGTTCTCCATTGTGGCCACAACTAAGACCAAAGCCCGAAACAGACTCAGAGCAACACTGGAGGCTACTCTGAGAGTGAGCCTTTCTCCCATTCCGCCCAGACTGGATCTGATTATGTCTCAGAGGCAGGCCCAAGTGTCTCATTAAGAGGCGATGATAAAAAGGGAGTTGTTGTTCATTGTTGTTATTATTTGTGTCATTGTTCATTTGTCACAGATATAAAGATTCTTCTGTCATGAAAAAATGGAGACTGCTGAAGCAATTTTCAAATGGCTTTGCAGAATATAAGGCTATAGTTTCATTTGCACTTTATTTCAATTTTATTTACAGTTTATTTATTTAATTTAAAAATAGATTTATATTATTTGAATGCATTTATTTTATCACCCCCTTTTTTTTTTTTTAAAGTAAAATCCTAATATTGGTCTTTTTTTTAAATTATTAAAAATCCTGACTTGATTCTTGAAAATGTTCTTATCACAGCCTGATTTGGTCCAGGAATTATCAGCCTCTTCAGTGTCATGATACAGTATGTGTTACACACACATGTTTAATAAAAGTCTTTGTGATGATCCCATTTTATCATTTCATTTTATTTTACAAGGTTTTTGCTTGTTAAACAGTAAGTGGATTTGGTTTATTATTGAATACAAATTAAACTGAGAGTGAGCTCAGTTAAACCTATACAGTGTTAATATTTAGTGGGCCCCAGGCCACTTTGTACTTTAAAAATTGGGCCTCAAGGTCAAAAAGGTTAAGAACCCCTGCTATAGACCCTATAGTATCTGTGGTATAAAGTCTGGTACAAATTTCTAATTACAAATATGTACACTTTATGTTGAAATTATAGACGGTTGCGATTCCCATTGAAACGAATGGCGCGGTGACTAGTCTTCAAAACGAGATCTGGTAAATTGTGAAAAATGAATTAAACTGTAATCAGACAACGTGGTTATATGCTATAGACCAGGGGTGCTCACACTTTTTCAGCATGCAAGCTACTTATAAAATGACCAAGTCAAAATGATCTACCTACTACAAAAATGCTAAACATATTTATTCATGAATATATTGAGAATTCTCTATATGTACAATGTATGTTGATGTCCCTTGCATAACAGCATGAGCCCATATTGCACAACACAACACAATTAACCATGTACATTTTTTGCCATTACCTTATTCTGATGACTTGCACTGAATGGAATCGGCCAGGGATGCATAGTCCGGACAGTAGCTGCTGACAGCCAGCCTCAAGCACACTTCTAAATGATCAGTTATGGTGGAACGGTACTTGGACTTAATGATCTTCATGTGGGAAAAGGCTGACTCACATAAATAAGTGGAGCCAAATAAAGCAGTCAAGGAGGTAGCACATTTCCTCATATTGGGGTACTTTTCCTCTGTGAGTAAGTTCCAGAACTCTCCATGAGCTCTGGACTTCAGCTGAATGTCTGCTTGTAATGTCAAAATCTCATCTTCCACTCCAGAAGAGATCAGGTGAAACAGTGTTGAAATTTTTGATGCGAGTGAATCAACCTCAGCATCTTCCCGAAAAGGATAGCACATGAATGTAGCGACTGGCTCGAGCAAAGAAAAGTCTTGAAAGCGTTTGTCAAACTCTGACAGACATTTGTCAATCTGCTCTGTATAGCGTGCACTGTCAAGTTGCACACAGGCTTTCCCTTGCATCTCCAGCTCTGACGCCAGGTTCTGGACGTTTGCCAAATCATGGCGCCGCAGCTTTGAGGAGAGATGTTGCATCTTTCGTTTAACCCCCTAACCCTAACGCATTAACTGAGCTGATCATATTAATCACTGTTTTGTCCTTTCCCTGCAGCTCTAGATTAAGGTCATTACATAGGTTTGTCAGATCAGTTAAAAATGCCAAGTCTAACAGCCACTGACCGTCATTTAATTGCTTGTATTCTGCATGTCCAGCTACACAGAAAAACTCCTTAATCTCCGGACAGAGCTCTCAAAATCTTTGCAGGAATTTCCCTCGACTAAGCCATCTCACGTCAGTGTGTAGCAACAACTCAGAGTGGTCGCAGTCAGCCTGCTCCAGATGTGCACGGAATAGCCGTCTTTGAAGAGATCTGGCGATCCATGATCTCTTTCATGTTGAGCATTTTAGCGCATCACGCTTGGTGTATTATGCAGTGGTAATTCAGGAAGTCCGGGAAAGCATCGTCCTCCCTGCACTTGGCAATAACTCCATTCACGCGGCCAACCATTGCGGGTGCTCCATCCGTGGTGATGGACACCAATTTGTGCACTGGGAGCTGGGTTTTCGTGATAAAGTTAGTGAAAGACTGAAATATATCCTCTCCTCGCGTGTGTTCTTTCATGGGCAGTGTGACACATCAGTGAGAGGGTCCAGTCTACTCCCATTTTGATGTACTCACTGAGGACAATGCTTACATTCACACGTGTGCATCATCTCTGTTTGTATAAGGATAATATATGTTCTAAGGTCACATTGGGATTCAGAAGACAGGAGAGTATACTGACATCCACACAGTGTGACCCAGAAAAACATTCTATTCACATCAATATCTGCTGAAAGTCCAACTTTGTATTGAGTAAAGGATGGGGGATATAAGGAG
This sequence comes from Pollachius pollachius, assembly GCF_949987615.1. Taxonomy (NCBI): domain Eukaryota; kingdom Metazoa; phylum Chordata; class Actinopteri; order Gadiformes; family Gadidae; genus Pollachius; species Pollachius pollachius. The sequence continues at coordinate 16,864,134 of NC_136943.1, read as the reverse complement.
CTGTACGGGATTCATTCGGGAGTGCTTTGCAAACCACTCGGCTTTGTTGTTGCCTTTTTAACGATAAAGTCTTTTTGTCAAATTCTCTCCGGACCCCTCTCGATTTTTTCAATCTCTCAGTTAGTTAAAGAATTAGATAAGTTGTTATTATTAATGCCACCACATTAACAGCTCCTCTTTTGCAGTCATGTCAGTAAACACCATCCGAATAAAAATGCACAACTGGGCTGTGTCACTCACGTCCGTAGATTCGTCCAACTGCAGTGAGAAGCACTCGCAATCTGCGATGTCCTTCCAAAGTTGCTGCGTCAAATCCTCGGCCATGGCTTCACTGCGCCGTGTAACTGTACTTCTTGACAGCTGGAAAGCTTTGATCGAAGATAATATTTCTGCCTTGTTTTTAAAGTCTCGGAACAATGAGTCAGCTGCTTCAACGAATGCCTCTTTTACCATCTCTCCGTCTTGGAAGGACTTCTTGTTCTTAACGTTTAAGTGGCTCACCCGGAACGATGCTTTGGTGGCGGCTTTGGCTTTTGAAGTTAGCTGTGAGAAAAGTGACTGCTGTCCGGACAACTGGCATTTTAGTTCCTTCACCGCTCCACATTTCCCTTCTTCGGTATTGCAATGGTAGACTGGCAGATGAGGCAAACGCACTTCGAAAATGACAGTGAAAAAAAACTCCTCCTCCCATTCCGTATGAAAGTGATACGTTTTTGGCTTCTTACTCGGTCCGGCTCCCCCACTCATTTTTATACCCTCTTAAGATTGAGAGAAAAAACAAGGGCTAAAAATTGGAGGCTAACTAGGCAACTCGCAAGCTTTTTTTTTAATTTTCCTGCACTTAGTGCCGTTGTTTGCGCATGCGCAAATTTCATGACGATAGGCTGACGTCTATTTTTTAATGATGATTTTTGTTTTCCTTCAATGCCATGCAATCTACCCACGCTACCTTTGCAATCGACCGGTCGATCGCGATCGACGTATTGGGCACCCCTGCTATAGACCCTAGAGTATTTGTGTTATTAAGGCTGGGACGAATTTCAAATATGTACACTTTATGTTGAAAGTATAGACGTCCCGATTCCCATTGAAACAAATGGCGCGGTGACTAGTCTTCACAACGAGAGCTGGTAGGTTGTAAAAAATGAATTAAACTAATCAGACAACGCGGTTATATGCTATAGACCAGGGGTTTTCAAAGTATGAGAGAGTGAGCCCCCCCTCAGAGAACAAATTTCAGCTGAGCACCCCCCCAATTTTATTTTCTAAATCCCTGTGTTTTGAAAGATCTTTTAATTATTTTACACATTTTAAACATCTCTGATCATATTTTAAACATCTCTGATCATATTTTACATTTTAAACATCTCTGATCATATTTTTTTGAAACATTTTAGAAACATTTTTATCATATTTGTGAAACATTCTAAACAACTGTGTGTTTTTAAACACATTTCTTAACATCATTATCTTTGCTTAATGTTTTTGAAATACATTTGAACATCTTAATCTGTAAACTGCCAGTTTAGCCTCCTTTTTAGCTCACCTCAACTTTAGTTGGATCAATGAGTTTGCGTAGCTGTGTTCGAAATCGTTCCGTATCACGGATATAGTGCGCTATATAGGGTGCTCGCCATTTTGTAGTGGTGTTTGAATTCTCAGTGGTAAATTTCACACACTATAAAGTGGACTTAAAATACCCAAAATTTGAGTGAACATACGATGTTCCCTACATGTTACTCCCGTATACCACAATGTAATGCAGTCGTGTTTTTCCGGAGGAGAAGAAGAAGCTGAATAATAACGAAAACGAATACATTTAATGATGGGAGTCTCCGGCTTTCGTTTAGAAATGTCAACAATTTATTTGGGATTTAACATAGAAAATGTAACATTCAAAATTTATAAAAAAAAACCTTGATCAACGTCAATTTAACATCAATACAACCTCCAGCTTTCCTCGTGGGTGCCCGGTTTGTTTGTTTACATGATATGGGCACATTTGTCTGCATCACCCAAATATCCGGCGCATTTACTGACGCAAATGACATTTAGAAATGTTAGCGTAGTGTCCGAAATCTCGTTTGTTTGTTCCCTATATAGTGCACTATATCATAAACACTATATAGGGAATAGTGAGTGAGTGAATAGGGAACGATTTCGAAACACAGCACGTCTTCGTCTCTGTGTTTTTTCTGTTACTTTTTCTGGTTTATTTTTTCTCACGTCGCGGCCCCCCTGAAGAACTCTGGCGCCCCCCAGGGGAGGCGCGCCTCACAGTTTGAAGACCACTGCTATAGACCCTAGAGCAGGGGTCGGCAACCCTAGGCACGCGTGCCACCACTGGCACGGGGCAGCATAATAATTTGCACACTTAAATATATATTTTTATCTTTTATTATTATTATTTAAAAAAAATCTCAGCACAATGCGGCAGCATAATCATTACTAACGATTTTTTTTGCACTTTATTCTGTTTTGGGCATTTCCCCCCAGTGCAAATATGTTTAAATTAGTTACAGGAACCAGTGTTCTGAAATGGGATCAATTAGTTTTTTAAACCTGTTTTTTAAAATGTTGTGAGTAATAGAGAAGAAAATATTTAAAATATTGTTGCAAGTGGCCTTTATGCATCGCCTTCACATGGTTTTGCAAAGCTGTACATGTCGTAAAGATATTGATGTGGATGGTTCCAACATTCTCATATATTCTCGTTTTTTACATTTCCACAGTGTAAATATGTTTTTGAATGAGTTTCTGAAAATGGTGTTTTAAGATGGGACATATCATAATGTGTCATAATTCATCTTAACTTTTAATATTGTGGCGAGCAGCACGGGGGGTCGAGACGGGAGCCCAGGTTGAACAATTATGCAGTTCCGTGCCCCATACACCGCACGACTACGGACTGCCTTTATTAACAACCCGAACGAAACACGGGACACCTGACCAACACACACAACACTCTCACTAATGGTCCCGATCACACTACACATCACACAACAATGGAACAACACACAATTAACACAACATCCCGAACCCATTATCCCCAACAACAGAACAAATCAACATAACCCCCTTTGTCAACTGACTACCCCAACTCCCAGAATACCCCGCGGCTCCGGAACATGGCGCCCACACCCGTGGTCGCTACAATATATTGTTGCTTAAGGCACACTCATTAACGAGAAAATGTAAAACTGGCACTGCAAGTTGAATAGGTTGCCGACCCCTGCCCTAGAGTATCTGTGGTATAAAGGCTGGGACGAATTTCAAATTATAAATATGTACAATATATCCTTTGAATACGTCCATGCAACAGACGGCCAATGTGAATAATAGATAGCTCGCTCACTAAGCCTATCGTTTTTTCCCCCCAAAGAAACAGGTTGATTTCTGTCTCATTGGCTAAAATTCAACGAGACGACGAACGAGAACGAGGAACGAGAAACCAGTTAGGGTTAACTGATTTGTTCGCGACCGAGCCACCTCTATCCAGCACGCGTCCAATATAAAGTGATACAAAGTTACCGGAGGCCAGCCACGAGGCCGCGCGTTTGTTCAGCCTATATTTAAATGTTAATGAAATGAAATGTAAATGACCCTTTTGATATTATGAATTTGGGGATATAATGAAGCATGTTCAATTAGCTTAGCATAAAAAGCAATAAAAGATGGCCTTAAAAAAAAGCCGGGCTAACCCTAACCATGCAGACTAATAACTAATCGAGTTAAATACGCAAGTGAAGAACATCAATCTGCATTCTGTCATACGCGCACAATGTTCCATCCATGTAAACAGAAGTTAAACCCCTGGGGGCTACTCACCGTCCGGGGGCCCTCCATACTTCCTCTGCCCGTTCACTTGAGACAGGGTGACCTGGTTCTCCTTCTGCCATGTCTCCAGGGCCTGCAGCCGTGCGGGGGACACCATCTGGAGACAGTTTAGTAACATCCTTGTTTACCAAGGGGATCAATACTAACCCCTTCATTGGACAAACACCTGCGCACTCTATTTCACAAACAAACAGCACACATTAATTTAAACAAAATAGCAGCGCGTACAGGACAACCAAATCCATGTCGAAACGAAGCTACAAGATAGTCGAGGTGAGGCTCGTTCAGGGCCTCGACCGTCCACTAAAGTTTGGATTTACGCTCTTTTTTGGTAAAAAAAAAAAAAAAAAAATCAATGCGTGAGGTAACATGGTATTACCTTAACCAGTCGTGATAGAAATAATGATCAGATTCACAACCCAGGCCAGATGTCTTGATAAAGCTCTAATGCTACGCACGTTGTGGCACGCGTCGTTCGTCAGTTTTGGGGGCAGGCCAAAGACTCCTTCAGCCAATTAATACTTCTCAACACGTGGATTTCACGTGTTTAAAAAAAAAAATGGAAGCGTGATGCATTCAAGAAAATAAATTATGGGTAATAAAATAAAATATGCTTTTCTGAATTATAGACATAATTATTTTCTGCGAAAAGTTTTAAACGTTGGGAGATGTATGATAAGTATTGATATGAGTTTGTCCACCTTGTCACCTCAGCAGTGGCGGTGGGTAAATAGAGGGCGCTAGGGCGCCGCCCCTCCGTGAAATATTCACTTGAATATATCTGCCAACTATTACTAAACTATTATCAATACGAAATAAGAACAAAAATACATAGCGTTTATCCTCGTTTAATTGTGTGCTATACTTGTCACTGCCAGCAACCATTTAAATGCGTCTGAACGTCAATGATTTGGGCTAGGCTAGTTATTGGTCATTCAAAATAAAACCCTCCTCCAAGTCAGGGGCGCCGGCCACGTTGAAGTCAATGTCAGCTCGCTAACTTTTTGCTGTCTATCAAGCAGAGACAGCTTTTTATTGGCGCAAGAAAATTCGCCCTCGGGTCGCACCAGTGTGCGCCCCAGGCCAATGGTATCGCTTTTCTTTTTTGTTATCAGCACATGATTGGACAATTCAGCGAATCAATCAAATAGGCCTCCCTCAGCAGCATTCGCGCAACACAACTACATGTAGAGAAGACATAGATCGCTAACTAGCAGGGAGTTGTAAGCACTGTCCACCCTTTTCAGTGGAGGAATTGGACTCCCCAAGCAATGTTATACTTAAAAGGAGCAATTAATTCAGACTTTCGGCCTGTAGCATATAAACAAAATGAAGCAACTGTCCCATATTTCTGACTGCATTTGAAGTAGACATTGAGACTCACAAAAAAATGGACGCTATAGGACAGTGATCATGGTTTGTCTCAATATCAGAATAACAACAATGGGTCAAATAGCAATGGCTGGTGGAATGGCCATAAAGTAGGTCTGTATATGCAGTGTAAGCTTGTCCAGGCCCTGCAAGTCAGGATGTAGGCTATGAATCTGAATGAATAGAAGGTAAATAGGTAGTGGCCATCCCCAAAATGCACCAGAATACAGGAAATCAAATCTATTAAATTATTATTATTTTATTTTTTTTTAAATGGAAGGGGGGTGAACCCCAGACCCCCTGTCTATTACTGTGCCCCACCAACATTTTTGATCACCAGCCGCCACTGCACCTCAGAACTGATGGTTTAGAAGGAAAGACCCCCATGATCTGAATACCTAGTTTCTGAGAGCTGTTTCCTGAGAGCTGTCTCCCAGGTTTTGAGGATCTCATTCATTCAGAAAAACGGGGAGAAATGATTTCAGTTCTGAGATCATTATGAGTTCTGAGATGAATCAAGGTATTTCCAGAGCTCCTGATAACCCAAAGTAAAACATAGCAGGCCAATACAATGTTAAGCAGACCAAAATGAAGTTGTGATTCTATCAATTAACTATGGTTTCACTCCAGCAATTCATGCCATACAAATGCACACATTAAAGTCATGAAATCTAACTTAAATGGTTTCCATAATAATCACATTTCTAGCGATGTGGTGAAAGATTGTGCAATTGTCGACCGCAACCACATGATGTCAGCAGTGACTCACAAAAGGACAACAGAAGTAAATGTAGCTGAGTGCACCGAAACAAATGTATGTATAAAACACATTTTGTGTTTTATTTACATGCTTAATCATATGCAATTATGTAGTGTGTGTGTGTGTGTGTGTGTGTGTGTGTGTGTGTGTGTGTGTGTGTGTGTGTGTGTGTGTGTGTGTGTGTGTGTGTGTGTGTGTGTGCGTGTGTGCGTGTGTGGGTGGATGCATAGACAAAGTTGTGCGGATAAAGTGTCTATGTTTTACTATCTTCTAAAAAGCCCCACTAGGTGTCTGTCCGTCCTGTTATTCTGTTCTGATACCGCACCTGTCACATCGGCACATCAAGGCTAACGCTGCTCCGACGCATACATTTTTCATTCTGTGAAACGTTTTACTGTATGTATCAAATCTTTTATTTATAAGGAACCTTCTGTTAATGGATGTGCCAAGGGGTTTCGCTTTTTTTCTGCACTTTCTTTGGAGAAAAAAAATAGCAGCGGTGGTTTTCCGTAGTTGTTGATAAGAAGTTGTTTACTCTACTTTTAGGTTACTTTCTTTAAATTATCCAAAATTAAGTTGATTGAAGGCTTCTGATACAAAGGCTATCATGGTCCTTTTGTTCTCTCTGGAAGTTATGACAAAGGGAAAAGCTCGCTGAAGCAGCTGTTTGAAAATTTAAAAGTTTAAAACACTGATGACTTCTATCGATTCTTTCGAATAGTGCCTTCTCTGCACGTTGCACTCCACTAAATTTGTTGTGGCTACAAAAGCAGAGGGGGTGGAAAAATGATATGGAGGATGACGAGGACAAATGCATAAACATCGTAATACGTTTTCTATCCATGTCGGAGGCTATGAAACAACAGTGCTTATGTGAACGCACAATAGGAAAACACAACTTCCTTCAATATCAGGATATACATTTGAATGTGATTTACACAGGATGACTCAGAGTACTGGGCATTAACAAATATAAACTTTTAAGAAGCCTTGAGACAGCTGTACGCAGCGAGGATGAAGAATTACCAAGAAAATACAAGAAAAACACAAGTCAAGATCGAGTGAGGACAGTAGACGTCAGAAGTTTCAGAGAGGACGGCAGTCAGGAGGGAATGGACTCCATGTCTTGTTCTGGGGTTTTAATGAATCCATATGAGAAATACAGTGGGTCTTCATGTCTCTGGTGGTCTACAGCACTATCTGGAACCTAAGTGAATGACGGTAACCTATCTTGACAGGCCAGATAAGCATACTGTTAATCTCAAAAGGTTTCAGGACAATCTGATTATAATGAAGGTCGGGGTATTTTCTATCGATTACCTGAGCGGTCCAGCTGGGTTACTTTACCGGGTAACCCCTAAGAAATCCTATAATAACAACCAACTAGCAATTATGTACAAAACAATAACAACCACTAGTCATGCCCAAAAAATCTTCCTACAAAAAATCTTCTATGTCTGTTTGGGTGCACAGTTGTCTAAAACTTTGTGGGTTTATTCCACTTTGGAATTATTCCACAGTGCTGCTCGACCAGTCTGTGGTATCAACCCTAGTCCTCCTCCAATGAGCTCTCAGAGTCTGTGTAGACCCTTCTCCATCAGGCCTGCAATCATTAATCAATTAATAAAATTCTTGATCAACAGAAAATTTGTCCAACGTATTTTTGAGAAGCGGTTAATCATTTAAGTCATTTATCAAACACAAATATCAAACATTTGCTGCTCAATGTTTAATTTCAATTCAAATATTTGTTTCATGGATCATTATAATCATAGTTTTTCTTGGCTGCTTGTCAGGTAAATCATGCACATTTCAGACATCCATTTATACTAAATAATGAATCTATAAATTATAAATTATAAATAATCCATAATAATAATAATAATAATAAATCATAATAAATAAATAAATTATAATTATAAATTAATCTATAAATTGAAAAGGAATCATAAGATGAATATGAATAGATGGATATAGTGGTTAAACATTTGGTCCTCCCAGTAGGAACATGGTTTCCCAGCCCCTGGATTCCTACCAGTAACTGTATCCCTTATTATTAGCACATCATTTTGTGTTTTGGTTGCATCTCCTGTTGTTCTCCGAATAGCCTTCTGATGAAATGGCATATCCCTCTCTCATTTGGTCATTCAATGACAAGCACATGTGGATGAGATGAATATGAGAAAAGGTTTACAAGGAGGTACAGGCTTTGTTTTCTCTTCCTCATTAAATCTATTCTCGAGACGAATTCCATGGGCAAGTTGAAGCGTCAATAAAGTGTAGCACAATATAAATGTGAAGGCCTTGGTTAAGACATTCAGTCCAGCTTGCTGTCTTCATTTTACCTACAGTTCATCAGATTTCCTGGGTTGTCTTGAGTTGCAACAACAACAGTATATTTCTGCACCTTTCAATCCATACAAAGTCAATGCAAAGACGCAATTCGAGGCCAATTTTCTGCCAGAAAAACCTGCAGTCCGATTTGATGAATGGCGCGGCGCGACAACCTGGTTCATGTTGACTTTGCTTGATTCTACTTGCAAGAACAATTTGCACAACTTCAGGGAGTGAAGTCGATGTTGAACCACATCATGGAGGATAATTTGCAGACTTCCGGAGCTCTATCTATATATAATAACAATCAATATAATATAATGTAAAATATAATATCACGGCCAAAAGCTATGTGCGACTGATATTATGAACCCTGAACTACGGCGTTTGGTTCTCCGATGTCTCCGGTACTTCCATAACAAGTAAAAATTTGTAGTGGTGGTTTTTCCGGCCATGGTTGAGACTTGAGTTGTTTGTAAGAGGGCCCCTCCTCCTCCAATATGCTTCAAAAAACTTGCGCAAGTGTTTTGAAGTTTGCAATGATCAAATGTTTACTCGCACGAATAAACATTGAGGTGCGAGTATTCGCCTCGCTTTTGGTGTAAACGCACACTTATTATCCTCTATATTCTGTACGATCACTCAATGTTTGGAAAGGTGATCAGGTCAAGGGCAGACGGGACAGACATCCTCTGTGTTGATCACATTCTGCGCCAATCAACTCTGCATACGGTGCTCTGCCCTCGCCACAGAACAATCAATAAACTGGCCATCCACCCAGAAACAGGTTCCTCAGGAGCTGGTTCTGGTCTCAGTTCAGCACCTCACAACTGCAATGCAGGTCACGGATGGCTTTTTCACTCTCTGGAGAGGGCTGTGGTGGTGCTGTTGCAAATGAGGGAGGGGAGGCAACGGAAACAGGTATCATTACTTTGGTCCCGCTGGAAGATTGGTCACTGGCAGGTTGGAGTTCCTGAGCCTACTGAGAACCTCCACATCATGCATGTTCACATTTCAGTTTCTCACAGAATATTATTCTGGTCTAAGCTGTTACTTGCTTGGTCATGTTCTAAACTACCTCCACCTAGCGCTGATTTTCCCATCTGCTTTGATTTATGTCTTCTGAAAGTTGGTTTCAACTGCTCTCCAGGATGGTCTCAAGGCCTGTTGTGTAGTTTGCCAGCACTTCTTTAATTTCCATTTTGTAAGGCAGCTGAAATCATCCTCTCTGTTGTAGTAAACGAACAAAGAGTCTGGCTCTCCCACATTCCACATTCAATGTTCAATGCTAGATTTTGGTACTTGAAACAAGTGTCTGTTAATTAGTAAATCTGTAATGGACACTAGGAACGTGTCAAAGGCTGAGATGAAAACTGAAGATAGAATACCTTCTCCACTAAGGTAAGCATAACTTCAAATTCTGTCTCCTTTGGTTTTAATGCAACATATATCCGACAGACTATTTTGTTTTTCTATTTAAATAGATACAACGCCATGTTTACCTATGTATACCTCTATTACTTCTATAATGCCTTTATTTTTACCAAATTATAACAAATACATGGGTATACAATATAGCATACACCGATAAAAGAACATTTTTAATAGCCGCATACTTTTCATTCTGTCTTTTTCATTCTTCATTCAGAGAGGTTGCAGTAAATACGGCTGTATGTCTCAGATACACTGGTCTACATTGACACAGTGACACAATTCTGCGACAGACATTGTAAACGGAGGCTTGATAGGCAGACCGAATTATGCATGCTGAGGGACATCCCAGAACGGAGAGACAAACTGAACCTTAATATTGCAGATGTCTACAACTCTAACAATAGAGGGAGAGCCATGGGTCAGTTCTTTGTGAACATGCTGGCCGCTGGAAGCGGTGGAAAATCTTGAGAAAGAGCTGGCTACTTTTTTGAACGACACTGTGAAAGTCAAGTCAAGTATTTTTTTATTTCTGTAGCGCATTTACAGGCGGCTGAAATTTGCTCAGTAGTCGAGGAGTTAAGCATGCGCGAGACTCGTTTGGAGACACTAGGGGTACTACCGGAGCATGGGACTGACACGGTGAACAGAATTGGGCAGTGATCGAAGAAAGACATGGCACAGAAGAAATCAGCAAAATCATGGATGAAGTCTTTGTTGAAATTAGGTGGGCGGTACACTACTGCACACAAAACGGGGAAAGACAGAATTATTTCAAACAGTTGCAGTTCAATGCTAGCAAAAGCAGCGTGTGGAATCTGCCGACAGTGAAAAAACGACTTGTAAACAGAGGTGACACCTCCGCCTCTCCCAGTCGCTCGGGGGGAAATTAAAAAGTTACAGTCCGGTGGAAGGAGTTCAGAGAACGGCATGTTTTTGCCGCTAGAGACCCAGGTCTCACACAGAAACAGGAAGGAATGGAGAAGCTGGCCTACTTCCTGGAAGCCATAGAGAAGCTTTCTGTCAACTCACTCCACAAGAGTTTGTGGAGACGGTCTGCAGGAGCGGCCTCCAAAGCATTGGAGCAAGCATCTCCATGGCTCGGCTGTTCTGCCCTCTTCTCCTGCAATTTAAAGGAGATGCTCCCTCCTTCTTCCTACCTGACATCCAGAATTTTGATGTTTTTGAGTTGGAGTTGGACAAGTACATTCAATCTACTGAGAAGATCTGCTCGACAATGGGAACAAGGTAGGAAGTCTCATTTTAAACATCTAGACATTTAAATTTTCCTCAACCCCTTTTCTCAGGATGGACCCGAACTTCAGACTGGTGTACCTATTCCAGGAAAGATCCATGTCTTGCTTCATGAACCAATTCACTGAGCGCCGAGCCAGAATGCATGTTTTCCTTGGTGACATGGAGGGTACGGCCATCCGGCTGGACAGGTTGAAGATGTGGCCTCAGATCTCGAACATCACTGGTAGCTCAGTTCGGTCGGTTGGTGGTGTCCTGGCCATTGTGGGTCTGGCTCTAGCCCTTGTGACAGCTGGGGTTTCTCTGAGTCTGACTTTGGGTGGGCTATAGGGCTGGAGTCAACAGTGCAGTCTCCGCAGTAACAGAGGAAGCAGTCAATAAAACCGAGGAGAAGAAAGCCAGTGAGGTTCTCTAAAGCTTAATTAAGGATATGAGCGATATCCAGAGACAGAATTAGTGGATTATCTGGATGTTGTCAGGGGAGTCAGCCAGTTGGGGACAAAGATCATTGCAAGTAGCAGAAATATCAATACATTTTGTGAAAATGTCTCAGCTCTGAACGTGCTAGCAAATGACGTGTCAATAAGAGTTAAAATTACTGGCCAGCTGGCGCTAAAGGACTCTCAGGCATTATCTAGGACACCTACAATTTCCTAATTCCCAGGTATTTGGCAGGCAGCACTTAAAGGACCTCTGGCCCTCTTCAGATCAGCCAGTGCTGTTAGTATGACTCTCAATTCTCTGTTTATCGGTTTGGACATATACATTATCTGTAAAGGGAGCGTAGGTTTGGCCTATGGGAACAAAAGTAAAGCCTCACAGTTCATCCAGGGCAAAACTTTAGCGCTCGGAGCTAGATTCATGGCAAAGCATGCATGGCGAATCTAACATCAGAAAGTAGCAAAATAATCCTGGAGATTAAACTGTTGAATGAGAAAATGAAAAATAAATATAATATGAAAGACAATACATAATACACTAACACAGATGGTCTGGATTAAGATGTGACAGCCCAAGTGTTTGAATAGTTAAACAACATATTGTGGTCTTAATTTAGATATTTTAATGGTTTTACTCTATACGTAAACCCATTCATAACTACAAGGTATGATCTTCATAGAAAGGGACACTGTTACTCTCTGGATTATGTCAGGGATGGGGTTTTCTGTGGGCCTGTTTGTTTGTAGTATACAAGATTGTTGAACTAAGGGTAGGAAAAGTGACATGTCTTCCGGAGTCAATCTCAGTTTTCTAAAGTCTGACAGTTTGTGGCAAAAGTAGTGTCAGCTGCTTAGTGACATGGGCATTTTGAGCCATAGGGCTTGAGAGAGACACACACGTGTGTGTATAATTAATGGAGCTTCTTATACTTTCTAGCATTTGCTTACTTGAAAATATCAGTGCACATTCACACATACACACCGACACACATAGACACACACACACACACACACACACACACACACACAGTGACACACACACAGCTGTGCCTCCGCCCCCCCTCACCTAAACATCAGTGCAGAGGGATCTGTCTGCTCCCCCCCCCCCCTCTCACCTGGGGGCTTGCTCCGAGATGCGGCAATCTGCCGGCTGTCATTCCCCATCACGCTTC